>NC_135347.1:44879632-45190997 GCF_023851605.1 Tamandua tetradactyla | reverse complement strand
AGGTTGCTTAAAGCAATACCATGATATGGTTCAGCTTGTACAATGGAGTATATTTGCTGAAGGTTAGAGTCCAGGAAAATATCCAATCAAGGCATCATCAAGGTGATACTTGCTTCCTGAATACTGGCTGCCAACGATCCTGGGTTCCTTTGCCACATGGCAAAACACATGGCAGCATCTGCTGGTCTCTCCCTTCTTTTCTGGGTTTCATTGATTTCAGCTTCTTGCTTTCCTGGCTTTCTCGTCCTCCCATCCCCTCCCCTCCTCTCTCCTCCCCTCCCCTCCCCACTCTCTCTTCATCTCAGTTATGAAGGACTCCAGTAAGAGGATTAAGAGCCATCCTGAAAAACGTATGTCACACCTTAACTTGTAGTAACCTCATTAAAATGTCCTAATTACAGTGAATCCACAACCCATAGGTATAGATTAAATTTGAGAACATGCCTTTCTGATGTGCATACAGCTTCAAACCACCACACTATATAACACACTCAGCAAATATTTAAGGTTGTTTTGCAGGTGAAAATCATGATCAGATGCAACTGTTCAGTTCTTATCAGTATGCCCACATAACAAAATATGTCTGCCCAAATTCTTTAAATAACTGCAATCAGAAAATTCCTAATGCCATTTATTTACTGAACATTAGATCAGCCCAGCAAGATGTGTTTCATTGATGTTTTTGGTCCTGTGTATGAGTTCCAATTAGTTGGAAGAGTTATGGTTTTGAAGATGCCAATCACAGCAGGCAACTCAACAATTCATTGTCATTCGCTGATGATCCTATTGGAATGCTGATTCAAGGTCAAGTCAAATAAAAGTACACTTGGATTTAGAGGATTCACAAATGTCTTCTGTCAAGATAGAGTAAAATATACATTTGTGGAGTGTGAATAAAAAACAAGCAAAAGGACTAGTCAAAAATACCGACAATTCTTTATAGAGTGAATGAAAAGATAAGGTATGATGGTAAAATAAACAGAATTGGCCAACAAATTGGGAAAACTGTCTTCTCTGAAACCCAAATATAGGTGGGTTTGATAAAGGATAAAATGTAAATTAAATATTTGCCTCTTAAAATCCAAGGCAACTATAACTGTAAACTGGATGATTGCCTCAGAAAAGGATGATTTTATAGTTAGTGTCTTCTGCTGTAAGTCATCACTGCTACTGGCCTTGTCATCCCTCATATGTAATATTGCAAGTGTCCTAAGTGATCATCCCCAAAGCAAACTCTGACCATAAATCATATATTTGCTCCCTATTGCTTGGAAGATTAAATATCAATATCCTGGCATAATATATGAACCAGTGACTTATATGAATAACTATCCCTCTAAATGCATATGTTGCTACATATCGCCACCCTCTAAAATGCCCATTGGAAGTCATGTCTTAGTCTTAGGGAGATGTATGTGCAACTTTGAACCACCTTTTTGCATAACATTATGCACATTTTTAAATTAACTAATGTCCACTTCACATAGGTTTCTTTAATTTTACAATGTTTATTATGGTAACGTCTACAACTCAAAAATTCCATTTTAACCTCTAGCTTGTGTACAATTCAAGAATATTATCTATATAAACAATATTGTGGAACCAACCACACCAAGAATTACAAAGGTTTTTACATAACGCAGACAGAAACTCTCTAGCCATCAAGCAATCACTCCCTATGCCCACTCAAACCCAGCCTCTGGTACTTTTAAATCCACTTTCTATATCTCTGCATTTGCTTACTGTAGGTATGTCATATGAGCAAAATTATACAATATTTGTCCTTTTGTGCCTGGTTCATTTTATGCAATATGATGTAATCATTGATCATCCAGGATGTAGCATGTATCAAAACTTAATGTCTTTTTACAACTGAATAATATTGCATTGTATGCATACACCACCTTTTGTTTAGCCATTTATCTGTTGATTTACACTTAGGTTGCTTCCACCATTTGGCCAGGATGAATAACGCCACCATGAACTCAAGTATATCTGAGTCCCAGTTTTTGATTTCCTGATATATATATACCTAGAAGTGGAATTCCTGGGTAATATGGGAATTCTATACATAACTCTTTGAGGAGTCACCAGTTTCCCAATGGGTGCAACATTCCACATTCCCATCAACAATGCACAGCCTCAATAACATTCAGTTATTTAATTATTATTAATAATAAACACCTAAAGAGAGTGAAATGATGCCTCATTGTGAGTCTGATTTACATTTCCCCAATGGCTAATCATGTTGAGCATCTTTCTTTTTTTTTTTTTTTTGCATGGGCAGGCACCAGGAATCGAACCCAGGTCTCTGGCATGGCAGGTGAGAACTCTGCCTGCTGAGCCACCAGGGTGCACCCAATTAAGAGCATCTTTTTTATGTGTTTTTTGGCCATTTGTATGTCTTCTTTGGTGAAATATCTCTTCAAGTCCTTTTACTATCTTTAGCTTGTCTTATTTCTGTTGGGTTATAGGAGTTCTTTATATATTCTGGAGATTAAATGCTGATCAGATTAAAATTTCCAAATATTTATTGCATTCTCACTTTCCTGACGATATCCTTTAATGTACAAAAGTCTTTTTAATTTTGAAGAACAATTTATCTATTTTTAAAATATTTGCTCATGCTATTTGTTGTCATATCTAGGAATCCATTGTATATAAAAGTCTTTAAAGATTTTGTTTATGCTGTCCACTAAGAGTTTTTTTTTTATTAACAGAAGAAAAAAAAAGTTAACACAACATTTAGAAATCATACCATTCTACATATGCATCAGTAATTCTTAACATCATCACATAGATGCATGATCATCGTTTCTTAGTACATTTGCATCGGTTTAGAGGAACTAGCAACACAACAGGAAAAGATATAGAATGTTAATATAGAGAAAAGAAATAAAAGTAGTAATAATAGTAAAACAAAAAAACAAAAAAACAAAAAACCCCTATATTGTATCACTTATATTTAGGTAATTGATCCATTTGTATATGTTCTATATGGATCCAAACATTCTTTTCCATATGGGTATCTAGTTTTTCCAGGACTATTTATTGAAGGGACTATTCTTTCCCCATTGAAAGGACTTGGAAAACTTGTTGAAACAAATTGGCCAAACAGATGTTGGTTTATTTATCAATACTTAATTCTATTCCATTGGTATGCTTGTTCTAATGCCAGTTCTACACTATTTTGACTACTGCAATTTTGTAGTGAGTTTTGAAATCAGGAAATGAGAGAGTTTTGGATGTTATTTGGAAGTTCTTCCAGTGATCAGATGCAAACACAGGTACCCAAACAGCTGAGAATGTATGAAAGGATAGCTTTATTAGATTAAAAGACATCGTGAGGAAGTGGGGTTTGAGGACAGTGGAGATGCTCCAAGTTTACCTGACCTCAGTTCCTGTGAGGGGCAGTGGAAGAGGGGAGAGAAAGAGGAATATATGGATCCCAGGTTCACAACTTTTATTATGACCCCAAGAGGAAGACTGGGGTTTTCCTTTGGAGGTGGGAATTGGCAGCTTTAAACTATGTATTATGGAGGACAGAAGTGGAAAAGACCATTTGGGGAAACTGAGGGCAACTTTCATCTTCCCAATTGTATTGAGATACCTGTCTTGCTGGTTGCAGTTATGCTCAAGGCAGGGCTAACAGGGGTGTTCACTCAAAATGATAACTTATGACTAGGCCAGACAAGATGGCATAGTACCTAATATAATTTATTTCATTCCATTACAATCCACCCTGCAGTGCCTAAGTCTCATTTTTTAAGATGGCTATGGCCTGGGTAGTCAAAATATTTAAGGCCATACTTACACTATTCACTATGGCTCAAATGTTCAATCTAATCATCATAGTAATTAAAACTAGTCCTGCGACTTGTCATTGGAAAGCTCAGCAGAACCAGTCTTTCCAGGTAATGGGGCTTAGCCATGAGAAAAGGTCCTGGATGGGCTTGAAAATAGTAAGACTTTGGGAGGAATTAAATATTTTCACAAAGGTATGAAATTATTATTAATAATGTGCATCTGTTGTTGGATCTTTTGTAAGTTAAATTAGATTTGCCCTGAATTGTTTTTGTACATGCAACAGATAATGCCAGTCGTGGTGAAGACTTCCCCTCCTTAGCCAGCAGATAATTCAGTGATAGTCTATTGTCAAAGACCGTTTGAGCTAGAGAGATATGCTACTGCTGCATGGGGCCCAAGGTCTGGTGTACTACTGCATATGCTGGATGATAACTTTTCTTTGTCCTGGAGGATAACAATTTGCCACTGTAGAGTGGTAGCTCTCAGGGCTTTTATGGTGACTCTAGTGAGAACTCCCAGTCATAATAAACAGTGTCTTGCTTGGGCCAGGACGCTCTCTCCAAAGATTCTGGCTGCATTGTCATATGGAGACTCAGGGCCATGGGTGTACAAATAGTGGACAATTCCCATCAACAGAGGGAAGAAAAAGAACAGACCATCTAGGTCAGGGCCATAGTGGAGGCCAAGTAATTTCCTCAGAGTATAGATCTCTTGAAAGGTTATATGGAGATAGTTTCAATTGTGTGACCAGTTGGAGACATTTAGCCAAAGGCCCTGGAGTTTGGAGCGGATATATCAAGTAAAATAAGTAACATATGAATTAAATGCATCATCACTATCTGGGTCTATGTGACTCAGGTTTGTAGAGGAACAGATAGTAGCCACCCTGTAGTCATCTTGTAACTTTTGGGATTGATAGACCTATGTCCAATACAGAGGAGCATCTGAGACCACTTTGGTGGGGTAGAGTACAAACTTTGGTGAACAGATCTGTGCATGGCGGTAGCATATTTAGAAATTCCATTGCTGTGGCTTATGAGCCAATATTTCAGTTAAACGCATGAAAAAATTGTCAGTTGGGAATATTCCCAAGAGGGCAGGTCACTTGTCTTGGGGAGAAGAACAGAAAGGTAGAGATTTCAGTATGGGTGAGTGCCTCTGGAACTATGTGCAGGGAATCTCTCAGCTGGGACTATGAGGCAATAATTTATCTGTATTAACATATATAGGAATAGGAATTTGAGGAGGGGATCTCTGGCTATGTATCAGTCATCATCTGAACAGTTACATAGACATTGTTTAATTGATGGAGGTTCACTCAGAGTGAAATGACAATTATAGAGGGGGTGCCTTACAGTTTCTTAATACACTGATGGGTTTGCTGGGTAGGCAGTTGGAGTCTCTGAAGATTATAGGTCCTAATCTGAGTCCAAGGGAAGCAAGCAGTGCTGTAGGTCCTGTACCCCAACTCCTGTGGTGGATTCGACAAGAGGCAAGTTCATCTCCAGTGATGAGATCATTGGCTAAAGTAATGTACTAGGAGATGAGGTCATCTCCAGCAACAAGATTTCAGGCTGGAGCAATGGTGTCTGAGGCGAGGTGATGATGGTCAGGAGCAAACCAGGAGGTGGGTATCCCTCCCAAGTAGAAATCCAGAAAGGAAGGGAATTTTGACACAGGCTTTTAAATACTGTTGGGCAGCTCTGATCATGATATGTCTTTAGTTTCTGCAAAATGGTAATAGTTACAGAGCTCCATGAGTTTTTGAAGGTTGTCTAAGATGCACCTAACAAAGCTTTGGCTTTATATTCCCTGTTGTCTTCTGAATTTTCCTCTGCAGGAAGAATATGTTTTGTTGACAGTTTTATAAAATTTCCGGGATGTTGATTTTTTTGTAGACTCTCTTTGCAATCATGCTCTTGTCTTAGAACAATGTGTTTAGCAGTCTGAAGTAGAGGAATGTTAGCCATGCAGTTTTGATTTGATTATACTAGTGAAGTCATTGGTGCTGTATGAGAATCTTCTTTATGTTATGCCTGGGTCGAGAAACGTTTATACATTGGTTCCAGTGGATCCATTTGATACATAGGTTCAATGACTTTGGGTCATTAGCCATGTTTAGTGCAGATGGTTGAGGAATGACAATCAGCAATCTCCTCTGTCTCGTGGCTGCATACAATTTTAGGATTCACCAAGTATTGTTTGAACATCCCTGAGCCTGCATGGTGAGGCTTTGTGGGTCAGGAAATAAACCTATGACCCACACAAACAGTAAAAATACTAAAACCCACAACCAGGGTGAACAGTGACATTGCACCAAATAGTGAGGACTAGCTTCTGGGCTTCTATTTTTATCTTGACAGTCAAACTTCATATCATTTCTCCCTTTCTGAGAGATTACCTAATGTTTTCTCTCAAGGCTTGCTCTGTATCTGGTGTTTTCCTTCCTGGGCATTGTGCCTTGTATGGGTAATGAGAACTCATGGCAGGGCAAAGGGAGTTCATGTTTTGATGTGACCAGCATCCACCAGATATAGATTTCCTTCAATTCTAAAGGTGACACAAATTGTTCCATTTCTTGGTTTGGGAGTTAAAATCAATAGTTTGTAGTAGCTCCAACAGTGGTGGGAAGTGGTCTCATGTAATTAATATGGCCATGGAAGAAGAGTTTATCTCCATCCTGTGGAAGATGGCCCCATTTATGGGTTACCAGTTGTGTTAGTTAGATTCTGTTGTCAACTTGGCCAGGTGAGCATACCTAGTTCTGTTGCTGCGGACACAAGCCAATGGTACGTGGACCTCATCTGTTGCTAATTACATCTGCAGTCGGCTAGGAGGCGTGTCTGCTGCAATGACTTAATTGGCTGGTGCTTAAATGAGAGAACGCAATGTAGCACAGCCTAAGCAGCTCAGCATTCCTCATCTCAGCACTAGTAGCTCAGCCCAGGCCTTTGGAGATGCAGAAAGAAGTCACCCTGGGGAAAGTTGTTGGAACACAGGAGCCTGGAGAGAAGACCAGCAGAGACCATCTTGTGCCTTCCACGTAAGAAAGAACCTCAGTGGAAAGTTAGCTGCCTTTCCTCTGAAAAACCAACAAAATAAATCCCCTTTTATTAAAGGCCAATCCATCTCTGGTGTGTTGCATTCCGGCAGCTAGCAAACTAGAACACCAGTATTTGGTTTGGGAGCACAAGTCACAGCTCTTAGCAACTGTTTGGGTCAGTGATGAGCATTGATGCAATCTCTTTTTATGTGCCCTCTCTACCAGGGCAGAGGAACCTCTGAAGCCTGATGTACTTTGGGCCTTGCCAGTTGTTAGAAGAAGCTTGGGAAGCCAAAATGAGCAGTCTCTGTGGACTCACTGGAAATGATATGTAAGAATTAATTTTAGGAAGTTTATCAGTAGTATCATTGAACAGTGACTTCGGTATGGTGAGTTAAACATGTATGGAAATGGGCAAGGCTGTGAGCTATTTACAAAAGTGGAATGCCATCCAAGAGCCCTTTTCTTAAATGAGGAAATTATCTTGTTTCCATTGGCTTGACTCCCCTGCCAGCCCTCTGGAAACTGCCTGAGAATTAGTTAAGATTTGGAAATGCGGAAAATGGCAGCTCATCCTGGGGAGCTGACTGGACTGCCTCCAGCTCTGCTCATTGTGCACACCCCAAACAACCATCTTGAATAATTAAGATACCTGAGTTTGGGTGATATAGCATGGCCCTCCAGTGAGCTGTGTTGTATAAAATGATAGGACTTCTGTCAGTGAGATATACCAACTCCCTTTCTCTGTCAGATTGTTGGTCCCAAGGGGCTCTCCACGTGTCCAATATCTTTTCTTCCTCATTGTTGGTTTCTATTACTTTACTTTTTTCCTTTGAACTATCCTCTCCTTATTCTATGTATGCTTTATAATTTTTGTTGAAATATTGATACTAGAATATTTTAATGTATTAACTCTAAAAATCAGATTTTCCCCCTTCCCCTAAGATTTTTCTCTTCTAATTATTGAAGGCTATAGTAGTCTATCTGTTTAATGATTTTCCTAAAGTATTTATGCAAAGACAGTATTCATTGATATATACAGTGACTGAAGCCTCTGCTCTTTAACCTTTGTATTCAGCCACTGTTTTTTTTTTTTGTTTTTTTTTTTTTTTTTAGGGAAGGAAAGACAGAGAGAAGGAAGGAAGGATGGAAGGAAGGAAGGGAGGAAGAAAGGGAAACATCTTTAAACATTTTCTTGTTTTATTATATTTTGTTTGTTTGTTTGTTTTTTACATGGGCTGGGGCCGGGAATCGAACCGAGGTCCTCCGGCATGGCAGGCAAGCACTCTTGCCCGCTGAGCCACCGCGGCCCTGTATTCAGCCACTGTTTTGACAGAGATTATCTTGAATGGCAGGAGGTAACAACAATAACAGCATCAAAAGTGAAATGTCATCTTTTCTAGTCTTTGAAGTCTGTGCTTGTGCTGTCAGCACTTAGTCAGCCATATTTTAGGCCTAAAGAAAAGGCTGAGGTAAATGTATAAGGCTCTTTCAGTTCTTTTCTGAGCGTGTGCCCTGTCCTGTACATGCAGGAATTGGCTTTCAATTCCCCATATATATAAATATTGTATTTGGTATTTGCTCTGCTGCTCCCCAGAAATGCAGACTTTCCTATTGATCCTGGTTTGCTATTTTCTTGTGGGAGGGGGTTCCTTAAACAATGGGACTTTATTGTTTCATGGTTTTGAGGCTGGAAGTCAGAATTGAGGCATCAGCAATGCAATGCTTTCTCCCTGAAGACGGTGGTGTGGTGGGGCTGCCTGTCATTCTTGGGGTTCCTTGTCTTTCCCCATCACATGGCGATGTTCTCACCTTTCCCTTCCAAGCTCTGTTGACTTTCAGCTACTTCCCCCAGCTTTCTCTCTATGGCCTTCTCTACATGGCCTCCATTAACAGGATTGGGACCCATCCTGATTCAGTTGGCCATGCCTTAACTAAAAATAATATGTTCAAAGGGTCCTATTGGTCCTGCCTCCAACGGACTCACACTCTCAGGATGAATTGAGATTAACAAGATTTTTCTGAGGTACAGAACTCAATTTACCACCCAGATTGGAAGGAACTAGAGCTATACTTCAGGTGTTACACCCAAGTGACTTGGACCTATATTAGATGACATGGTTCTGAGCTTTTAGTTGATAGTGAAATGGGATGCAGTTTTATGGTTCTTGGGAGGAGTGAGTATATTTTGTGTAAATAGTTTGTGGCCAGGGTGAAGTCTGTGATAGTTTTAAAATAGATTCACAAATTCTTTGATACAGGCATACCTTGGAAATGTTGCAGATTCAGTTCCAGACCACCACAATAAAGTGACTATTGCAATAAACCAAGTCACGTGAATTTTTTGGCTTCCCAAAGCATATAAACATTTAGTGTGCACTATGTTGTAGTCTGTTAAGTGTGCAGTAGTGTTATGTTTAAAAAAGATTACATGCCTTAATTTTAAAATACTTTATTGCTAAAAAATGCTAACCATCATCTGATCCTTTAGAGAGTTGTAATATTTTAACGTTTTTGCTGGTGATGGTTTTTTGCTTACCTCAGTGTTGATGGCTGCTGACTGATAAAAGCGGTTGCTGCTGCAGGTTGTGAGGCTATGGCAATTTCTTAAAGTAAAACAACAATGAATCTTTCCACATTGATAGACTCTTCCATTCATGAAAGATTTCTCTGTAGCTTGCAATACTATTGATTGTATTTTACCCACAGTAAAAATTTTTCGAAACTGGAGTTAATCCTTTCAACCTGGTGTGCTATTTTATGTCACAAACTATCATCCCTTGCACCTGACAGGTGTAGTTTCATTGTTTGTTTTTTATAAGTGTTTTAGAGCCCTTTTTAAGTCTGGATCAAGTTCTGGAACTGACAAGACAAAAACGAGCATGCTAAATCAATGCATCATGTTACCACATGATTGACATAGATATATTGACAGATATGCCAATATATCTATGTAATCAGGGTTATCTAGAGAAACAGAACCAACAGGAGAAATCTGCAAATATGAGATTTATAAAGGTGTCTCACACAACTGTGGGAATGGGAGAATCCAAAATCCATAGGGCATGCTGTGAAGCTGGCTGCTGCAATGAAGGGTTTGGATGAACTCTACAGGAGAGGCTTGCTGACTGAAGAAACAGTAAAGGAGTCGCTGTTCCTCCTTAAAAAGCCTTCATATGATTGGATTATCTCATTGTGGGAGACATGCCTTAGTTGATCACAGATGTAACAACCACAGATGCAATCAACTGACTGATGACTTAATACAACAGCCCCCGTTTATCAATCAGCCATGAAATATCCTTCCAGCCACAGTCAAGCCAGTGCTTGCCTGACCAGACAACCAGGTAAAATTATTTGCCCAAGTTGACACCAGAACGTAACCATCACAGCATCCCAATATGCACAAAAGGTTATTCGGTTCCTTTCAGAACCCAGGACCAAAGAGTTGCTTTGGAAGAATGGGGTGGAAGTACATTGAGCTTGAGATGGAATGATGAAGGGCAAGTAAAGGTGACACAAGGTTTTCCTGCCATTTATAAGTTGCTATTTTCTTCATTTGGTTGCTGCCCCAGTTAAAGCAATACTCAAACTCTTCCCAAGAATTGAGAAAGTTGGTTCTGCCATTTTCTGCTGGTTTTTCAGTGTTGCTATAGGGGACAGAATCCAGCATTTCTTCACTTCTCCATCTTGCTGACATCACTTACCTTTCTTTGCACTGTTCCATTTGCCTGGAATGTCCCCCAAAGTCCATCTTCATGTAACACATCTCGCCAATGTCAATGTTATGTTATGCTATGCATCATTTATGCTGTTTTTTTTTGTTGTCCAGACATGTAGCATAGAGTACTCCTTGCTTAGAGTTTCCATTATGCCTTGTCCAAATTTCTACTTTAGCTTTCATTGCACTTTTGATTTAAAAATGGAATTTTATTTTACTAGTCTGTAAATTTGGGGAAGTTGGGATTACATCTTATTTGTATTTTTGCCCACAATGCCTGACATAGACTAGATGCTTAATAAAGACTGTCTGAATGAATTAGATGAGTTAAATACTATAAATGAAAGAGGAAAGGGAGGTATTACAGATAAGAGGAAATAGGAGAGGAACTGATTCGTACATGGTAGTTTTTCAAAGATGAAAAGTGGAAGGAATTTTTTTATTTCTTCTATTTTTCAGGGTGATTCACCAGAATTGATTCAGAAAGGATGTTAAGTCCTGGAATAGACTTTGCACATTTGACTACATCTTCCTATCACAGTCACTTCTGAGCTAAACAAGTGAAGTATGTATGAGAGTGAACACTCTACAAAAGTCCTTTCTATTCCCACAGACAAAACATAGCCACGGCTGATATGACTTTATAGCTGGATTATAGGTGTGCTTCATTCCCATGTTCTTTTCTATTTAAAATATCTTGTATAATTATCACTAGATAATCTTGTCATAATCTTTATTCATTTATTATGTTTATCCCTTGGAGATGCCAGATTTTTAATGCTTGTATTATCATCCTACTTATCCAGGTGATCAGTAGTTTATTTTCCTAGACTCTACCAGAGATTGCTATCAGAGATTTTGATTCAGGAGGTCTGAGCCAATATCCACAATTGTAAAATAAACATAGTTTTCCAGACAACTGAGGTCCTTTACTATCTGTCCCAAACAAACTTTCCAACAATAATATGGCCCAATATTTTGCCCCACAAATCCACAACTCTAAGGGAAGAAAGGGGAAATCTTATCATTGAAAATCCTGGGCCTGGATGGAGCTTGGAGATGAAAAATGGAGGTAGAGAGACATGACACTGGCAGTGGGGAAAGAAGGTGTACTAGCAGAGAAGCGGCAGGGAGAGTTGACTCAAGAAATCAACTCTCACTCCCCTCAATCTAAGAAGGGGCTTTTAAAGGGGGACTGGAGGTAGCTTTAGGTGGGTTTCTCATAGGTGGGTTTTTGAGAGTTGGCCATTTTCCATTGGTGAGGTTAAAAGTTAAAATACTGCTTTTGTTCTGCAAGTTTGTAGTTGTCGGGGGGAGAGATTTAGGCAAGGGGATTTATCGCACACTGTGAGGTTGTAGCTGCCTGAGGGTGGATGTTTATACAAGGGGGCGTCACTGGAATGCAACTGCTGGAGGGGCCAGAGAGCCTCAAGATGCTGAGTCTCTGTGAGGACACTTTTCATTCTTGCTTGTTGCCTTGGCTCAGCCCTCACATATTCTGGTCTTTTTCATTATACACAAAATTAGAGAGGGTTGGGAAGAGGGGAATAGGTAGAGGATAGTGTGGTGGAATGAGGGCACTGGAGTCATATCTGACTACTTCCTACTGTTAGGGGGCATCGGATGGGGTGGTCTCTTTACCTCTTCTCCAAGAGTGGAGACTTAGTTCTAGTTGATCATATCATTCACCAGAGTTATTGAGGCTCTGATATCTGTAATCTCAGAGAAGGAGAACATGATTAACTTGGGTTTGAGTGACAGATTTAATAGTTTCGTGCAGAAATTGGTTAAATGTTTGAAAACATATGGTCCTAGAGATAAGAAAAGGAGTATTAATAAGAGAGGGGTTAAAAATGGCAGAAGGATAGGTATCTAAGATTCAGTTGATCATTGTCTCATTTTGGCTGTTCTGCTTGCTAATTTTTTTTGCAGTTCTTAGCTACTCCTGACTGGTTAATGTAAAAGCAACATTCTTCACCTAGGAAGAGACACAAACCTCCTTCCTCTGCCATGAGGAGATCAAGTCCCCTTCTATTTTGAGGCGTGATGGCTGCTAGAGAACCTAATTGATCCTGTATTTGAACTATGCTTAGCAGCTAGTTCATCTAGAATTTGTTGAAAGTCATCAGAAAGTTGTTGGAAATAAGCAAGGGGTATGGTAGGACCTCCTATTTCTGTTTTTATTCCTGTGACTATTTCTAGCATGGCAAGAAGGGGAATGAGGACTGGTGTTCTCTGAGGTTGAATGTGGGCTATGAGCGGAACCAGGAAGCTTTGATTGTTTGGGACTTTATCAATATCAGGGGACAGGGAGATGAGGATGCAGCTGCCTGTCCAATTGGCAGGTAAACAGAGATAAGCAGATGAACCACAAAAGAAAAAGACCCCTTGGCCTTGTAAACAAACCCCAAAGTGTAGAGAGAATAGATGCAGTGAATTTTTTCCTCGCATGGAGGTTTCGTTCTCCCATATGCCCAGGGTTCCTACTCGTGTCATTCCTTTCAGAGGCTGGAGATGGGAGTGTGTAGCAGGACAAAAGTGCATTGAAGCTGCTAGTACCCAGAGGTAAAAGTCCGATAGGTAAAAGTATTGACATGAAGTAGGTGAAGAAATTTGGAGGGACATTTTCATTTGGGTGGAAAGTTGGGGCAGGGGTAGAGAATTGAACAGGCTGCAGGAAAAGCTCATTCACTTTTGGGAATATTTGATGTTATCCTTTGGTTTAGATGGTGAGAAGCAGGAGTGATAGTGATGGTTTGGTTCCGTGCTGAGTCAGGAAGATTGCCTAAAGAGTGGTTGAAGGAAGTCTGTGATCTGGCAACGTATACGGGGGCAAAGGCTAGAAGAAGAATTTGTGTGGCTACGGGTCCAATAATAAGAAGAGGGTGAAGTGAGAGCTTGGCAATTTTATTATAATAAGATTGGTATAACTTTGAGGCTTGGTTTGCTGCTGCAGTGGGATAGTTCCCTAGAAGGGTGCTTGCTTTATCTTGAAAGAGAAACTTGAGTTCCTTTTGGAATGTTAGTGCAGTTGGAGTGGAAACCCAGAGGGAAAGGGGGATAGGGATGGCTAAGTATGCAAACGCTGAAAGAGAAAGACAGAGCCAGCAGGCACGGGCAAGTGAGGAATTTGCTTTATGCAGAAGTTTTTTAGTTAGATTGAGTGTGATTTCAAGGCGCTGGGAATTAAAGAGTTGCCTGACTGGTATGGCAGCATGACACAGAGGGTAAAAACGAGGTAGAAAGGAGATAAAAAGGAAGAAGGTGACAGAGTGAGTGTATTTAAGAAGGTAGGTTTATGATGCATATTGAAAGAAATTCATATTGAGAATTGAATTTCTTCAAGGGTGAATCCCTGTGAGTCAACCTGTAACCAAATTTCCCAGATGAAAAAGAGAAAGCCAGTGTGGCTGGTGGGCAGGTGAACTAACCTTAATTCTGTGAATACAATTTGATGACATTTCTTGCCTTTGTGGGAAGACATATGGTGGTTCTGTCTTACTGAGGTCTGGAAATTTTTATTTTCAGGTCTCCCGGGGGAGTACATGTATAGTTGGCTGGGTCCTTGGGTTTGTCAGCCGGGCCAGCTGGATATTCCCCCAGAGTATTATCCATTGTAATCTGCAGTGTGGGTTATAAATGAGATAAATGAATCCAGGAAGAGCGGCCAGCTATTTTGGTCACAGTTGGAGTAGTGGGAGGACTAGAAGGGACCCTCTGTTTTGGTGTGAGAGGCTTAGAGTTTGTTTCTTTTAAGTAGACCCAACCTTCTGGTGCAATGTGGGGGCTGGGGGCATCTGTAGTAGGTGTGGGTTAGGTTTGATTGGTTATTTCTCACAGTTGAGCCCTAATTTGTACAAGAACTGGAAGATATTCTCCAATGGTTGATTGGGCTGAAGGAGTATTAGTTAGGATGTATGGTCTCCCATACATGAATTCAAAGGGACTTAGCATATGAAGCTTATGAGATGCTGCTCTAGTTTTCAATAGGGCAGGAAAGAGGAGTTTGTCCCATGGAAGTTGGACCTGAGTGGTTAATTTTGTGAGATGGGTTTTCAAAATTCCATTAATTCTTTCTACTTTCCCTGATGATTGATGCCTATATGGAATGTGCAATTTCCAGCTAATGTTGAGTGCAGCAGAGACCTGAGTAGTTATGTGAGAAATAAAGGCAGGTCCATTATCTGATTGTAAAGATTCAGGTAGGCTGAAGCAGGGAATGATGTCTTTTAGAAGCATTTCAATTACACTCAGCTTTTTCAGAGGTAGAAGGAAATGCTTTGACCTAGCCACAGAATGTATCGACAAAAACTAGGAGGTATTTAAATTTTTTTATGGATGGCATATGTGTGAAGTCAATTTGCCAATCTCGTCCAGGTATTTGATGTCTAGCTTGGTAAGGAGGGAAGGGGGTTGATTTTATTTTACCCTGAGGAGTATTTTGCTGACAGATCTGGCAATTGTTCACTATGTGAAACAGAGCTGAGTGCAAGCTCGGATGAAAAAGAGTTTCAGAAAGTAAGGTGGTGAGGGGTCTGGCTCCAATGTGAAATTGATTATGGAGGGTGTGTAAAATTTGAATGGCCTGGTTTTGTGGAAGGATTATTTTGTTGTTTAGGCAATACCAGCCTTCAGGGAAGGGAGCCCTTTGTTTGGCTAGATTGTCATGCTCTTCTTTGGTGTATTTGGGGGTGACTGTAGGTAAAGTTAGGAGCTGTGTGTGTGAACTTTGAACTTCCCTCTTTGCTTCCTGGTCGGCGTGATTGTTTCCCTGATTTATGTGGTCTTTGGTTGTTTGGTGTCCTTTACAGTGAATGATGGCCACTCTTTTTGGTAACTGGGTGGCTTGCAAAAGTTTGAGGATAAGATCTTTGTTAATTATTGGGAATTGTTTGGAGGTAAGATATCCTCTCTTTCTCTCCAAATTGGGGTGTGAGAATGAATAATGTGATAAGTGTATTCTGAGTCAGTGTATATGTTTTCTTCTAGCCCTTTGGCATGCACTAAGGCTCTAGTTAATGCTATGAGTTCTTCTTGTTGGGATACTGTTCCTGGGGGTAGGGGTCCTGATTCAAGTGTATCATCTAGTGTGATGGTGGCATATCCAGCTGTAGTATGAGGGCCATTTGTGGAGCTGCTATCTATGAACCAATTGGGCGCTGGGGGGGGGGGCTAGGGGTTGATCCTGTATGTTAAGAAAAGTATGTAGAAAATTATCTATTTTCTGGATCTATGATATCCCAGCAGTTATGCTGAAATTCAGGGTTTGTTGCTGAGGGAAGAGTAAGAATGAAGCTGGATTGAGAGGAAGAAGCAGTTGGTGAAGAGTTATCTGAGGATTTTGAAGGAGAAATGCATGTAGGAACTGAAAGCATGAGGGTGCTAAGCTATTTATGGCCTGATGGGTTATGAGGGATGAGATGGTGTGTGAAGAGTGGACCTTAAGGGTCGCGTATGGGACTTGATTTAAAGTTTCCTGCATTAAAATGGCTGCTGCAGCAAGAGCTCTTAAACGTATGGACCGTCCAGGGAAAGGGGGATCTAGAGATTTAGAGAAGTAAGCTATCATTCTTTTTTTGTGCCCACAGTTCTGAGTTAAGAGCCCTGGTACATATCCATCCCTACTATCTGTGTAAAGAAGGAAGAGTTTTAAAGGGTTAGGTAAGGCGATGGCAGGAGCTGTACAGAGGGCCTCTTTGAGTTTGTTAAAAGAGAAGGCTAAGCCCTGAAGTGTTGCTAAATGTTCATGAAGGTGTCTGAAGTGGCTTGGTATAATTTCTTTGTTAAGAGACCAAAATAAGGAATCCAGGCTCAGAAGAAATTAGCTAATCCCGGAAAAGAAGGGAGTTTTAGTTTAGATTTGGGTATTAAAGTGTTTTTAATGAGTTATTGTCATTTGGTGGTGATGTCTTTATGGGTGGGTGTGAGTGTTAAACCTATCATGACTTGAGTTTGGAAAAACTGTCCCTTGTCCTTAGATATTTGATGCTCTTTTTCTATAAGGAAATTGAGTAAAATGATGGTATGCTGTTGAGAGAGTTCTAGAGCTGGTTTACACAGTAAGAGTTTGTCTACATACGGTAGAATACTGCTGGGGGCTAAATTTAAACTAGTACGATCTGTGGCTAGGGCTTGCCCCAAAGGATGTGAGCTGTCTCTAAATCCTTGGGGGAGGACTGTCCAGGTTAGCCGTTGGGTTTGTTGGGTTATTGGGTCAGTCCTCATAAAAGCAAAGAGGTTCTGAGAGTTAAGTGAGAGAGGTATAGTAAAGAATGCATCCTTAAGATCTAGGACTATGAAATGTGTGGTTGTTGATGGGATTTGAGATAAGAGAGTGTACGGATTAGAGACAATAGGAATAATACGTATGGCAGCCTCATTAACCGCTCTTAGATCTTGAACTGGCTGATATATGCTGGTAGGTTTTTTGACTCCCAGGATGGGAGTGTTGGCAGGAGAATTAGTGGCCTTAGGAGTCCTGTTGCGAAGAGCCTATCTATAATTAGTTTAAGACCCAGAATTGTTTGTTGAGTTAAGGGATATTGTGATTTATTAGGGTAGGCATTAGGGTGCTTTAGGGTGACCTGAAATGGAGTGTGGTGCTTGGCCACTAAGGGTTGCTCAGTGTCCCATATGACAGGATTTATGTGGGCTATGAGAACCGAGGGGGAAGGAATGAGGAAGGAGAAGGATCAGAGGTTTTCAAGGAGAGCAGCAGGACTGTGTTTGGCTGCAAATTTGGTTTTAGTAGAGTTATTGCTTGAAGATGCAGGACTGCATGTAACTTAGGATATCTTTATTGAATAGAGGAGTGGAGCAGGAGGGTATTATTAGGAAAGAGTGAGTAAAGGTGTGCTGGTCTAAAGTGCAAGTTAGAGGAGGGGTTGTGTTGGGTTTGGAATGTATTCCATTTATCCCAGCAATGGAGATGGAGGAAGGAGAGACAGGTCCAGCAACTTCTGGCAATACGGAGTAGGTGGTCCCAGTACCCAAGAGGAAAGAGATTGGCTTACCCTCTACCACCATTGTTACCCTGGGTTCAGCTGCAGTGATGGGAAACATTGGGCATCTGAGCTCTGGCCTCATCAATCCTTTGTGGTGAGTCCAAGAAGGTTGGTGACAGCAAAATTCCGCTCCGTGTCCATGGCTGGGGTGTTTGTCTGGGGAGATTGTCTTATCCCTCAGTTAGAGACTGAGGGACAATCCACCTTCCAGTGCACATTTTGCTTGCACCCAGGACAAGGACCTAACAGAGATTGGGAATTAGGACAGGCTTTGGCCCAGTGTCCTTTAAGGACAAGGCTTTGGACAGGACCTGGCATTGTTAACCTGTCTTCTCTGTGGCTGACCCTTCAATATGGCTGTAGCTAGCACTAAGAGTTTAGTCTGGTTTCTTTTCTCTTATACCTGCTCCTTTTTTTTCTTCTTCCTGTTTACGTTCATCCTCTCTATTGTTAAATACCCAGGAGGTTGCTTTAATTAGGTCCTGCTGTGAAGTTTGGGGACCGTCTTCTGATTTTTTAAGTTTTTTTTCCTACTGTCAGGGGCTGATTGATATATGCAGTGAATGTGTAGAAATAGACTACTTGCCTCTGAATTGGGATCTAGATTAGCATATTTGAATACTGCATCTGTAAGGCAACTCATGAAAGCTGCCCGGTTTTGATTGGCTTCTTGGGTTATTTCTTGAATTTTATCGTAGTTAACCACTTTAAGAGCGGTCTTTTTCAGACCTTCTATTATGCAACTAAGGAAATGTGTCATTTTCACTAAATGTGGAGAGTGGGTTTATAGTTCCAGTCTGAAGATACAAGAGGAACCATTACCAAGCCAGCTGGATTAGTGAGGTTTTGGATGTGGAGACTGTCAGCATTCGCTATGGCTGCAGCAAGGATTTGGCCCTTCTCTTCTAGAGTGGTGGATGAAGTGAGGATTACGTCAATGTCTTGATAAATTAGTTCATAGGTTTGAGTCAGGATTTGAAATTCTTTCATAGATTTGGTAGGATCGGCAGAAGCGGACCCCAGGCGTTGTCCAACTTGCCTTAGGTCTGGGAGGGAGAAAGGTACATGCACGGGCATGATGCCTTCTGGTCCTGCTGATTCCCTTAGGAGTGGAATAGGTTGGGAAGAAATTTGAGTTTTCCAACACATGTGTGCTGGTGAGATGGTGGGGGGCTGATGTGGAGGAGTCTGGAGTCGAGGTGGGAGGGGAGGAGGTGGAGGAAGATGGAGGGAGAGGGTGTGACCTGGAGTCTGGAGGAAGTGGAGGAAGAGACTCTGCTTGAGGAGCAGGTTGCAGAAGAGTTTTGGCTGAGTCCAGCTCCGTTGGGGAGCACAGGGAGCAGGTTGTCCGAGGGATCGAAATCCATGAAGGAGAGAGGGGCGAGGGAGTGGAAGTGAGAGCAAAGGGTGGTGAAGAGGCTGGAGGAGAAGATGGTGGTGGAGTGGAAGTGGGAGAGGGGGCTGGGGGAAACGATGGCGGTGGAAGAGACACACCAGGTGCAGTGCCGGAGCCAGGAGGTTTCTCGTCAAGAAGAATTTGGTAAGTAGTGCAAGATTGGCAAAGAGAAGGGTGTCTTCATAAAGCCCAAAAAGCTTGAACATAGGGTATCTGAGACCATTTGCCATTGCATTAAAAAAAATTGTGTAGGTCTAAAAAGACCTCATAATCGAATGTTCCATGTTCAGGTCACTCACTATGATTATCTAGCTGATATTGTGGCCAGGCCTTAGTGGAGGAGAAAATCAATTGGTTTTTTTTTTTGTTAAATTGCATTTGCTCATTTAAGGGCTTTTATATTTTCCAGTAGACATCCGAGAGGAGTGTCTTTAGGTGGATGCGACTGCCCTGATTCCATGCTGAGAAGGAGTCCATGTGGATGAGGGAAGACTGGGAGGGGCAGACAGGCATCCCGAATCCCCTACTGCAGTTTCTGAGAGAGAAGGAGAGGGAACCAGGAGTCGGGCATGCCTGCTCAGGTCCCTCTCGGTAGGAGAGAGTTCTCCATGTGCCAGGAGTGTGTGTATGTGTGTGTGTTGCGGGGGCTCTGACCTAGAGCTAGGATTTCCGAGACAGCTTATGGCCACCCTGTGCTAACAAGGTATAGGCTGAGGGTAAAAGCCAAGAGCAGAGTTCCCTGAGAAGATTGATAATCACCTGAGAGATTGGATGTGGCCGATGTTGTTTGCAAGATTAGCCAGTGGCAGTGTTGAGATGTCCTAAGTCAAATGGTGCCATGGAGTGTCTCCATGCTTTGTCACCAGAAGTGGGGAGCAAGGAGGTGGGGGGCAATCCCTGAGAGCGAAGATCAGGGGATAGGGAGAGCCTCTCTCCCCAATGCTTAAAATTGAATGTGCCACCAGATAAAAGAGAAGTTGCAAGCGGGGCAGAGATGGGGTCAAATTGGTTCAAAGAGGGAAAGGATGGTGAGATGAAGAAGGAAAAGAAATATTAAAAGGAAAAATGCACAAGTTAACATTCACAAGCAATAGGGAAAGCTATGAAGTTGAGGATAGCAGTTCCCACCCCGGGATGAGTGGAAGGGGGAAACCCAATCCCCCAGCCAGAAGGGTAAGGGGAGAGGGAGGGACCCCCTCCCCGGTTTCAGCACCAGAAATCAAAGTTCCGGACATGGGCGAAGGTTGGAGATGAAGAATGGAGGTAAAGAGACAGGACACCAGCTGTGGGGAAACAAGATTTATTAGCAGAGGAGCAGCAGGGAAAGTTGACTCATGAAATCAATTCTCACTACCTTGAATCCAAGTAGGGGCTTATAAAGGGAGGACAGAGGTAGCTTTAGGTGAGTTTCTCAAATGTGGGTTTTTGAGAGTTGGCCATTTTCCATTGGTGAGGTTAGAAGTTAAAATACAGCTTTTGTTCTGCAAGGTTGTAGCTGTCATTGGGAAAGGATTCAGGTAAGGAATTTATCGCACACAGCAAGGTTGTAGCTACCTGAGGGTGGATATTTATACAAGGGGACATCACTGGAATGCAACTGCTAGAGGGGCCAGAGAGCCTCAAGATACTGAGTCTCTGTGGCAGCCCTTTCCATTCTTGTTTGTTGCCCTGGCTCAGCTCTCACAATCATTGTGTCTTAAAATCTGCATCTTGTTTTAGCCACTTGGCCAACTTTTAAATTTTTCAGCACTGGCTGAAGAATTTAGGAAAAAAGTTCAAGGCCTAATAGAAACATAATTTTTAAAACATTTTTATTGTGAAATATAATATATATGCAAAGAAAAAAAAGAAAAAGCAATAATTCTCAAATACATCTCAGCAAGTAGTTACTGAACAGAATTCACAGTTTAAGTTACCATACCACTATCTCAGATATTTCCTTCTAGGTACTCCAAAATACTGGAGGCTAGAAGAAATATCAATAAAGTGTTTCAGCAGTCATACTCATTTGTTAAATCCTGTTTTCTCTGTTATAACTCCTCATTCTCCCAATCTACAGGGGTCATTAGGCAATGCCTGTTCTGACTTTTTTTCATGTTGAGAAGGGTTGTTGATGCTAAAGAGTAGGGGGATGTAATTCGTTGAGGCCAAATTTGGAGAGACCCGCCCCTCTGGGTTTCAGGATTTAACTGGCCTAGGAACCCTCTAGAAATTATATGTTCCAGAAAAGACAATGTCTGAAACTTTTATAGTCTCAGTTTGAGCCCTAAGTGTTCTTAGGAGTTATCAGGAGTGATGCTGGTCGGGGTTTAGCAAACAATGACAGTTGGCACTAGGGAGCTGAAGTTTGCATAAGACTAGCCTCCAAAATAGTCTTTTGACTATTTGATCTCTCTTGGCCACTGGTTTCTTATGTTATTATACTACCTTTCCCCCTTCTGGTCAGGAAGGTGTTGTCGATCCCATGGTTTTAGGGCCAGACTCATCCCCAGGGGTCACACCCCACGTGGTCAGGGAGACTTTGTCCCCTAAATGTCATATCCCATGGAGGGGGTAGGGTAATGATTTTCTTTGCAGAGTTGGGCTTAGAGAGAGAGGGGCCAAATCTGAGAGACAAAGGAGGGTTCCTGAAAGCAACTCTTAGGCCTCATTATGGGTAGTCTTAGCCTCTTCACTACAGAAATAAGTTTCAGAAAGGCAAGCCTCAAAATCAAGGCTTGGTCAATTTTCTTAGGAGTTTCCAATGATTGAAAGGGCACCTGGGGTTTCCCAGATGGGAAAGGTTAATAATTCCATTTTTCATTTCCTTCAGACCTTCAAAGGACTCTACCAATACTTTTTAATTATCAGTCCACCATAGTCTGACATGTATCTGGGTATTACATCAGGCTGTACAGAATTACAAGGCCACGTTCCCATTATAGACTGCAGGAGTTTGGGTTGTTTAGATGAACCATCCAGACAGGTTGATTTAGATTTTGTATTACAGAAAATTTAGGTTCTAGACATAAAAAACTCTCTTCATTTGGTCTCATATTATGTGAAGGTCTAGAGTACATACACTCTCTTCTTTTATTCTGTATGCTGATTTAGCTTAGTTCCAGCCAGATTGGCTTCATTTTTATCTCCCTGAGAACTGATCTCTTTTTCTGCTTACTTTAACTGCTATTGTATACTGCTATGCTAACTTTCAGGGCTGCAGCACTCCATTTCTGGGTGTTAGGTATCCTAATGTTACTAAAAGTTCTAGATAAATACCTGCTAATACACTGACAGTTCTGTATCTCAGAATCTAGAAATACATTCACAACTTCAGGCTAATGTGGCTGCTATAAGGGCTTACAATCTAGTCTCCAATTTTCTTATAAGTGTTGTGTGAAAGCAATCTTAGCATCTTTATTCTTTTGTTTCTGGCTTATTTTGCACAATGCATTGTCTCCAAGGTTTATTCAGTTACTTGCATTTCTCTCAATGTCCTTCATTTTGGTAGCTAGACCATATTCTATAAATATAAATGGAATATGAAACTGTGATAAAAATATATCACAGTTTACCATTCTGCTTCTCAGTCATTGTGTCCTTCGGCTCCCTCCAGCTATTGGAAGTCATGGTTAATGTCCAAATTAAACAAACCATGTCTTACAGTATCCTCACTCATTTGTACAATCAGCAGCACTCTCAATTTTAGACAATTTTTATTGCTACCTAGAAACAAAGAGCTGACACAGCCTCACCAAATATCAAATCAAAATTACCCCTTATCCTTGTCCTTCCCACCTCCATTAGTTGTCCCTGGCAGTGCTGTGGCACTGTTGATGTCTTCCTGTTAACTATTGGCCATAGCATACAGTTTTACTTTCCTACCTGTACCCCTCTACTATTGCCTCTGTCCAATATCAGACCTTTGAAATAGTTCATGTAAGAACTTGTTTGTAATTGTAGATTTAATCAGTGGGATACATGATACTATACATGCTCTTTCAATCATAGTCACCTTCAATAATGTAACTTATAACCTCACTAATTAGTTACCATCACTTCTATCTGTTCCCATACATTTCAGATCAACCTCATCGCACAGCCTTCCCTTCATCTCTAACTTTTGTGTACCTCCAGATCTGCTATATTCTACAGTGTAACCTCTGTGGTTACCTTTACCAGAGTCATAATAGTGAAATCGTATAGTATCTGTGCTTTTCCACCAGACTTATTTCACTCGGCATTATGTCCTCAAGGTTCATCTTACTGCTGCATAATATTCCATCATATGTATATGGTACATTTTGTTTATCCACTCATCTTTTTATGGGCACTTGGGTTGTTTCCCTGTTTTGGCAGTTGTGAGTAATGCCACTAAGAACATCAGTGTGCAAATGTATATGTCCACACCACTGCTTTCAGCTCTTCTGGGTATATGCCAAGTATTGGTGTTGCTGGGTCATAGGGCAACTCAATATATAGTTTTCTGAGGAAGCACCAATTGTTTTTCACAGTGGCCTTACTATTATACATTCCTACCAATAGTGAATTCCTATTTCTACACATCCTCTCCAACATTTGTAGTTTTGTGTTTGTCTAATAACAGCCATTCTTATAGTTATGAGGTGTATCTCATTGTGTCGTCTTGATTTGCATTTCCCTCATAGCTAATGAAAATGAGTGTCTCCTCATGTGCCTTGTAGCCATCTGTATTTGTTCTTTAGAAAAATGTCTATTCATACACTCTTACCATTTTATAATTGGATTGTTTCTTCTCTTGTTGTTCAGCTATAATTTCTTGGTTTACACAAAATTCCAAGCCTTATCCAATATGTGGTTTCCAAATATTTTCTCCCATTGAGTTTGCTGGCTCTTCAATTTTTATTTTTTTTCTCATGCGTATCATATACCTCAACCCCCACCACTGACCACTAGTATTTCCAACTACCCAATTTGTTTTACCCTTTGTCCCCCTAATTTATTTATTTTATCTTTTATCCATATTTTTTTATTCATTTGGTCCATACCCTGGATAACAGGAGCATCAGACACAAGGTTTTCACAATTCATTGTCACATTATAAATGTTATGTCTTCATACAATTGTCTTCAAGAATCAAGGCTATT
The DNA here is from genome assembly GCF_023851605.1 of Tamandua tetradactyla. Classification (NCBI taxonomy): domain Eukaryota; kingdom Metazoa; phylum Chordata; class Mammalia; order Pilosa; family Myrmecophagidae; genus Tamandua; species Tamandua tetradactyla. Next base: position 45,166,921 of record NC_135347.1, on the reverse strand, counting down.
GGAATACAACTCAACAATTTCAAATATTTCCCTCCGGCCATTCTAATACACCATACACTAAAAAGGGATATTTATATAATGCATAAGGATAACCTCCAGGATAACCTCTTGACTCTTTGAAATCTCTCAGACACTGAAACTTTATTTTGTATCATTTCTCTCTTACCTTTGTTGGTCAAGAAGGCTTTTTGATCTCTTGATGCTGGGTCCTGGCCCATCCCCAGGATTTCTGTCCCACATTGCCAGGGATATTTACACCCCCGTGAGTCATGTTCCATGTAGAGGGGAGGGCAATGAGTTCACCTGCCAAGTAGGTTTAGAGAGAAAGGCCACATCTGAGCAACAAATGAGGTTCTCTGGGTGTGACTCTTTGGCATAATTTTAAATAAGCTTATCCCATCCATTGCAGAAATAATTTTCATAGGGGTGAACTCTAGAATTGAGGGCTTGGGTTATTGATTTCATTGTCCCCACTATTTGTGAGAAAGTATCAGAAATTCACCAAATGGGGAAATTAAATATTTCCTCCCATCTGCCCAGTCACCCAAAGGGGGGACTTTGAAAATACTTTTTTATTCACTGCCCAAATTACTCTGGGATATATTGGGCATCACACAAACCTGGACAAACCAACCAGATCTCACATTCTTTTCAAGATTCCATGTACTTGTGGTGCTCAGCTAAATTGACTATACAAATTAAGTTAGGAAATGCACTAACCAAAATATAAATTTTGCACCAAATAAACATCTCTCCCTTTAGTCTCTCACATAAGTTGAAGTTTCAAAATATGGATGATACCATCTTTTACCCTGTATTCTCACATATCTTAGTCCTATCCAGATTATCTTGATTCATAACTCTACTTGAAGTCTGATCACTTTTTCAACTTTTAAAATAGTTCCTATATAAGGTACTGCTGACTTTCCAAGCTTCAGAGCTCTAACTCTGAGTCTCAGATGTCACATATCTACTGGAAGTTTCAGTGAAATTGACACCTCTAGAGTAATGTGCCTCTGGAGTCATGTCTCTCTGGAGTCATGTCCTTTTTAGAACATCTCACCTTTCAGTCTCACACAGAAGTTGAAGTTTTAATATATGGACAATATAATTCTTTACCCTGTATTCTGATTTACCTTAGTCCTATCCAGATCAACTTCATTCACATCTCCAGTCAAAGTTTGATCCCTTTTTCAAATTTTAAACAGTTCCTGTATGGGGTACTGCTGACTTTCATAGCTTCAGTGCTCTAACCCTGAGTCTCAAGTATCACAAAAATAACAAAGTTTCTGGGAATGACCAGGTTATATACAAACAGCTCAGTATATCAGAATTTAGAATTAACAGTTACAACTCCTGAATACATGTGACTCCTATAAGAGCTTACATTCTAGGATCCTTTACAATAGGCAACCTAATAACCCATATTCTCAAATTCAGTTCACCAAGTTTTTATATTATAGTTGATTCATATGAGTGAGGCATGATTATATTTGTCTTTTTATTCCTGACGTTTCATTCCACACAGTCTTAAAGTTTCATTCACCTAATTGCATTCCTCACAACTTCATTCCTTCTTGCAGTCACTCAGTAGTTCATTGTAGGTAAACACCACAGTACCCCCATCCATTCCTAAGTCATTGTACCTTTAGGCTAACTCCATTTTCTGTGGATTGCAAACACTGCTGCCATAAACACCAGTGTGTAAATGTCCATTCGTGTCCCCAACCTCAATTCCTCCAGGTATATACTGAGCAGTGAGATTTTAGGGTCATATGGCAACCCCACCCCTAGCCTCCTGTGGAACCACCACACTGCCCTTCAAAGGGCTGCACCTCTCAGTTTCCCTGCCAACAATGAATAGGTACTTCTCTTTATCTGCATTTTCGCTGGCACATTTTTCTCGTTAATTTTTAAACAGTTTTATTCACACATCATTCAATCCAACCTAAGAGTATAGACATGTCTCCATCATAGTAACCTATCTAAAGACATTTCCTTTTCTTCCAGAAAGAATCCATGCCCCTTCCCCATGACCCTTGCCTGTACACATTTAGTTTTAACATAATGCCTTTTTACATTCAGTGGGAGCATATTACTATGTTATTGTTGACTATAGACCATAGCTTGCATTGATTATACTTTTTCCCGTGTACCATCTATTTTCAACACCCTACAATATTGACATTCATTTGTTCTCCCTCATGCAAAAACTTTTTTTGATTTGTATATTAAATTACATCATTGCCCATTCTAGGCATTCCTAAATTATACTGTCTCTGTGTGTCCTCTAGCTTTCTTTCTGGTTACATACATGTCCCCAGGCCTTCTCCATCTATCACACTCACATTCAGCTTCATTTAATGTTCTTATATTATTTTGCTACAATCAGGTAGTATTGAGTTATCCATTTCTGAAATTTTACAACCGGTCCCATTACATCATCTGTGTCCTTTAACACCAATTGTCCAATCTCTACCCTGTTTCAATCTCCTGATAACCTGTGTTCTCAACTTCAATTCTCAAAGCTCACCCATTAACGTTAGTTCATATTAGTGAGGCCATAGAGTATTTGTCCTTTTGTTTCTGGCTAATTTCACTCAACGTGATGTCCTCAAGTTTCATCCACACTATTAAATGCTTCATGGCTTTATTCTGTCTTACAGCTGTGTAATATTCCATTGTAGATATGTACAACAGCTTGTTTAGCTAATGGTCTGTTGATGGACATTTGGACTGTTTCCATTTCCTGATAATCATAAATAATGCTGATATAAACATTGGTGTGAAAATGTCCATTTGTGTCCTCACCCTCAGGTCCTCTGAATATATACTTAGTAATGAGGTTACTGGATCATATGGCAATTCTATACTTAGGTTCCCGAGGAACCACCAAACTGTCCATTTTATATTCCCACCAACAGCGGATAAGTGTGCCTTTTTCTCCACATCCTTTCCAGCATTTGTTTTCTTCTGTTTTTTTGATAATGGTCATTCTGGTGGGTTTCACATGATATCTCATTGTGGTTTTGATTTGCATTTCCCTAATAGCCAGTGAAGTTGAGCATCTTTTCATGCCTTTTAGCCATTTGTATTTCCTCTTTTGAAAAGTGACTATTCATGTCTTTTGCCAAGTTTCAATTGGGTTGTTTTTCTTTTTATTGTTGATTTGAAAAATCTCTTTCTATATTCTGTATAATACACCCTTATCTGATCCCATTGTATAGGCTGCCTTTATACTGTCTTGATAAAGTTCTTTGATGCACAAAAGTGTTTAATTTTGAGGAGTTCCCATTTATCAATTTTTTTTTTCAATGTTTGTGCTTTGGGTATAAGGTCTCAGAAACCACCTCCTCTTACAAGATTTATAAGATATATCCTTACATAACTTCTAAAAGTTTTATGGTCTTAGCTCTAATGTTTAAGTCTTTAATCAATTTTTATATAGGGTATGAGATATAGATCCTCTTTCATTCTTCTGCATATCAATATCCAGTTCTCCAAGCACCAGTTATTGAAGAGGCTGTTCTCTCCCAGGTGGATTGGTGTGACCACATTATCAAAGATCAATTTTCCATAGATGAGAGGGTCTGTATCTGAACACTCTATTTGATTTTATTGGTCAGTATATCTGTCTTCATGCCAGTACCATTATATTTTGACCACAGTAACTTCATAATATACTTTAAAGTCAGGTAGTGTGAGACCTCCTACTTCATTTTCCTTTCTCAAGATATTTTTAGCTACTTGGGGTACATTTCTCTTCCAAATAAATTAGGTTATTTTTGTTTTCACTTCTGCAAAGTAAGTGTTTGGAAATTTAATTGGTTTTGTATTTAATCTGTAAATCAATTTGGATAGAATTGACTCTTGACTATATTTAGGTTTCTAATCCATGGACATGGTATGCCTTTCCATTTGTCTAGATATTGTGTGATTTCTTTTAGCAAAGTCTTGTAGTTTTCTGTGTATAGGTATTTTGTAGTGTTGGTTAAATTTATTCCTAAATATTTAATTTGTTTGGTTGCTATTGTAAGTGGAATTGTTTCTTGATTGACTCTTCATATTGCCCTTTACTAGGGTATAGAAACACTAATGATTTTGGAGTATTGATCTTGCACCCTGCCACTTTGCTATACTCATTTATTAGCTTTAGTAGCTTTCCTGTAGATTTTTCCAGATTTCCAACATAAAGTATCACATCATCTGCAAACAGTGAGAGTTTTACTTCTTCCTTTCCAAATTGGATGCCTTTTATTTCTTTTTCTTGTCTAATTGCTCTGGCTAGAACTTCTAGCACAATATCGAATAACAATGGTGGCAGTGGGCATTCTTGCCTTGTTCTTTATCTTAGAGGGAACACTTTCAATCTTTCTCCATTGAGGCTGATGTTAGCTGTGAGTTTTTCATATAGTCCCTTTATCATGTTGAAGAACTTCCCTTATATTCCTATCCTCTGCAGTGTTTTCATTAAGGAATGATATTGAATTTGTTCAGATGCCTTTTCTTCATCAATTTGAGATGATCATGTTGTTTTTCTGTTTTGATTTGATAATATGGTGCATTACATTAATTGATTGTTTTATATTGATCCATCCTTCCATACCTGAAATAAATTCCACTTGTTCATGTTTTAAACTTCTTTTAATGTGCTGCTGGATTTAATTTGCAAGTATTTTGCTGAGGATTTTTGCATCTATGTCCATAAAAGATATTGATCTTTAATTTTATTTTCTTATAGTATCTTTGTCTGGCTTTGGTATTAGGGTAATGCTAGCTTCATAAAATGATTTTGGTAGTTTTCCCTCTTCTTCAATATTTTTTAAGTGCTTGAGCAGGATTTGTACTAATTCTTTCTTAAATGCTTACTAGAATTCACATGTGAGGCCACCTGGTCCTGGACTTTTCTTTCTGGGGAGCTTTGATGACTGATTCAACCTGTCCTCTCATTATCTCCTTTATTTCTGTCGGGTCAGCAGTTATGTCTCCTCTTCCATTTCTGATTTTATTTATTTGCATCCTCTCTCTCTTTTTTGTCAACTTAGCTAATGGTCCATCAATTTTATTGATTTTCTCCAAGAACCAACTTCTGGTTTTGTTGATTTTCTCGATTATTTTCATGTTCTCAATTTCATTAATTGTGTTCTAATCTTCATTTTTTCCCTTTTGTTTGCTTTAGGGTTAGTTTGCTGTTCTTTCTCTAGTTCTTCCAAGTAAACAGTTAATTACTTGATTTTTTATCTTTCTTTTTTTAATATAGGTATTTAAGGCAATAAATTCCTTTCTTATCACTGCCTTTGCTGCAGCACACAAATTTTGATATGTTGTGTTTTCATTTGCATTTGCCTCAAGATATGTACTGATTTCTCTTGTAATTTCTTCCCTGACCCACTGGTTGTTTAAGGGTGTCCTGTTTAGCCTCCATATATTTGTGAATTTTCTGGCCCTCTGCCTGTGATTTCCAACTTCACTCCATTATGATCTGAGAAAGTGTTTAGTGTGACTTCAATCTTTTTAAAAGGTTTAAGGCTTGCTTTGAGAATGGTCCATGAGCACTTGAGAAAAATGTGTATCCTGCTGTTGTGGATTGTAATGTTCTGTACATGTCTGTTAAGTCTAGTTCATTTATTCTATTTTTGAAATTCTCTGTTTCTTTATTAATTCTCTGTTTGGATGTTCTATCCATTGATGACAGCGGGTAATTGATGTCTCCAACTATTATGGTAGAGGTGTCTGTTTCTCTCTTCAGTGTTGTCAGTGTTTGCCTCATTCACTTTGAAGCACTCTGGCTTAGTGTATAAAATTTATGATTGTTATATCTTTTTGTTGAATTATTCCTTTTATTAATATAGTGTCCTTCTTTGTCTCTTTTAATTGTTTTACATTTGAAATATAATTTGTCAGATATTAATATAGCTACTCCTGCTCTTTTCTGCTTGTTGTTTGCATGAAATATATTTTCCCAACCTTTCACTCTCAACCTATTTTTGCCTTTGTGTCTAAAATGAATCTCCTGTAGACAGTATAAGATGGGTAATTTTTTTTTATCCACTCTTCCAGTCTGTCTGTTTTCTTTTTATTTTCAGTCTATGTCTTTTGATTGGGGAGTTTCTCCTTAAGGAATCAGCCTGCTGTGCCCATGAGGGAGGGGCACCAGCTTCCTTGACTTGGGGGACTTATAGTTCTATGTAGGGTCTGAGCTCTTCCACTTCACCCAGACAGGTGTACTCTGTGTGTCCAATCATTGATGTAGCCCCAACTTTGTTATGTGCTGTTGCTGGCTATTTACTAGCTCCTCTGGCAGACAGACAAAATTCTACACCTTACTAAGCCACCATCTTGCCCCCTCTTCACCATTTTGACAAAGTCCTTTGAAGCAGAGAAGTTCTTGATCTTAAGATCTTATCTATTTATTTTTTACTGCTTATTCTTTAGGTGTAAAGTTTAAGAAGCTACCTCCTGTTACTAGATTTTGAAGATGTTTCCCTAAATTTTCATCTGGAATTTTTATAGCATTAGCTCTTACCTTTAGATCTTTAATCCTTTACTTTTGTATAGCATGTAAGATAGGGATCTTCTTTCATTCTTTTGCCCATTGATATCCAATTCTACCAAGTCCATTTATTGAACAGACTATATTTGATTGGTATTTGAGGGCCTTATCAAAAAATCAATTGTACATAGACTTTGTTGTCTATCCCTGCAACTCTTGATTCATTTCCATTGATTGATACTTCTATTTTTATGCCAGTATCCTGCTGTTTATAGTATAGTATAGTATAGTGGTTTTATAGTAAGCTTTAAAGTCAGGAAGTCTTAGTCATTCCACTTTGCTCTTCTTTTTTTAGGAAATCTTTAGATATTCAGGGTCTCTTTTCCTTCTAGTTAAAATTGATAACTAGCTTTTTCACTCATCAAAGTAGTTTGTTGGGATCCTTCCCTTTCCTCTCCTGATCCGGCGGCTCTCCAACCACCACCGTGCCCTCTTCCACCTTCACCGGCTCCTCCGCCACTGTCCTCGACAGCCTTGCCACCCTCACCTTTCCTCCTCCAGAACAGCTACTGGGGGAGTGGAGACAATACAGAGCAGCTCCCAGAGCCAAGACGGAGATCAAACGGACGGCGTACCCCATCCTGGAATGGCTGACTGTCTGGGAGAACCAGCTCCGGTGAGATTGCCGAGGGGCGCGGGCTTTCCTGGGTGGGACGGCAAGTGGCCGGAGTCCCTCCCTTCCTCCTTCCCAGGCCAGCTGGCAGAATTGGGCAGGCGGTCCCCTCGGGCCACGGCGGCTGGCGCCCCCACCACGCGAGGCCCCCCGGACCAACAGAGAGAGTTGGGTCGGAAATCCCCAGACCGCGGAGAACGGTGACCGGGGGGGGTCCCTTCCAAAAACGTGACTCCCCGGTCTGGCTGGGAACGGTGCACTCTCCTGGGCTGCGGCGGTTGGCGCCCTCCCGCCACGCTTGGCGCCCTGGGCCGACTAGGAAATTTGGTCGGGTGCTTTCCCGGGCTGCAGCAGCCAGCGACCTTCCACGCATTCGGACCCCTGGGCCGGCTGGCACTCTTCCAAGCCTCTTCGGCAGGCGAACCTCCCCCACGGTGAGAGTTTTCCAAAGTTAAAGGACCCACAGCACCTTTTACTGGTGAAACCCGCAGACAAACGTGTGCCACGAGCGCCACCTACTGGGCAGGATAAGAAAAACAGAACCCAGAGATTTCACAGAAAAATCTTTCAACCTGTTGGGTCCAACACCTAGGGAAATCTGACTAAATGCCCAGACGCCAGCAGAAGATAACAGATCACGCTCAGAAAATTGAAAATATGGCCCAGTCAAAGGAACAAACCAATAGTTCAAATGAGATACAAGAGCTGAGACAACAAATGCTGAATATACGAATAGAAATGGAAAACCTCTTCAAAAACGAAATCGATAAATTGAGGGAGGACATGAAGAAGACATGGGCTGAACATAAAGAAGAAATAGAAAACTGAAAAAACAAATCACAGAACTTATGGAAGTGAAGGACAAAGTAGAAAAGATAGAAAAAACAATGGATACCTACAATGATAGATTTAAAGAGACGGAAGATAGAATTAGTGATCTGGAGGATGGAACATCTGAACTCCAAAAAGAAACAGAAACTATTGGGAAAAGAATGGAAAAATTTGAACAGGGTATCAGGGAACTCAAGGACAATATGAACCGCACAAATATACGTGTTGTGGGTGTCCCAGAAGGAGAAGAGAAGGGAAAAGGAGGAGAAAAACTAATGGAAGAAATTATCACTGAAAATATCCCAACTCTTATGAAAGACCTAAAATTACAGATCCAAGAAGTGCAGCTCACCCCAAAGAGATTAGACCCAAATAGACATTCTCCAAGACACTTACTAGTTAGAATGTCAGAGGTCAAAGAGAAAGAGAAGATCTTGAAAGCAGCAAGAGAAAAACAATCCATCACATACAAGGGAAACCCAATAAGACTATGTGTAGATTTCTCAGCAGAAACCATGGAAGCTAGAAGACAGTGGAATGATATATTTAAATTACTAAAAGAGAAAAACTGCCAACCAAGACTCCTATATCCAACAAAATTGTCCTTCAAAAATGAGGGAGAAATTAAAACATTCTCAGACAAAAAGTCACTGAGAGAATTTGTGACCAAGAGACCAGCTCTGCAAGAAATACTAAAGGGAGCACTAGAGACAGATACAAAAAGACAGAAGAGAGAGGTATGGAGAAGAGTGTAGAAAGAAGGAAACTTAGATATGATATATATAATACAAAAGGCAAAATGGTAGAGGAAAATATTATCCAAACAGTAATAACACTACATGTTAATGGACTGAATTCCCCAATCAAAAGACATAGACTGGCAGAATGGATTAAGAAACAGGATCCTTCTATATGCTGTCTACAGGAAACACATCTTAGACCCAAAGATAAACATAGGTTGAAAGTGAAAGGTTGGGAAAAGATATTTCATGCAAATAACAACCAGAAAAGAGCAGGAGTGGCTATACTAATATCCAACAAATTAGACTTCAAATGTAAAACAGTTAAAAGAGACAAAGAAGGACACTATATACTAGTAAAAGGAACAATTAAACAAGAAGACATAAAAATCATAAATATTTACACACTGAACCAGAATGCCCCAAAATACGTGAGGAATACACTGCAAACAATGAAAAGGGAAATAGACACATATACCATAATAGTTCGAAACTTCAATTCACCACTCTCATCAATGGACAGAACATCTATACAGAGGATCAATAAAGAAATAGAGAGTCTGAATATTACTATAAATGAGCTAGACTTAACAGACATTTATAGGACATTACATCCCACAACAGCAGGATACACCTTTTCCTCAAGTGCTCATGGATCATTCTCAAAGATAGACCATATGCTGGGTCACAAAGCAAGTCTTAACAAATTTAAAAAGATTGAAATCATACACAACACTCTTTTGGATCATAAATGAATGAAGTTGGAAATGAATAATAGGCGCAGTGCCAGAAAATTCATAAATACGTGGAGGCTGAACAACGCACTCTTAAACAACGAGTGGGTCAAAGAAGAAATTGCAAGAGAAATTAGTAAATACCTCAAGGCGAATGAAAATGAAAACACAACATATCAACACTTATGGGACACAGCAAAGGCAGTGCTAAGAGGGAAATTTATTGCCCTAAATGCCTATATCAGAAAAGAAGAAAAGGCAAAAAATGCAGGAATTAACTGTCCACTTGGAAGAACTGGAGAAAGAACAGCAAACTAATCCCAAAGCAAGCAAAAGGAAAGAAATAACAAAGATTAGAGCAGAAATAAATGAAATTGAAAACATGAAAACAATAGAGAAAATCAATAAGGCCAGAAGTTGGTTCTATGAGAAAATCAATAAGATTGATGGGCCCTTAGCAAGATTGACAAAAAGAAGAAGAGAGAGGATGCAAATAAAAAAGATCATAAATGGAAGAGGAGACATAACTACTGACCTCACAAAAATAAAGGAGGTAATAACAGGATACTATGAACAACTTTATGCTAATAAATACTACAATTTAGATGAAATGGACGGGTTCCTGGAAAAACATGAACAACCAACTTTGACTCAAGAAAAATAGATGACCTCAACAAACCAATCACAAGTAAAGAAATTGAATCAGTCATTCAAAAGCTTCTAAAAAGAAAAGTCAAGGACAAGACATCTTCACATGTGAATTCTATCAAACATTCCAGAAAGAATTTGTACCAACTCTCCTCAAACTCTTCAAAAAAATTGAAGTGGAGGGAAAACTACCCAATTCATTCTATGAAACCAACATCACCCTCATACCAAAACCAGGCAAACATATTACAAAAAAAGGAAACTACAGGCCAATCTCTCTAATTAATATAGATGCAAGAATCCTCAATAAAATTCTAGCAAATCGTATCCAACAACACATTAAAAGAATTATACATCATGACCAAGTAGGATTCATCCCAGGTATGCAAGGATGGTTCAACATAACAAAATCAATTAATGCAATACACCATATCAACAAATCAAAGCAGAAAAATCACATGATCATCTCAATTGATGCAGAGAAGGCATTTGACAAGATTCAACATCCTTTCCTATTGAAAACACTTCAAAAGATAAGAATACAAGGGAACTTCCTTAAAATGATACAGGGAATATATGAAAAACCCACAGCTAATATCATCCTCAATGGGGAAAAATTGAAAACTTTCCCCCTAAGATCAGGAACAAGACAAGGATGTCCACTATCACCACTATTATTCAACATTGTGTTGGAGGTTCTAGCCAGAGCAATTAGACAAGAAAAAGAAATACAAGGCATCAAAATTGGAAAAGAAGAAGTAAAACTATCACTGTTTGTAGATGATATGATACTATACGTTGAAAACCCAGAAAAATCCACAACAAAACTACTAGAGCTAATAAATGAGTACAGCAAAGTAGCAGGTTACAAGATCAACATTCAAAAATCTGTAGTGTTTCTATACACTAGTAATGAACAAGCTGAGGGGGAAATCAAGAAATGAATCCCATTTACAATCGCAACTAAAAGAATAAAATACCTAGGAATAAATTTAACCAAAGAGACAAAAAACCTATATAAAGAAAACGATGAAAAACTGCTAAAAAAAATCACAGAAGACCTAAATAGATGGAAGGGCATACCGTGTTCATGGATTGGAAGACTAAATATAGTTAAGATGTCAATTCTACCTAAATTGATTTACAGATTCAATGCAATACCAATCAAAATCCCAACAACTTATTTTTCAGAAATAGAAAAACCAATAAGCAAATTTATCTGGAAGGACAGGGCGCCAGAATTGCTAAAAGTATCTTGAGGAAAAAAAACGAAGCTGGATGTCTCACGCTGCCGGACTTTAAGGCATATTATGAAGCCACGTGGTCAAAACAGCATGGTATTGGCATAAAGATAGATATATCGACCAATGGAATCGAATAGAGTGCTCAGATATACACCCTCTCATCTATGGACATTTGATCTTTGATAAGGCAGTCAAGCCAACTCACCTGGGACAGAACAGTCTCTTCAATAAATGGTGCCTAGAGAACTGGATATTCATATGCAAAAGAATGAAAGAGGACCCATATCTTACACCCTATACAAAAGTTAACTCAAAATGGATCAAAGATCTAAACATTAGGTCTTAGACCATAAAACAGTTAGAAAAAAATGTAGGGAGATATCTTATGAATCTTATAATTGGAGGCGGTTTTATGGACCTTAAACCTAAAGCAAGAGCACTGAAGAAATAAATAAATAAATGGGAGCTCCTCAAAATTAAACACTTTTTTGCATCAAAAAACTTCATCAAGAAAGTAGAAAGACAGCCTACACAATGGGAGACAATATTTGGAAATGACATATCAGATAAAGGTCTAGTATCCAGAATTTATAATGAGATTGTTCAACTCAACAACAAAAAGACAGCCAACCCAATTACAAAATGGGAAAAAGACTTGAACAGACACCTACCAGAAGACGAAATACGGATGGCCAAGAGGCACATGAAGAGATGCTCAATGTCCCTGGCCATTAGAGAAATGCAAATCAAAACCACAATGAGATATCATCTCACACCCACCAGAATGGCCATTATCAACAAAACAGAAAATGACAAGTGCTGGAGAGGATGTGGAGAAAGAGGCACACTTATCCACTGTTGTTGGGAATGTCAAATGGTGCAACCACTGTGGAAGGCAGTTTGGCAGTTCCTCAAAAAGCTGAATATAGAATTGCCATATGACCCAGCCATACCATTGCTAGGTATCTACTCAAAAGACTTAAGGGCAAAGACACAAACGGACATTTCCACACCAATGTTTATAGCAGCATTATTTACAATTGCAAAGAGTTGGAAACAGCCAAAATGTCATCAACAGAAGAATGGCTAAACAAAGTGTGGTATATACATACGATGGAATATTATGCAGCTTTAAGACAAGATAAACTTATGAAGCATGTAATAACATGAATGGACCTAGAGAACATTATGCTGAGTGAGTCCAGCCAAAAACTAAAGGACAAATACTGTATGGTCCCACTGATGTGAACCGACATTAAAGAATAAACTTGGAATATGTCATTGGTAACAGAGTCCAGCAGGAGTTAGAAACAGGGTAAGATAATGGGTAATTGGAGCTGAAGGGATACAGACTGTGAAACAGGACTAGATACAAAAACTCAAAAGTGAACAGCACAATAATACCTAAGTGTAAAGTAATCATGTTAAAACACTGAATGAAGCTGCATCTGAGCTATAGGTTTTTTGTTTTGTTTTGTTTTGTTTGTTTTTTTACTATTATTATTATTTTTATTTCTTTTCTCTATATTAACATTCTTTATCTTTTTCTGTTGTGTTGCTAGTTCCTCTAAACCGATGCAAATGTACTAAGAAATGATGATCATGCATCTATGTGATCATAGATGTGATCACATAGGGTTATTCCTAGATACCTATTCCTATGTGATCTAGGGGTATTCCTAGATACCTGATTTCTTTGGTCGCTATTTTGAATGAAATTTTTCCTTTAATTGTCTCCTCAGATAGGTCATTACTTGTGTATAAAAACATTACTGATTTTTGTACATTAATCTTATATTCTGCTGCATTGCTGAATTTGTTTATTAGCTCAAGTAGCTTTGTCATAGATCTTTCAAGGTTTTCTAAGTATGGGATTTTGTCATATGAAAATAAGGAAATATTTATGCTTTGTTTCCTATGAGGATACCTTTTATTTCTTTCTCCTGTCAATTTTCTCCAGCCAGGATTTCTAGCACACTGCTGAATAATGGTGGTGACAGAGGGCATCTTTGGCTCATTCTTGATCTTCAGTAGAAGGCTATCAGTCTCTCACCATTCAATATGATGCTGGCTGTAGTTTTTTTTTCATATATGCCCTTTATGTTATTGAAGAAGTGTTCTTTGATTCCTACCTTTTGAAATGTTTTCATCAGGAAAAGATGCTGAATGTTGTCAAATATTTTTTTAGCATCAATTGATATTATCATGTGATTTTTCCCTTTGAACTTGTGAATGTGCTGTATTACATTGATTGATTATCTTGTATTGAACTACCCTTGCATTCCTGGTATAAACCACAGTTGGTCATGATGTATATTTCCCTTAATGTGTCATTGTATTTGATTTGCTAGTATTCTGTTGAGAATTTTTCATCTATGTTCATTAGGGAGATTATTCTTTAGTTTTCCTTTCTTGTATTGTCTTTATCTAGTTTTGTTATTAGGAAGATATTAGCTTCATAAAGTGATTTAGGTAGTATTGATTTTCCTCAATTTCTTAGAAGATTTTGAGCAGGATTAGTTCTTTTTGGAATGATTGGTAAAATTCCCCTGTGAGCCTTCTGGTCCTGGGTCTTTTCTTTGTGGAAATATTTTTGATGACTGGTTGAATTTCTTGTAATTGGTTTGTAGAGACCCTTTCTTTCTTCTCAATTCACTATAGGTAACTCATGTGTTTCTAGGAATTTGTCCATTCCAAGTTGTCTAATTTGTTGGCATATAGTTGTTCATAGCATTATCTTATGATGTTTTTAGTTTCTTCAGGATCCATGGTAATATTCCCCCCACACACACATTTCTGTTTTGTCTATTTGCTTCAATGCTCATTTTTTTTCTTTGTCAGTCTAGCTAGGGATCCATCAATATTACTAATTTTTGTCAGTGAACCAGCTTTTAGTTTTGTTGATTCTTTCTGTTGATTTTGTTCTCCAGTTCATTTATTTGTGCTTTAATTTTTTTTTATTTCTCATCTTTTAATTGCTTTGCGGTTAGTTTGCTGTTCTTTCTTTAATTTTTCCAGTGAGCAGTTAAGTTCTCAATTTTGCTCATACTTGTTTTGTAATATAAAAACTTAGTGCAATAAGGTTTCCTCCAGTACCTCCTTTGTTGCATCCCGTAAGTTCTCATGTGTTGTATTCTCATTATCATTCATGTCCAGTTATTTACTGATTTTTCTAGCAATTTCTTCTTTGACCCATTGATTGTTTAAGAGTTTGCTTTTAATCTCCATATATTTTTGAATGCTCTGTTTCTTTGAAGATTGTTAATTTCCAGCTTCATTCCATTTGGTCAGAGAAAGTGCTCTGGATAATTTCAATCTTACTAAATTTCTAAAGACTTATTTTGTGTCCCAGCATATGATCTACCCTGGAACATTCCATGTTCACTAAAGAAGAATATTTCTCCTAGTTATTTGTGGGATACAATAATTTATATATGCTTATTAGGTCTAATTCATTTATTACATTGTTTAGTTCTGTTGATCCTCTGTCTGGTTGTTCTATCCATAGTGGAGAGTTGTGTATTGAAGTCTCCCACTATTTATTGTTTATATGTCTATAGCTCTCTTCAATTTGGCTAATGTTTGCCTCATGTTCTTTGGAACTCCTTGATTGGGACCATAAACATTTATGATTGTTACTTAGCCTTGGTAAATTGTCCCTTTTATTGATATGTAGTGTCATTCTTTTTATCTTATGATGTCTTTACATTTAAAGTCTTTCTTATATGATATTAATATATTTATTCTCTCTTTCTTTTAGTTACAGCTTTCATAGAACATCTTCCTCCATACTTTCACTTTCAGTTTATTTGTATCATTCAGTCTAAGGCAACTGTATAGTAAACAGCAAATAGACGAATTATACTTTTAATCTATTCTGCCAATTTGTATCTTTAAATTGGTTATAGTCCATTAACATTCAAATATATTATTGCAAAAGCAGTTCTTTAATCTGCCATCTTATTTTTTAGTTTTTATTTGTCAAATCTATATATTCTACTTCTTTCTTTTTTTAATGTTTCAATGCCACTTACTGATAACACTTAAATTCTGTGCCCTCTTCCAGACTCCCTCTCCTGTCTTTATTTTTCAGCTGAAAGGATTTCCTTTAGTATTTTTTGTAAGGCAGGGGTTTTGTTGACTAGTTCTCACAGTCTTTATTTGTCTTTGCAGATTTAAACTCTCCCTCAATTCTGAAGGACAGCTTGGTTAGATAAGGAATTCTTGACTGGAAGCCTTTCTCATTCAGACTCTTAACTATATCTTACCACTTTCTTCTTGCCTCTGTGGTGCCTATTGACTAGTCCAAACTCAATCTAATGTATTTTCTGTTTTATATAGTGCATCAATTTTCTCATACTGCTTTCAGGATTTCTGCTTCACTTTCAACATTTGATAGTTTGATTAGTATATGTCTTGGAGTAGGCCTATTTGGATTTATTCTATTTGGGATTTGTTGGACCTCTTTGATTTGCATATTCATATCTTTTATAAGGGTTAGGCGGTTTTCCCTGATTATATGTTCAACTAACCTTCTCAGCTCTTTACTTTTCTCTTCTCCTTCTGGGACACAAATGGTTCTTATATTGGAGTGCTTTTTGTGGCACATTTTCCTAAATTCCAGTTCCATTTTTTTCCATCTTTCTTGCCAGTAGTTCTTTTTTGCACTTATTTCAATTATTCTGCTCTTGCTCAAGTGTTTTTCCTTCTGCTCCTTTGAATCTGCTAGTGTGTCTTCAGAATATTTATAATTCTGTTACGGTATCTCTCGTTCCTTTGAGAGCTGCCATTTTTCTATTTAATCTTTCTAACCATTCTCCACGCTCTTCTAATGCCTTCCTGGTATCCTTTATTCCTTTATAAATATATTTGAGTAGCTGTTCCATATTCTTTTCCCCTCCATGTTTTGATTTGATCATTTGAATGGGCCATTTCTACTTGAATATAAATGTGCTTTGTGGATTTCTGTTGTGTTCAGGGCATTTGATTATCTTAGTAAGTTTGTTTTGCAAGCTACTTTCTTTCACCCCTCTAAAGTTTTGTATTTATTTGATTTTGAGTTGACGGTTTTTTTTTTTTTTTCACTTGGTTTGTCAGAAATTCCCTGCCCAGCAAGGCCTGAATCTCATGTAGGAGGTACAATTCTATTAGCAGGATTGTAAAAGCGAGGCATGAGTGCATGGATATTTCAGTGGCAGAATGGCTGCTCACCACATGGAACACCTGGGCTTGATTCCCAGTTCATGCACCTTCCCCCCAAAAAATAATAATATAAGATAAAAGAAACCATACCTCAGCAGTAGTAAGTCTCAAAGTCAAAAAGAGACACCTCAAGATATACTGGAGATGAACTCAGACCGAAGCCCACAGAAAGGAAAGAAAATTTTAAAATAAATAAATAAATAAGAAGAAACACAAAATCAATAAAAATGAAAATATGTAAATAAAATTAACAATAATATATAGAAAAATACACTGAAAAATCCCTAGGCAGATAGGAAATTTGCCGTAATGCACTTACCATTTCTTCCCAGCACGTGGTGCTCCTGAGACACCTCCTTCTTTCAGGCCTGTCCCTCCCTAACTGCAGTGGTGAGCTGGGAAGGTAGCATTGCTTGGTGGCAGGGCTGCTTCCCGGCACGTGGCAGTAGAACAGGGGAGCCAACTGCAGCACCTGAGAGAGCAGCTGATCCACAGCACCCAGTGCCCAGGGATCCACTGTTTGCTGCACCTGATGGGATTCCTATTTGTGGCACCCAGCTGGTCAACTGCTCTGAATACCCGGGGGTGCAGCTTTTCAAGGTGGACAGCTACGGGTGCCTCCAGTTTCCACACAGACATTGCCTGCTATGGTTCTTCTCTGCGAGGTTTCCACAGCCAGCAGCTAGGCAGGCTGGAGCAAAGAGATGGTCAGTTCCCCCAGTTCTCCACTTCCACTGCACAGCAGCCTGCCCCAATGTAGGTCATGGCCAACCACTCCCACTCTGCTCCTCCTGTATTGATCTCCCCACCTTTGCTGTCCTCATAAAAATTGGAGACCCTCTTCAATCGTTCATCTCCTGGGACTGGAGTCCCAGTTATTATTTCCCCATTTCCTGTCTTGTCCTATGGAGCAGGGATATATCCAATCTACCATACTCCGCCATCTTTCCAGCAGTCCAGAATATTATACTTTTATAGTTAGACAAACCCAACTTTGAATCCATTCCCAGTCTTTGCTAGCTACATTACTTCTTGGATTGCCAATTTCATTATATTTAGTTTGTAAAGATTAAATAAGATACTAGTAAAGTATTTTGTCAAGTTTAGGTTTGAAGCAAACAATGCTTTTTCCTTTCACCTAAAAATGCAGATAAATGTCCTTAGAAAACAGCTACCTATCTTTGGTGCATTAATCATTCCCAACTTTATAATGCTCTCTAAAAAGAAATATTAACTACTGGAGCATCTCTGTAGGTTGCTAAAACATATTCTTTCTTTTATATCATTGGCTTCTTTTATGTCATTGAAAAAAATGGTCCTTTCCATCTTTATGAGGATCAGCTTTGTCTAGCTACATTTGGAGCCTCCGTAGACTGTGTATTCAGTAATTACTCAATGTGTGTATTTGTTGACCTGACCTTGAGAAAAACAATTATTTAAACTTTTGACAAATAATAATAACTTATCAAATTTCCTTTTGATATGGCATGTTTTCATCTCAATTAAAGTCTTATGTTTGGAAGAACACATTTTCCTCAATTCATTTTTATAACTTATTGCTATCCTAGTCAGGAGAATTAATGATGCAGTGCAAAGGACCTGCTGTTACTTAAGAAGTAAGTGGTTCATAAGAGACATGATAAGGTGACAAATGTCTTTTGAAGTAGTACTCTACAGGGTGAATATATCCATTAGAATCTTATGGGAAATATCTGAAATGATTATGCACTTGTCTCAGACCTGATTGTGACAAGACAGTGGTATGAAGGTGTTACATTTTATTTTCTTCACTATCATCACCTTTATAGTTGCTTACTATGGGTCAGTGATAGACCAATGCATTTATTGTTCAAAGGCAGAGGTTAACAAAAAGGCAGTCAGATAACATTGTCAGTTTTTGAGTTTCCGCTTGGATAGTCAGATGCTCAAATGCCATTTAGGTGTCAGAGTACACACCAGATTACTAGTTCAATTCAACTTTTTATTTGAACTGTGTGAGAGTGAAAATTATCTGACCTCAATCTTAATTCTCAATGTTTAAAATAATGTTTGAATTATTTCTTTTTGAAAGAAACCTTATCATGAGTCCTTGTGTTAAATAATTCTTTCGAATGGACATTGCTGTGATACAAAGGGAGTTTCACTTTTTTAATGTCTGTATATTCTTTTATACATTTATATCTATGTACCAGATGGTCTGTCATCTATCTATAACTATTCTTTATTGTAGTTCTTTATAACTATCTATTCTTTATCTCATATTCCAAGAAAGAATAATTTCTTAAGAGTAAAAGAACAAATCCAAAAGATCTCACTCTCTCTTCAAGATACCATATAATTATGGTGCTTGAGTAAGCTGACTATACAAGTTAGATAGTGTGCTATTGAAAATGTAAATTTTGCACCAAATAAACATCTCTTCCTTTGTTCTTACATAGAAGTGGAAGTTTAAATACAGTCAATATCATTCTTTAACCTTTAGTCTGCTTTACCTTACCTACCTAGACCAGCTTCATTCATATCTCTAATTAAAGTCTCATCTCTTTTTCAGTGTTTTTAACAGTTGTTGTGTAGGGTAATGCTGACTTTCATAGCAATAGAACTCTAGCTCTGAGTTTCATTCCCAAAGTTTCAGGGAATGACCTGGTGATACACAAAAAGCTCAGCATCTCAGAATTTAGAAATAACAGTTACAACTCCAGGATAGATGTGACTGCTGTAAGAGCTTGCAATCTAGGAGACTTTACTTAAAATTCTACTTTCCTCAAAAAGATCTGATCTTTATAAGATAGCCACATATGTAACTACAAAAATATTATTTGGCTTTTTGTAAATTAACAGTAATGATGTTGTAACTAGCAATACTAGAAATACTTTCATTTACTAAATTTGGTACCTATTAAAATCTTTTTGAATGTAGCATGTTTTATCGTTTAGATGATCATTAAACATTAGTTGTGTTTCTACTAAAAAAAAAGTAAAAGAACGAATACTTTCTGGTTCATTGTCTTCTTACATATTTAATCCCTAAAAAAGCTCATGGTATGGCAATTCCATAATTGCATCTGGTTTAATTGAACCACTTAAAATGGAATTATGCATTTCAAATATGTGGTAAAGCTCTTATCAGTGAAGCTTGTATTTAATAATGATTTGTGTGGAGGCGAAAATGCTGAAAACAGAGCTATTGGCCTTTGCCTCTCTATTGCAAGTGCAGTATACTCTAATGGCTCAGTAAATGTTTGTCTCTTTCAAAGATGAATTTGAGCCAAAATTCCATTTAGAATGAGAACAAGGGCAGACAAAGCAATTTTTAAAGTGGAGATATTGAGAAATCAGCTTGTCAGCTGTTCTCCTGGCATCTCTCTTGAATGAAGTTTCTCTCTGTATACCGGCAACCTACACATGGTTTTTATTTTTCAACTACCAGTTGTACACTCCAAGTAAGCCCCAAAATGGAAAAAACTGTAAAATGATGTGTTTTATTAGTGACTGTAAACAGAATATTTTATTGCACATAAACAAATCAGCCTGTGACTAGAAATCAGTTTAGGGAGTTAGGTGGAATTTTGGCAGTTTCTAAAATACATCACCTGTATTCTAGAGCTTTATTCCAAACTTATGTTTAAAATTGAATTATGCTATTTAAACTCTGAAGTAAAAATTTGAATTACCCAGAGAAGATTAAAGAAAATAACCAAAGACTAAGGAAAATAGCCAGTCAAATCAGTCTTGTTCATTGTTTTCTCTAAAGGTTTATATAAAAGAAAAGAAAATTCTTTAGAGAAAGCATTTTTTTATCCTCACACTTATTTCTGACACATTTTATGTTTTATGATATTACATTTATGTGGGACAACATTAATACTTTTTTTTGGTTTTTAAAAGGGATTTGTTTTGTTACCAAATTTACAGTTCTGTGGGCATGAATGTGTCCAATTTAAGGCATCTAGAGAAAGATATTTTGACTCTGAAGAAAGCCTGATGGCAGCCAGTGTTACTGCATCACAAGAGAAGACACGTGAAGACATCTGCTGGTCCTTCACTACAGAATGTCTCTGTGGGTCCTTGCTTGTTTCTCCTGGGCCATTATATCTCCAAACATCTCTGAGCTCTCTCTCATAAAGGGCTCCAGGAAAGGATTAAGACCTACCTTGAATTGAGTAGGTCACATCTCCATCGGAACAACCTAATCAAAAAGTCCCTCCCAATAATAGGTCTGCACCCACAAGAATGGATTAGGAGAACATGGCTTTTCTGGGGTACATAGCAGTTTCAAGCCAGCACAGTAATCAACTCACATTGATTATCATTTACTTTGTTTCATAGTGGTCTTAAAAATCGATGAATCTTTTTTAGAGTTAAAGCACTAGGGCCTCTAGGAGATTCATGGTCCTAGCTCTAATGTTTAGGTCTTTGATCCATTTTGAGTTAATTCTTGTACAAGGTATGAGATAGGGGTCCCTTTTCATTCTTTTGAATATCGGTATCCAGTTCTCCCACCGCCATTTGTTGAAGAGATTGTTCTGTCCCTTAGTGGACTTGGCCATCTTGTCAAAAATCAATTGACTGTAGATGAGAAGTCTATTTCTGAATTCTCAATTTGATTTTATTAGCCAATATATCTGTCCTTACGTCAGTGCCATGCTGTTTTGACCACGGATGATGACTGTGTTTAATTACACAAATATGAGAAAGTTCTTACACAAACTAAGACAACTGTACATCACTATTACAAGGGATTAATAATAGGTGGCATATGGAAAAAATACAGGTAGTGCAAACTAAGGTATATCATTAACAGTAACATTGTAATATTCTTTCATTAATTGTGATAAAGACAGTACACCCCCTCCAAAAAAAGCATTAGAGCCTCATTCAAGTGTTGTCTGAACACTAGCAGTCCAGTGTCCAGACAATAGTGTAAAGAATGATGATAATGTGGCATCCTCCAAATGAAGGAATTCAGCTTATTAAAATTTCAACCCAAAGCTTAGTAAGTTGGAGTTTTTCATTATGGCAAATTGAGAATTACTGCAGACTCCAGCTGTTGTCACAGTTTTACTTAACAAGAATGAAGAGACACAGAGGTAGTCAGCTTCATAATACCAGTGGAATTTTGACAAAACTGCTAAACCAAGAAATGTAGCAACAGATATAGCCAGCCTGTCATTTTCTGTTGGTGTGGACTTCCATCATCTGGCTTGGAGATAGCTTGAGTACCAATATGATTTAAGCACATATAGAAACTTGTTGGCTTTCCTTAGTTGTTCTGACCTCACAGCCAAAAAACATACTCAGAGCTAATTAAAAGCACATGAATTCAACTTTCCACTAGAGTTGATCCCTCACCACACTGATTCTTTTGAATTTATTGTTAAAAAGTTAATTAGTTCTAAGTTATGTATCTTAAAAGAGAACTGTGATTCTCATACTTCCTATTTATGACAGCACTTTTTGCTTGTTACATAATTTGACAATAGTATTTTTGCTCTTATTATTGCAGAGTTCTGGGGAGGATTAGATGGAATACTGAATATAAAATACTTTCTAGAGTGGGCCATGGTGGCTCAGTAGGCAGAGTTCTCGCCTGCCACATCAGAGACCCAAATTCAATTCCCAGTATCTGCCCATGCAAAAAAAAAGTAAGTATACTCTAAATATTATGTTACTTATAGTCAGAATAATACTATTTGTAGTTTATAAAACCAAATAGAAAACTAATATGATCAAAGCAGAAAATAAGAAATTGTATTAAAAGATAGAAAAAAAAATTGTGTATACTATTTCCTTGTTGAGATTTTCTTTTTATTTTCTTTCTATTTTATTTATTTATTTCAAACATGTTCATAATTGTTTATTGAAGTGTTTTTGTCATGACTGCTTTAAAATATTTTTCACAAAGTTCTAAGTCTCTGTGATTGACGTTTTTTTTCTTTCAGTTTTAGGGTTACTTGATTCTTGGTCTGATGAGGGATTTTCAATTAAAACCTGGACATTTTCATATTATGTCATGAGATTCTGAGTCTTGTTTAAATCTTTCTATTTTGATTAGAAAATTTTCTGACACCATTTTGGGGATTGAATCATGTCCCCACAAAAGACATGCTCAGATCTTGAGCTCAGGTCCTGTGGGTTTGAATCTATTTGTGTATAAGTGCTCTGCGGATGCTGTTATCAGTTAAGGTGCGCTCAGACCAGATGAGCACGGGCCTTAGTCCAACAGGACTGAAGTCCTTAAGAGCAAAGGAAATTGCACACAGAAGCAGAAGTCATGGAAAGAACCAGAAACCAGTGGGATCTGGAAGGGAAAGGAGAGGATGTTGCCCTGTAACAAGAACGCCAAGGAAGGCCAGAATTGTGCAGCCAGAATACTACCTCCCGGGTAGCTGGAGGGCTCTGAAACTGTGAGTCAGTAAGCTCCCCGGCTTTAAGGCAATTCAATGCATGGTATTTGTGATAGCAGCCGGGAAACTATGACGTACTTCTAGAGCCAGAGAGGGAGAGTACTGCTTCTTTTTTGCCAGGTGTAGTTAGAAGTTCAGGTTCTTCTCTTAGCCTCCTTTGATATCTAACAGTCAGGGAAGGCTCCTTATTACCCCCAGTAGGGGTGGGAATCCTGCTGTTCTTGTAATCTATGATGGCACTGAACTGGGGGTGACCTCTTTACAGTTGGATGGTGGTGACAGTCCTGCCTCTGTGCTAGGCTGCTACTGAAACCATCCCAATTGAGAGAGAGAGTGGGGCCCATTACTTTTGAGTAGAAGTAGATGTCCAGACTTGCTATGTGGTCTCCACAGACCTCACTGGGGAAGAGAAGTTGTTATGGTGGATACGAAAGTCCTGGGTCTCTAAATGGTTTTCTATGACACCCCCATGGCAGTGGGAGTTGGGGTTTCTCATCCCGCAGCCTTGCAAGTATGGACATTTAGGCTACTTGTTAGATCTTTGCTGGGTGGAAGTAGGAACACAGAATGTTTTGTTTTTTTTTTAAGTATTTGGCTGGAGTAGGGCAATCATTGTGCGAAAGTTTTCTGTTTTGCTAGGCTGCACTTTTCCTGGTCCTTTGAATGGACTGTTGTTGATTTGTTTTTTGTCTGCACCCATTGGCATTCATGGGTTGCTAGCTCTTTCATTTCCATGTTCTTGATATATGAGGTAAAATAAAACCCAGAGAACATACCTTCATGCTATTCCTTAGATCCTGAAGTCCTTAACAAGTCTGCCTTCTTCCATCTATCTTTCAGAATCATCATATAGTTTGTTTTGCATATAATGTTCAAGGTTTTCAGCTATCCTTGATTGGAGGAATAGGGAAATAGGAAAGAAATTTTTGATCAATCACAATGAAAAATCAACCAAATAAATCTGTGGAGCTTAGTTCAAACAAATTATAAAAGCCCCTAATAAGATAAAATTTAGTAAAGTCCTAAATTGTAAAAATGGTCAAATTTATTTTGAGTCCAAAGTGGAGCCAGGGGTTAAATAATTAACTTGGATTACTACATTAAGTGACATATTTTAATTTGCTTAAAAATATAGTTGAACAAATGGCCCACTTTATTCTTTTTTGTTTTTTGTGTGCTTTCTGACAACCACTTTATTCTTTATGTCATAGTTGTACAAAACATGAAAAATATCTTCCCTTTTTATTGCTATTTTCTGTATTTTAAATAAAGATGTGGAATATAATATTGAATGGAATAATATTAGTAAGAACATAAATCAAAATGATACATGAGTTTGTAATTAACATAATATTAAGTTAAAGATGCACCTCTGAGTCTATCAATGAGTCCAGGCAATGCAAGCAAACAGTGGGTGGTTTGTGTCCAAGTAATGAGCACAGGAAAGCGCTGCCAGCACCTGCAGCATACCGAAGAGTTCCCTTTGTTGTGCTTGTTATTATTATTTGCCATATGTTGGCCTTGACAGTAAACATAGTAAATTAGAATAAATGTGTCTTCTGTTATTTAAATACTTAAATCTTAATACAAATTTGGTATGCAATGGAGGATAATTTTGAACGTTTCCATCTCTACCCAGTGGCAGACAATTTTTGCTGGGGATGAGAGTGAGGTTTATGGTTAAGATGTTCAAGCTTAAGGCTGTCTTAGATGTTTTCATAAATGATGGAAATATCATAATAAAGACTACAAACATGGCAAGAGGGCTGAATTTGCAATTTTCCATTAATAATATGAAAATGTTTTTTAAACTAAGTTTAGTTAGCAGATATTTCTAATGATTCTCAAGTCTATCGATAACGAAAAGACAAAATTTTAATTGATTTTGCCTCATCTGAAAATACTATTAAATGAAAAAATGTAAAAAGTTTTCATTTAAAGCACTTTATATTACAGTTGCTTTGGTTAAAATTTGCCATAGTACAATTTAGCAAAATTAAGAATAAGCAATTATGTCTCTTCATGAAAAACAATGTTTGATGACTACTCTTAGATAGTAAGAGAGTGATCAGTGATAAGAAGAGACTTAAAATTTGCTTTATAATTCCAGTCGTGCAAGTTGAAATTCTCAGCAAGGAAGCACACATCAGAATTTATACCAAGGGTAACCTGAAAATATAACATTGGATTTTTTTAATGTTTTTTTAATTGTGAAATATATATGCAAAAAAAGCAATAAATTTCCAAGTACATTTTAACAAGTAGTTATGGAACAGATTTCAGAGTTTGGTATGGGTTACAATTCCACAAATTTAGGTTTTTATTTCTAGCTGCTCTAAGGTACTGGAGGCTAAAAAAAAAAAATCAGTATAATGATTCAGCACTCATATTCATTTGTTAAACCCGACCTTCTCTGTATGACCCCACCATCACCTTTGATCTTTCTTCCACTCTTTAGTGGTATTTGGGCTTGTGCCCATTCTAGCTTTTTCATGTTGGAAGTTGCTGTCAATAATATGGGATAAGAGGATGGAACTAGTTGATGTTCTGGAGAGGCTGGCCCCTCTGCATTTCAGGACTTGTCTGATCCAGGGACTAATTTGGAGGTTGTAGGTTTTGCAAAGTTACCCTAGTGGATGGAAGCTTTAGAATCTTATATAATATCCTAGGTATTCTTTAGGATTGGCAGGAGTAGTTATGGTTGGGGTTTGGCAAGTTATGATAAATAGCAATGTCTAAATGAAGCATGCATAAAAATGACCTCCAGTGTAGCCTCTTGACTCTATTTGAACTCGCTTGAGTCACTAATACCTTATTTGTCACACTTCTTTGCCCCCTAACATTGGATTTTTAGTTTGTCAATAGTTCACACATCTCTTCCCAGTTATTAGTATTTGATTTTCCTTACATCAATGTAATAAGGATTCCCATTGTATCCACCTATTTACGTAAGTCTTTGTTCTTGAAATACTGATACTAACAAAGAGAAAAGAAAATATTAATGGATACAAATTATTATATATTGTATCTGCTCTTTTTAATTCAGTTAAGTATTCTAAAATTGATTATAATTGCATACTAACCAACAAGATTTTACCCAGATGCTGATTTAAAATAGATATGAACACATATTGTATAGACAAGATATAATTAATTTTAGATACTTCAGTTACACTTTGTGTGTTTTGATAAATGTTTTGCCTGTGTGGTTTCAGCCATTCCAATTTCTACCATTAGAGACTTTTCATGGAAAAGGGGAGAAAGGAGTTTGCTAAATTATTGATTAGTAGCATTAGCTTTGTGTAATTTAGCATGATTATAAGTTTAGTTGCATCTAAAACAATGAATTTTGTAGACCTATTCCATGACAGTTTTGAATTCTGGTGCTATTATAGCAAATTCTCATAAGCATGCGTTATCAGCATTTTGCCAAATATAAAATCAAATTCTCCTAATACATTGCTGGTGGTAGAATATGAAAACCATATGGATATGCAAATTCTTTAGCTATTCATACTGGATGTGTTTAAAAGCATTGGGATGAACAGTAGGGATGCATTTTACCTCTGGAATCTCTTGAGTGCCTGCCTAGCCTGGTATTTCATCTTTTGTTGCACAAAGCCTCATAATTCCCATCAGGGGTGTTGCCACAAGAGAGACTATGGCAAGAGCATTGCTTCTAAGCCCTGTTCTCTTCATTTGCACCTGAGAGTTATCACCATCGTAGCATTGTCATATGGTGAGGGCACTGACATCTGTGACAGGGAGTGGTTCATCTGTTATTTAGCATTTACAGAAAGGGCAACTTGATTTCTCCTAACTCCAGAAGCTTTCTAGGCACTCTACTCACTCAGGCAGTTGAGAGAATGCAAAATGTTCTGCACATAAGTTGAATTCTTATCTGCTCTTCTCCCTTTCCCTCCCTCTCCCTCTTTTTCCTTATAAATCTGTATACTATTTCATCAATTTATTAATTTATCATTTTATCCTTTACTTTTTTAACTTTTTATTGTATAATATAATATATATGCAAAGCAAAGAAAGAAAAAAGCAATAGTTTTCAAAGCATTCTTCAACAAGCAGAGTTTGTCATGGGCTACCATACCATCATCTCAGATTTTTTTCCTTCTAGCTGCTCCAGCATATTAGAGGTTAGTAGGAATGTATGCTTTTTTATCATCATTTTTAAAAATGTTTTGTGACAAATAATATGTATACAAAAAGCAATAATTTCAATGCACAGTGCAACAGTTAGTTGTAGAACAGATTTCAGAGTTTGGTATGGGTTACAATTCTATTTATTAACTTGTCATTTTATTTTTACTTACTAACCTTGTAATCTTCCCCTCTTCTAAATAAATAGCTTGTCTTTCTAGATATTACGGTCCACTAAAGAATTGACAAGTAAGTCAACAGATAAAAAGTATTAGTTTCACCTCAAAGCAGAATTAGATTCTATATGTATCCTTTTATTTGAATAAAATGTTAAGGACTCTAATCATCTGAGTTGTTGTAATTGCTGATGACGCATGAATTCATGCAGGTCCTATTAAGTGAACCTACTATGACACTATATCCTTACCATGCCATCATTTTCCTGCTGCATAGATAAGCCATATCATATCTCTTTCTCATAATCTGCTTACAGAAGCTCTGAAATGCCACTTCTGAACTTTTCACATTTCCCTGAAGAAAGTCTGTACTGTTGTAATCTTTGCAGCCCCACACTATGGCACTATTATATAACTTAAAGCAGTTACACTTTTTTAAAATCGAACATTGCATTTACATTGAATTGCAGGAGAATTCTTATTAAAGTATGTGACATCCATATTAATTCCAGGTGGATTCTGACTCGCGATATTAAAATGACAACAAATGAGTTAACAAGAACACAATACTAAAAAAAAACATTCACATTAATAAATAGAAGGAACACAAATCTGTCATATAAGTTCCAAACTATATATTTTTGTTGTTTTAGAATGATTGGGGGTGCAAAACCCCTAAATCACAAAGGCAAAGTTTCAGTGGTAAATACTTCTTTAAAATTATCGAGGCTTAAATGTATATAGCTTCCTCTTTAAGGTGACGATATTAAGACTCACATCACTCCACAGATGCCATATACTTCCTGAGCCTTTTCATTAAGTTAGTAAAACCTTCAATTGTTTTTGGAGCTAACACATATTCTGACAGCAGATATCCATCCTCAGACACACGGTCTGGCAGCAGATATGGCAAATTAATGGGCATTGCCAAGCTTACTTTGTCACTCTTTGAAATGTTGCCGTTCCCACAGCAACATTTCATACCCTGAAATGAATCCACGTTTTAGTATCCAGTCAATGTAGTATTGTATGCTGCTTCCCAGAACTCTATTCCATGCATGTAACAGTTTAAGAGCAGCATAGCCAAAAATACCAATGCCACAGATGGCAGTATTACCAAACAGAATAGAAATCAGCGAGTCAAAATGCTCTGATGTTCACTATGGGTCTCTTTCCTGAGAGCTTACAGAATCAATTAGCGAGCAGGTCTAGCTGCTCAGTAACAGAAAGAAAATTAATGAATGGGTAACATTAAAATGTAATATCGTAACAGACTCCCTACCTAGTGAAAAATAAAGCTTATACATTCTTTAGTTCAACAGATATTCCTTGAGTCCACTAAGTTCTAGGACTTGCATACAATGGGGTGGAAAATACTGGCTGAGGAGTTCAGGCCATTCTGACCTTCACGGAGCTTATTGCCTCGTGGGGGTTGCATTCACATCCTAACCAGCCTTTACTCAGCCCAAATGCTACTCTTTATTATAATAAAGTAAACACATGTCCTCTGTATTGTCTTCGATTTTGTTGGCCTAACTTTACTAATTTCTGATTTGCATGATACCAGCACTTGCTCAATCTTGTAAATTCTTGCCTAAAGTCATCACCCAGAAGGAACTATGTATGACAGGGTTTCTAAGAAGATGGTGTTCCTAGTATGTGCAAACTCAGGCTGTTGGTTTTCATTTTTACTTCTTGCTCTTCAAGCGATTTTCTTTTCCTCTGCTGTT
This sequence comes from Tamandua tetradactyla, assembly GCF_023851605.1. Taxonomy (NCBI): domain Eukaryota; kingdom Metazoa; phylum Chordata; class Mammalia; order Pilosa; family Myrmecophagidae; genus Tamandua; species Tamandua tetradactyla. The sequence goes on along the minus strand of NC_135347.1, from coordinate 45,137,888 downwards.
TTGCCCTAAGTGCTTCTATGATATTCTTAAGATTTAAACAACCATGAGGTCCTTCTTCAGCTTTGTTCCATTGTCTTTCATCTAGGTTAAAAATTGTACGGGAGGCACATGGGAGCATGATATCTTCAGTCCTCAGAGACACACTATGTCAAATAGTTGCACAAAATAGAAAATATTCACTTTAATGATCACACTGATACTAACCACCGGCTGATGAAGGGCACTGCTGTGTCAGAGGCATATGTTTTACAGTTTCAAAGCACTGTCCATCTAGTCATTCTTCCAGCACCACAGCTTCCCGTCAAACTCAGCAAGTGTCCTTCACAACCATAAGCAGGACCATCAAGTGTCTGCTACGGAAAAAAAAAAAAACTTTTAAATTTCTATACATTCCTTGTTTGCCTCCAAAGAAGACATCTTCCCCTCCTCCAAATTAAATTTTTGTACCTGTGCTCCTGTCCTTATCTGTCTCGACATCTTCTGGGAACTTGCTCCAGAATTAGCCTCTCTCCAGTCTCCAGTCTCACCTTTACTTCTGATACCCTAGGACTTGGATAACCAATTAATGTCAGATGGGTGATAGATGATAGATAGATAGATTAAGGCATGTAGGTAGCAAAGAGGATAGTTTTTTTTTTTGCATTTATTACCAAGTTGAAATAAACATGTAAAAATATGCAAAGTGACATTTCAAAGTATTTGCAGCTTACTAAATTGAAGCTGAGTATATATGTTCAATTTCTGTTGCTTTTCTAGTCAACCGTGTTGACAATGGATATACTAATCCCATAAAGTGCTATTTATAACATATTTTGCCAATTATGTGGTATGGATCACAGCAAATATTTTTACGTTATTTGGGGGAAGTTGCATTTTGTTTTTTCTCCAGCTAAAGGGTCAAGAAAAGTAAAGTACTTTGCAAACAGTACGGGAGAGAATCAACTATAGAAATTCCTTGACATCTTGTCAAATGAATTGTCCAAAAATTTTGCATAAGGCATGTGATAAACTAGACAGTTACCACTGAGCCTTGTAAAAGGAAATAATTGACTGATTGATCAATTCCATATCCAGAATGGATCTATAAAATAAGCAAGAAATTAAGATAAATATGAAAAACTTTGTGAAGCTGTGGAACTGCTAGTAAATTGGTGTCTAAAGACAAGATCCTCTGCTCCAAACTACTTTTTTCCTGTGACCTTGAAAATGCACCTACCCTTAGAAGCCTGAAACTATTAGAGAACCTCTAAAATAATATATACTTTATATTACATAGTTCTCAAATCCTTGTCTTTTTGTACTCCTTTCCTTAATGTGACAATCTCCCTAGAATCATTACACATGATTGATTTGATCACAACCAAATAGCAAAGTTAAATTACATATGTAGTGGTGATTCAGAAATTTGATATCAGTTGAGGATATCTGTTAATTTCATGTTGATCAGTAAAATTATCAATTTAGAAGGCTTTTCATGTTCATGAGGTAAGAAGAACTTTAAAAGCAATAGTTTTCCACATATCAAGGTCTGTGACACAAAGGATTCTTTCCTCTGATCTTCTAAAACGTGATTCCTCTTCCTAGGTGCTGAGTGCTTCTTGTCTAAAAAGAAGGGAGTTTGATGCATGTGAAAATATTAGAAGAGAAAAGGGAGAAATGGATCTTAGAATGGAACTGTATTGGACAGACAGAATTTCAGCTTCTAGAAAGAGAAAGGCTGAAGTTACAAGGTCATAAGTCATTTTTCATGATGAATCTTATGATAACTATAGCATAAATAGAATTATTGGCAGTTTATAATGCAAAGTGCCTTTTCAAATAGGATCATTTATTGGGGGAAGACTAGAGTTTTGACTTAAAAAATATAAAAATAGCTATCTTATTCTGAAACATTCCTCTAGTTCTCCCATCTAATTCTCAGCTCTTTTCCTCCACTGTTCATTGTTAGGTCAATTTATACCTTCTGCAAATTTCTGGGGCAGTTTTAACCAATGTAGAAATTCCTATCAGCAGCCTTAGCACCCTTGTTCTCAGCAGGTCTTTGATCTAATGCTTTTCTGTAGTCTGAGATCCTTCAGTCCAGTTATAATCACCAGTATCCTGCATTGCTTCTCAAACATTTGCAACTTCCAAGCAGGACTGAAGCACAGTACTTCAGTGTGAACTTTGATGTGTGTTCTGTTGTCTCTAGGTCAATGCCTTGCACAGTAATGCATTTTATTTTTTGCATACTCTGAAATTTCAGCAGCCCCTGCTCTAAGTAGTCTTACCCCAGCTTAAGTGTCTACATTGCTTTCACCATTCTCCCTGTCTGAATTTAGTATTTATCCCAAACACAAATTGACAACTAATGTTGCTGTTACCTCAGAATGAGTATTCAGAATGTTCACCTCTCAGATCTAGTGTCTGTTTTGATTCCAAACAGTGGTAGAGAATGAAGGTTGAATTAAACTAAAGGCTGAACTAAAGTTGAGTTCAAGTGACTGGGGGTCGTTGTGAGCTAACCTCTCTCCCACACCCTCTGTGAGGCAGAAAGGAGATAAGCTTTCTCACTCAGCTACAAGATATGGCATGAAATCCATGAAATCAAGATGGTAACACCAGTGAAATAGATTATTTCTTCGCCTTCACTAGTAATTTTAATTAGCACATAGTAAGAAACCAACAGCAATATATTTCACCCAGTCCACCTCAGAGTGATAATACTAATTTCTATCTTACTTCACAATATCAGGAAAAAAGGATCTTAAGTAAAATGGTAGGCCATGATGATGAATCAATTTAATAAGATGACTTAGATGAAGTATGGGTTGAAATCATCATATTTTTAAAAATTATATGTTTTGTGGAGGGCCAGGAGTAATCAATCAGGCCCAAGCAGGGAAAGTCCCCACAACATTGGGGTGGAATGTCCCCACGAGTTAAACAATAACCAATGTTAGGGAACTGAGGGAATGGGATGTGTTTTTGGCAACAGCTAACTGCATTTTTTGCTTATATGATCACGCTTGCTTGCTAGCAACTGCAAAACCACAACATGGTTTTAGCCTTTATAAGCACACCTTGAAAACCTCTGGGGGCTGCTCTCTGAATCCTCCTTCTTGGAGGTTTCTGTGGCAGTCCTCAGCTGACTAATAAAGACTTCAAACTGGCTTGCAGTTTTGAATTCTGTGGTCTCTCTCTTTCGGTGCGCCCCACAATGGTTTGTGTATATTCCTGATTCCTTTCATGATCTAACCCCCAAATTCACTAAGCAGAAAATCAGATAAGTATTTCGCCATGTATTAGTCTAGTGTTCTACATTTACCTTTCTGTTTTTCTCTGTTTACTCACTGCTATTATTCATCTACAGTTTTGAGGTCCACGCAAGATATGAATCTAACTCCAATTAGTTTTCTCAAATGATATAATTACTTTAGTAATTAACTAATCTTCTGTCTGTTCTCGCACCCTATCCCTGCCATCAGACACATTCTTATTTTTAAGATGGGAAATTTGGGCAGAGTTTTTTGAGTGTTCCTAATTTGCACTAAAATGTAAGTTAAACCCAGAGATAATCTAGTTCATTGACAACAAACAGATCATTTAAAAATAAATAAATCTGAAATTGCTTTTTCTCACTATATTTCTGTGTTTATGAGAAAACTTAATACAGTTAATATTGCATCATGATAATACCAAGCTATCAGGTAAATTTAATGGCTTTAAGTATTTTTACCATATAATGTGTTTTATAACAATATTTTATATATAATATCTGTATAATAAGATATAATAACACTAATAGGGAAAATATAATTGTATTGACTCACATAAATCAGCAAACACAAGATAAAGAAACTTATGCTTTCTGGAGGATAAATAGTATATAAAATATCAGCAAGTGACAGAATTCATTTTAGTTAATAAGCATGTATAATATAACTTTTCAACAAAGCCATTACCATTTTAAGTAAATTAGGAGAGTATGTCATCAGTTGAAAAATAGCATTTGAAGCTTCTTAACACTTAATCAAAAGCATATTGAACTTAATGTATATGCAGATGTTGATTGATTTAAAATATAAATTATCTAAGATGTTTGTTTAATAAAAGAATATGATTAAACTTGATATCACTATGAATTCTTAATAACTTGACAGATTTGATAGTTGCAATTATCTTTCAATGCATGCATATGAATTTAATTTTGTATGTCTTCATTGTTAAATGGCTAATCTTGCAAATTCTATGCATTTGTTTCAATTGAAGAGTTGCTTTGAAAAAGTTCTTTTTTCCCCACTTGAAGACAAATGAAACTAGTTCGAAATTTGAATAACTATAGCAACTGGAATAATTATCAACAGGGAAATTTTAGTTGTTTATAGCACTGGAATAGAATATTTTCTTCCAAATTAATTTTGTACTTGCAATTTTAAGCTGGGGAGTGTGTAGGGTCTGAGGAAGGATTCCAGTAGTAATGCAGCCTCTCTCAAATTATATGCTTCTTTTGTAGGTATAAGCATATATATTTTTTTCTCTAGGAATAGAGCTTAAAATTTCATTAAGTTCTCCAATGTGGTTTTATATATATAAAGTGAATACCAAGCTGCTCTAAGGAGAGTCTGGTTTTTCAAATCACACTCTGGAATTTCAATACACAGAAACATAGTTTCAGAGTAGCAGTAGCAGTTCATCCTTTGTTCTTTCTTTCTGGTGTTCACAATCTTTCAGTCCTCAGAACTGCCTGTCAGTGCAAGTGACAGCTAGATAGACCAGGCTAGTTGTCTCTGATCACTAGTCGCCACTCCTGGGCTTGGAGTGCAATCTGAGCAGAGCTGCTTTGGACGACCTACCCTGACTCCCCCATACCTAGTGAGCATGAGGCAGGCACGTGACATTCCCTGCTCTGCCATAATTTGTTGAGTATAAATTTACAGCGGCAGGCTAAAGAGCATAATACTACCCATTTTGGGCAAAGGGCCGGTATTGGTAATTTAAAAGTGCTGCAGGGCAGTGCAAGGATGGGTCGGTGGCAGAACTCTTGCCTGCCATGCCGGAGACCCGGGTTCGTTTCCTGGGTATGGGAGCCTTCCCATACCCAAAAAATAAAATAAAATAAAAGTGCCTCAGAACATAGCATCTTAATATAACAAATATTATGTCACGTGGGTTCTGTGTTTCAGGAGTTCAGGAGCATATTAGTTGAGTATTTCTGCCTCAGGGTCTCTCGTGAGGCTGAACTCATGGTGTAGACCAGGTCTGCAGTTGTCTGAAAGCTTAACCAGACTGCAAGAATCAGCTTTTAAGCTCACTCATCTGGCAGTTTGCAAGATGTTTCCTCCCTGCAATGGCCTCTCCATAGGGATGGCCACAAGGTGGCTTCCTCCAGAGCAAATCTTTTTGGTGAGTGCAGGCATTCAAAAAAAAAAATGTTATGCTCCCTCTTACCTGGTCATGGACTCACACATCCTCATTTCTGCCTCAGTTCAGTCCTTAAAATCAAGTCATTAAGTCCACCCCGCTTCCAATGGGAGAGAATTAACTATATATGGGTGTGAATGCCAGCAGGCGAGGATCTCAGGGGTCCATCTTGGAGGCTGGATACCACAGGGTCCAAGGAGCAGCCAAAAGATTTTGTCTTCCACTTGCCCTAGGAGAATGGCACACAACTCAACGTTTGCATGTGCGTGCGTGTGTTGTGTGTGTGAGTTGATTGGAGAAAAGGAGGCTTAGGGATTATTTCCAGGTTATAGCTCCAAATTTCTGTATTCATGCATATTTTGTCCATTTGTGGTTGGTGTTTTAAATTATTGATGTATAAGAACTCAGGTGACCCCATGAAAAATGTATGCCCATACTTTAAAGTAGAGTATATTATTTGGAAATAGTTTGCTTGCAAATATTGATAGAGTTTGAAATCTATTTGTATTATTACAAGAAATTTCAATTTAATAATTTTCAATGAAAGTAAAGGTGAACAATTCATTTTTTTAAAATATGATTTAATTCTCAGTTATTGAAATGCAGTTTCTAATCTTCCAATAATTTAAAGACACCAACATTAAAGAGTCTTGATCAGGAGTTTTACATAGTTATTTTAGGCCTGAAATCTAACATAAAAAGAATAATTATGACTATAGAAACAATGTTCAGGTTTTACTAAACTTGTAGAAAAGAATTCGGAATTTTAGAAATCTTGTAGAAATAAACCATCTAATAAAATTGGTTTTAGCATATTCTTGAATTCACTGTATTTTGTTTTCATTATCAAAGTTGTATCATGTAGAAAAACATCTTAATTTTTTATTCCAAGCACCATATAAATGCCCCCAAATGGCCTTCACTTTCATCGCTTTCACATGATGTGAAAAACTGTGAGGCATTGTGTTATCTTCCCCATGAGTAAAGTAGTATAAATAAATCATAAGACTATAGCAAAAATCTACAATTTTTGTCTTTGCCTCATCTACCCATAAAAAATCAACACTAGCAAGAACTTTAGAGAATAGCTACTAACCCAAAGTAATGAGATTATTTCAGATGAGGAAACAGAGACTCAGAGAGTTTCAGTGGCCTGTAAAATTACATGTTTATTTATGCCAGTTCAGCTCAATAGACATGCCTGGAAACTATCAAGGTGAATTAGCTGCCCTAGCGGATTTGTGTCTGTGTGTGTGCGCATGCACCTGCTTCCAATCACTCAGTAATTAGATGGGCATCTTATTTAGGCTTTGAACTAAAATTAAATAATATGTATGTTTATTATTTCAGAGACATCATATAGCTGAAAGTTGACTGGTTTTCTTACAAATGTGAAAACTCAGTTGTATTCAATAATCGTAGAGTTGGTAGGGTTGAGGTGAAGCTAGCAACTCGTTCACCTGGCTGGGTCTTCTTCTTGTTGAATTCTCTAAGTGCCTCCATTTTAAAAAATGCCTAACAGAGCAGAAAATATCACATTTCCAAATACCTGCCAAACATTTATCCCTTCTTCCAAACTTTGAGATTTACATGGTATGCTGGTTTAAAAGGATGTATGCCCCCTAGAAAAGCCATGTTTTAATCAAAATCCCATTTCATAAAGGTAGAATAATCCCTATTCAATACTGTGTGTTTGAAACTGTAATCAGATCTCTGGATGATGTGATTTAGTCAAGACTGGTTCTTAGCTTGGATTAGGTGATGACATGTCTCCACCCATTTGAGCGGGTCTTAATTGGTTTATTGGAGTCCTATAAAAGAGGAAATGTTTTGGAGAATGGGAGATTCTGAGAGAGCAGCACCACAAAACAGAGAGTCCATGAGCCAGTGACCTTTGGAGATGAAGAAGGAAAATGTGTCCCGGGGAGCTTCATGAAATCAGAAGCCAGGAGAGAAAGCTAGCAGATAACACCATGTTCGCCATGTGCCCTTCCAGCTGAGAGAGAAACCCTGACTGTGTTCGCCATGTGCCTTCTCACTTGAGAGAGAAACCCTGAACTTCACCGGCCTTCCTGAACCAAGGTATCTCTCTCTGGATAGATGCCTTTGACTGGACATTTCTACAGACCTGTTTTAATTGGGACAATTTCTCAGCCTTAGAACTGTAAATTAGAAACTTTTTAAATTCCCCTTTTTAAAAGCCATTCCATTTCTGGTATATTGCATCCTGGCAGTTAGCAAACTAGAACACATGGCTTTTATTTGCAAGCATACATTTGAAAACATACCTCTTGTACAACACATTTTGAATTACTCTTATTTTTACATACTCTAAAATGTACTTTAAATTAATGCCTGCCTGATATATTTCCATATTTTAATAAGACATTACTTTAAAATTTAAATAATTAAAAATAATGTTAATATTTCAGGTTAGAAAAAAATTTATACTCAACAGCTTCTTAAAGACAGTTATATACAAAAGGTAAACAATGCTTCCTGTAGAAGTTTTTGATTATTTTCTCCATTATATTGTTAAGACAAAAATAACAATAAAAATATGTGAATATCATTAATTATTTACTTTGGCTTGTTTTGTAATGATAGAAATGTCATGTGTACTTAAAAGATAATAAATGATTATTATTCTCATCAAGGATTTCAAATTTTGTAAATATGTAGTAACCGTATTAATAAATGGTATAGCATCATTCTTTTTGACTCTTTAATACAGAAAAATAAGCAAACATTGTTTCCAGGTATATTATTTTCAAAAAGTGAGTTGGATAATTACTCTTTAAAAATGATAAGAAGCAAACAAACAAATAGGAGAAAAGAGACCCAAATTGCAAAAAAGATGTAAGTTAGCTAATGTGAGAACTTTGCACAAACCAATTTCTCAATGTAGTTGTGAAAGGAAGTGAAGCGTATATCATGTAAATATAACCCTGTAATTACGATCTGATATAGGATACTTCCCATTTCTCTATCACCCCTTGAAAAATTATGTCTGAATCAGTTTTTAATTGTAGTTTTTATCCTATATGGGTGCCTTGAGAAATTAAAAAACTTTTTTAAAAAGTGGAATATTTATCAGAAATCCATTTGTGAAAACTGCAGGGTTTTTTAAGGCAGATAATAGAAACTATTTTGTAGTTGTTGTTGGTGCAAGATAGTACAATCAGGCACAAGGGAAGCCTAGAAGAAGTTATTTAAGTAGTTGTTAAATTCCCTTCAGATTATGAGAAAAGACTTTGGTAGGGTTTTCATCCAGGTCAGAGAGTTTAAGTTTTCTTTTTACTTTTCACCGAGTCATGTGCAGAAGCTGAAATAGTAGAAATGCAGTACAAGGGCAATGCGAGGGCAAACAGGCTGCCTTTCCAAACTAACAGAAAGAAGTTAATGTAACTGGTAATGTTCCGGTAAATTCAAAGATAGCAGAAAGTATCATTTCAGCCTAGCTGCTTTCAAGTTCTCATTTCTAGTTAGTGATAAATAATCAACTATAAATAATATGATAATTAAGTTTTATCCAGTTAATCAGTCAAATTTATAATGTGTTTGATATTTTTCTTCTCAAACTTTCTAAAAAAAAAGTGAGATGGAAAGCGCACACGCCCATGCGTTAGTTGGCTGGGATTCCTTCCTGTACCACCTCTGTCTGCTTGCTCCAGTTTGAATGGTTAAACTTCTTGCCACAAAAATTAAAGCCAAAACATGAAAACAAAAACCATTAATTTGTAACTCAACAGTTTTTGTTATATAAACACCCCCAATTTCAAAATAACAACGGTTTGACTACCCCAACTTCTCGAATATTTAAAAGCAGTTCTCCCAGGCCCCAGTGAGGCGGCTTCAGTCTCCCTGCGGTTAAAGCTCCTTTCTGATGCTCCTCAGAGCCAGCTGGGAACCCAAATCATGGCTAAATCTGTGAAAGCACAAAAACTCCCCCACCTCAAAAACCCTTCATCCAGCTGTTCCAGGGCTGTCCCTCTCCTGCAGGGACAGGGAAGTCTCCTCTGTTTCCGCTTCCGCCTCCAGGAGAGGGAATAAAACCAAACCAAAGGATCTTAAATCACTCTCTGGGGTGACTCCAGCTGCGGGCTCTTTTAAAATTTTTTTTGCATGGGCAGGCACAGGAAATTGAACCTGGGCCTCTGGCGTGGCAGGCGAGAGTTCTGCCACTGAGCCACCATGGCCTGTCCTGTCTTCTTTTTTTTTTTTTTTACTGGCTCCTTTCGCTCTGACATCCCTGGATGTGTGTGCTGCTGCCCTGCTCACACTGCTCCACCGGGGGGGAGACACACTGAATGTGGCCCCTTCCCCTCAAAGACAACGCCTTTTTTAAACTTCCCCAACTCTCTTCCCCAGCTCCCTCCAATCTCTCTGTCCCCTCTGCATCTTTTATAATATGAAGGAATAGGACTCTTTGCAAAAAATAAAATCATAATAAGGAATTTTTATTTTAATCACACCTTGTTTCTTTTCTTTTTTGTTCATATTTATTCGTTTTTTATGTCAAACTTATTATAGAAGTTGTGGGTTTACAGAACCCTCATGCTTAAAACACAGGGTTCCCATACGCACCCTATTATTAACACCTTACTTGGTATAATTGGTTTGGTATATTTGTTACAACTTATGCACACACATTTTTATAATTGCGTGGTTAACTGCAGTCCATGGTTGAACTTCGGGCTTAGTATTTGTGCTGTGCCATTCTATGGAATTTTTTTAAAATTTATTCTAGTTTAAACTTTCACCTTTTAACAATGTTCAAATATATAATTCAGTGCAGTGAAGTACTTTCACAAAATTGTCCTCCCTCACTGTCTCTTTACTGCACTGCAGAGCCTGTGACAGTGCCTTTCGTTTAACACCTTCCCACGCAAACATACCTTACAAGTGTTCCTAGGATTGAGAGGTTGAGGGGCAGGTAATTAGAGTTTGTCCTTGTTCTACATTAAAATTATCTTGCAGGAAGAAAGATTACAAAAGTCAAGTCTGTCTCAAAAGGAACGTTTCATACATTTTGACAACTGTCTAAGAAAACTGGGCCTGGAGGTAAACGTTGGAAAGTTTGAATACCTGTTATAGGCTCTAAAATTTGCCTCTGACTAGGATGATGAGAAATTGATGAAGGAAGTCACTAAAATCTGCCTTACTTTAATATTTTGTGGATCGTGTTCTAAATGTGTGTATTTTTAAACAAAGTTTTCAGATTCAGTTGCTTGTGAGAAAGCTCTATTTTTATAAACCACTGTAGTCGAAGCACATGTAATCTGCATTCTTATATGTCTTAAATTGCCAGAACAAAGGCTGAAATTTGGATTTTTATTTCCTTGTTTTTCCCTCTAATTTAAATTAACAACAACAAACTTTTCCATAGCATGGACTGAGTAGGGGACAGAGGTGAGAGAGAATGAGACTGGATAACTTTAAAATGTCCCAAGTTTGCCGAAAGTTACTCTGTTGTACTCAGCTTTCTTTGAATTATGCCTGTTTATCAGACATCTCTTAGGCACCATTTCAGATCCTCACAGCACTATTTTTTTTCCTCACTGCCAGAGCAGCCTGTCCTACCTGGGCTCCAACCAGCTTGAAGCAGCTTCAACACATCAGCACCTTTCCTCCACGCCCTGCCTCAAGGTTCTGTCCTGCAGCTGAGGAGCCTGCTTTTCACAGAGACAGGAATGTGACAAGACCCCAGCATGTGCAAACTGGGAGTACAGCGGAGCCAAGGCTTTGTGGGACAAACCTTTGATCAGTGGTGGGAGGGGCGGGAGTCAACTTGCAAAAGTCCCCTTTTTCTCCCCCAGGACTTTAGACCTCTGTTTTCTTAGAGAGGCCTGTGGGCTCAAACACTCATTTACCTGTTCAAGGGCTCACTCAATAAGGCATTGCTACTTCATTTCCTTATCCCTTACTTCTGCATCATGAAAAAAAAGTGCATCACGTACCCATGTGTGCCATATAACACACGCTTTGCTTCTGTGGTAAAGGAACTAACTTTTCAGCAAAAGAAGAGAGGCAGTAGACTAATATGGAATTCATTGTGCCATGCCAGCCACACACTGCATCACCCCAGATTACCAAGATGTTTGTATAGAAGAGAAAAATGGTTTATTAAAGACACATTTATAGAGAATGTGGTCTGTGCTGGTTTGAAATGATGTATGTACCCTAGAAAAGCCATGTTTTAGTCCTAATCCCATTTTGTAAAGGCAGCCGCTTCCTCTAATCCCTATTCAGCACTGTATATTTGAAACTGTAATTAGATCATCTTCCTGGAGATGAGATTTAATCAAGAGTGATTGTTAAACAGAATTAGCTGGAGGCATGTCTCCATCCATTTGAGTGGGTCTTGATTAGTTTCTGAAGTACTATAAAAGAGAAAACCTTTTGGAGAATGAGAGAGATTCAGAGAGAGCAGAGCAGAACGACATAGCCACGAGAAATAGAGTCCACCAGGCAGCAGCCAGTGACCTTCGGGTATGAAGAAGGAAAGTGCTCCCAGGGAGCTTCATGAAACAGGAAGTCAGGAGAAGAAAGCTGGCAGATGACGCTGTGTTCACCATGTTCCTTTCCAGATGAATGAGAAACTCTGACTGTGTTTGCCTTGTGCCCTTCCACTTGGGAGAGAAACGCAGAATTTCATCAGCCTTCTTGAATCAAGTATCTTTCCCTGGATGCCTTAGATTGGACATTTCTGTAGATTTGCTTTAACTGGGACATTTTCTCAGCCTTAGAACTGTAAACTAACAACCTATTAAATTCCCCTTTTTAAAAGCCATTCCATTTCTGCTATATTGCATTCCAGCAGCTAGCAAACTAGAACATAGTCAGTGAAATATTCTGATATAATCTCTAACATAATATCCTGGAATAGAAATGAAACAAAATGACAGTGCTTTCATTTAAATGTCTAGCCGAGAGCACAAGAAAATTAAAGGAAGTTTCTACTAGCTGCAAAAAAAAGGATGCTGTAAACAGTAATAAGTTGAAGCCAATGTTATAGCTACCCTGAGTATATCTGACAGTTTGGTAACCAAGATGCCAGCATTTTAAGGATAAATGAGGCAAAAACAGACAATGCCTTGGACCCCTGCAAAGTGAGAAGTTAAAACTTAGAATGAAAATAGGACCCAGACCCTTAAAAGGCCCAATGAAACATGTCCCATGAAGCATGGACTTAAAAAAAACTCACTCCAGGAACAGATTCATAAAAGAATCCAACAGTTTGATTTCCTACACTATCATAACTTTTCCAGCATATTCAGAGAGTGAAAGGGTTTTAGTCCACTTCGGGTCAGGGAGCCTCACTTAACACTGAAGTTGAAGCTGGAATAGAGAGCAGGGAAAGCTGAGGAACATAGAGGGAATGTGTAAAAACTCCCCAGAACTGTTGTAGTAATAAGGTAGAATTTTCATTCCTCTCAGAACCTCACTTATTTACTCTTAAAGCCTTTAAATGATTGGATTAGTATTACCCATATCATCGAGTATAATGTCCTTTACTTAAAAGATGCTAATCACATCTACAAAATAACTTCACAGTAACATCTAGACTAGAACAACTGAACACCATAAAATTAACCATCACAAGTATTTACCCTCTTATAATATAAGATCTAGAAGGGCTTTCTAAGACAATGGCCCTGATCACAAGAATTTATCAGAACTCTTTCTGTCAGGTTCTCATTTTCTAGTGCAGAGGTCAACAAATTATGGCCTGCAGGCTGCCATATATTTTTGCAAATGGAGCTTTACTGGAACACAGCCATACTCATTGATTTATATATTGTCTGTGAATACTTTTGCATTATGAAGTCATAGTTGAGTAGTTCTGAAGGAAACTGTATGGTTTATAAGCCTACAATGTTTACAATATGACCTTTTACAAAAAATCTGTTTGTTTACCTCTACTCTAGTAGGTTACTTTCATCAGTGCTATAAACTCAATATGAACAATTTGAGCACTAGCCAATACTTCATTTATGGTTTCCCATAGAATTTTGACGCAATGAACTCTCTTTGAAATAACTGAAGCTCCCATAGAGCCAGGACTTATTTAGAATAGCTCTGGAGCATTTTACTTTTGCCTCCAAATGGATCTAAGGTTAGCATGATAGTCTGCAGGAGTTAGGGGTGTAACATGGCTCAGCTTTTGCCATTTTTGCTTGATTCATACATGCTCCACATCCTTTCATCTCCTTAGGAAACCAGGCAAGTTGTAGTGATCCATCCTGTTGGTAGGATTATTAAATGTTTAAGGCCTGTTTGATACTATAGTCTCCACTGTTTAGAAACATGTTTGATCAGAGTGCAAAGATATAGACTTATTGTGATGTGCAGTACAAATGTCCAGCCTTTAAGTCAAACACTGAAATCAATTTTCCACTTTCATTTTTCCTGACACATATCATTGAGTTAAATTATGTTCTAGATAAACCAATTATTTGTCAAGTTGTCTAAAGAATGAAATGAAATAATATATATTCAGTAATTTGATTTCACCCTGTATTCTTCAAATTATATGTAAATAAATCAAATCAAGGATCAGAAAGTCTCAGCATTATTTTTCATGTATTCCAGAGGTGGAAGAATGAAAGGCATGGAAAAGAATACAATACAGGCATACCACAGAGATATTGTGGGTATGGTTCCAAACACCATATTGAAGTGAATAAAGTAAATCACATGAATTTTTTTGTTTCTCAATGCATATAAAAATGAAGTTTATGCTCTACTGTATTCTTAGAACACATTGGCATTATGTCTAAAAAATGTACATACCTTAATTAAAAACACCTTATTTCTGTAATATTCTAACCAATATCTGAGACTTCAGAGAGTCATACTCTTTTTGCTGGTAGAAGGTATTGCCTCAATGTTGGAAACTGCTGTCTAATCAGGGTGGTGGTTACTGAAGGTATGACAATTTCTTAAAATAAGGTAATGAAGTTTGTCATATAGAACGCTACTTCCTTTCACAGATTTCTGTGTAACATGTGATGCTGTTTGATAACATTTTATACCTAGTAGAATTTCTTTCAAATTCAAAATTGGAGTCAGTCCTCTCAAACCCTGCTGTTGCTTGGTCAACTAAACTTATGTAATTTTCTAAATCCTTTGTTGTAATTTAAACAATGTTCACAGTACCTTCACCAGGGAATAGGTTCTATCTCAATAATACAATTTCTTTGTTCATCCAAAAAAAGCAGCTCCTCATCTGTTAAAGTTTTGTAATGAGATGGCAATAATTCTGTCACATCTGCAGGAACTACTTCGAATTTTAGTTCTCCTGTTATTATACCACATCTGCAATTATTTCCACCACTGAAGTCTTGAACCCTTCAAATTCATCCATGACAATCTGAACCAATTTCCTCCTTACTCACATTAATATTGATATTTTGTCCTCCTCCCATGAATCGTGAATGTTCTTAATGGCATCTAGAATGGTGAATTTTTACCAGAAAGTTTTCTTTTTTTTTTTTTTACCCAGACCCATAAGAGGAATCACTATCTGAGGCAGCTATAGTCTTATAAAATGCATTTAATATAATAATAAGACTTGAAAGTTGAAAGTACTTCTTGATCCATGGGCTGCAGAAAGGATGTTGTGTTAGCAGACATGAAAACAACATTAATCTCATTGTCCATCTCCATCAGAGCTCTTGAATGACCAGGCGCATTGTAAATGAACAGAGCTATTTTGAAAGAATGTTT
Organism: Tamandua tetradactyla; assembly: GCF_023851605.1. Lineage (NCBI taxonomy): Eukaryota > Metazoa > Chordata > Mammalia > Pilosa > Myrmecophagidae > Tamandua > Tamandua tetradactyla. The sequence continues at coordinate 45,122,753 of NC_135347.1, read as the reverse complement.
TTTTCTGAGTAGTGGGTCTAAAGAGTGGGCTTCAAATATTCAGTAAATTATGTTATCATTTGTTATCAAATGATACAGACTTTATACAGACTTTGTTTTTCCATTTATAAAGCACAGGTAGATTAGATTTAGCATAATTCTTATGGGGCCTGGGATTTGTAGAATGGTAAGTGAGCAATGACTACAGCTTAAAGTTACCACCTGCATTAGCACCTGACAAGAGAATCAACCTATCCTTTGAAGACTTGAAGTCAGGCATCGGCTTCTTAACTTTAGTTACATAAGTCTTAGATGGCACTTTGTTCCAATAGAAGTCTGTTTCATCTGCATTGAAAATCTGTCATTTAGTGTAGCCACCTTTATCTGTTGTCTTAACTAGAGCTTCTGGATAACTTGCTGCAGCTTCTACATCAGGTCTTACTGCATTACCTTGCATTTTTATGTTATGGAAATGGCTTCTTAAATAAACTTTGTGCTGGCTTGAAACTATTGTGTACCCCAGGAAAAAAAACATTTAAAATCCTGGTCAGATCTTGAGGGGCAGCCATTTCTTTTAATCCTGATTCAATACTGTAGGGTGGAAACATTTGATTAGATAATCTCCATGGAGCTGGGATATGCCCAATTATGGGCGTGGCATTTTGATTAGATGGAGGTGTGACTCTGCCCATGAAAGGTGAGTCTTGATTAGTTTACTAGAGTCCTTTAATATGGAAAGCATTTTGAAGAAATCTCAGATGCAGATGCTCAGAGAACAGTTGCTTCAGAGGTGACAGAGATAACACATTTGGAGATGATTGGAGTGCCTAGAGAGAGAGCAAATGCCTAGACCTGGGCAGAGTCCAGCAAATGTCACCATGTGCCTTCCCTTGAGATGCTAAGCAAGGAAGAACCCAGAGTTGTGTCCCAGAGGAGCTTGATTTGAAGGCCCACAGATACTTAGAGAGGAAACCACTGCAACAGAGACTGAAAGCAATGGAGTCCAGAAGCAATAGCAGATTCTAGCCATATGCCCTCCCAGCTGGCAGAGATGTTCAGGATGGCATCAACCTTTCTTGAGTGAAGGTAACCCCTTGATAGTGTCTTAATTTGAACATGTTTATGGCCTTGGAATTTGAAGTTGCAACTTAATAAATTCCCTTTTAAAAGCCATGCTATTTCTGTTATATTGCATTCCAGCAGCTTTAACAAGCTAATATAAACCTCATGAACCAAGTATTGCTAACTTCAAACTTTTCTTCTGAAGTTTCCACACTGCTGTCAGTTTTAAGACAGTTAGGTCTTGCTCTGAATTAAGCTTTGGCTTAAGGGAATGTTGTGGCTGGTTTGATCTTCTATCTAGACCACTAAAATTTTCTCCATATCAGCAATAATGATGCTTCACTTTCTTATCATTTGCGTCTTTCCTGGAATAGCACTTTTAATTTCCTTCAAGAATTTTTCCTTTGCTTTCACAACTTCACTGTTTGTAGCGAGATGCCTTGTTTTGGCCTATCTCAGCTTTCAACAGACCTTCCTCAGTAACCTTAATTTTACTAGCTTTTGAATTAAAGTGGGAGAACCTTGACTCTTCCTTTTACTTGAGCACCTAGAGGTCATTTCAGGGTTATTAATTGGCCTAACTTAAATACTGTTGTGTCTCAGAGAATAGGAAGGATTTGAGACAGGGAATGAGATGGGTATATGGCCAAATCAGTCAAACTTTCAGAACACATAAAATATTTTAATAATTAACTTCACTGTTTTATATGGGTATGGCCGTGGTGTTCCAAAATTATTGCAATAGTAATATCACAGTTCATTGACCACAGATCGCCATAACAGAGATAACAATAATGAAAAATTTAAAATATTTCTAGAATTACCAAATTGTGACACAAAGACATAAAATGAACACATGCTGTTGGAGAAAAATGGTGCTGCTAGAGTTGCTGGACACAGGGTTGCCACAAACCTTCATTTTGTAAAAATTGCAATATCTGTGAAGCACCATAAAGTGACATGCAATAAAATGAAATGTGCTTATATTTTTCTTCTACATCAAATGTTTCATAGGCCCCCAAATTCCCCATATGCCTTAGAGAATAGTGTATTTGCCAAATAAAATTTGTCATAAAATATGTCTATTTTCCGTCTTTGTAAGATAGGCCACATGTTGTGAATTCAATTCAAATATAAGTGGTATGTTATCACTGCAGAATTTTCACTTTGCTAAGGACCAATTTCACAGTTGGAAATAAATGTTTTCTTAATGATAATGAAATATATACATGATGGCTATCATTTTTGGAAATAAAATGCAGGTTTTCTGTAGGAAGACAAAATGACACTCAAAGCTTTAGTAGTTTTTTGCACAAAATAAAATAATTATATATTAGGTTTAAGGAAAAGCTCTTTCCTACCTTGTATTGCTCAAGCCCAATGTTATCAGCCCATTCATTTTTTAATATATATGAATCAAATAACTATGTCCTAAAACATAGTTTGCATTTAATCATTTGACCATTCAGTTGAGTCTCTCTTTCCCACCCCTCAATTATACTTTTTTCAGAGAGTAATTAAAATATTTACAAAATTCAGTAATAGTACTTTTCATTTATTTATTTCTAACTAACTTTTATATACATTAAAAACAAAACTGAAGATTTCTCTATAAGCTTTAAGTCATTATTGTGGTTTCATGGAGAGGGGGCAGTCAGTAAAATCCTGTCTTCCTCTCTGGAGTTCAGAAACAAATAAGAAATAAGGTAAGTGAGAGAGAAAGCCTGAAATTTTAGATTCAATGAAAAGGGTCTTTTTCAGAGATTATGGCTTTAAATACATGGCCAATGGGACCTAATCATACAAAATTTATTTTCTAGTCATCTGTTGAACAAATGTATGACTTTCCCATATGCAGAAAATCTGCCTTGCGCTACTTAACATATAGAGGAAATTGATAAGAATGTCCCCTCTTTATGGGACAACAGATATGAAAATTAGAAACACAAAGGAAGCTGAGTGGAGCATCACTTGTTCCTTATTTCAAATCCCCCATCAGGGTAAAACTCATTGAACAGTGAAAGAAACAATTACATTGTGAAATTCGCTCGTATAAACATGACACCAGAGGAGAAGAGGCACACTTAATACTAATGTTTCTAAGTGAACAAAAACAAGGGAAGATGTCAAAAGATCTGTGCATATACTTCAGTTTTGTAACTAGCTAGCTTTATAATTTTGTAAAATTTTATCTTTTTATAAAAGTTAAATGTTTTTCTGTAAAACAGATAATGCATGCCCTGATAATGATAATGCGTCATACTGGATCATTAATACGATGGAGACATGTGTGTTCATACACAATACTTATGCATTCTCTTCTTGATTATTTTTTTTGTTGTGCCTAAAGTCTAGGCTGCCAATATTTCATAGAAATGATTATATTGAAATTGGAAATAAACTGAAGAAGTAAAAATTAAGTGAAATGCTTGTGAATTAAAGCAATTATTGATGGCTCATAAAAGGGGAAAGTTGATGAAATCCTTGCATTGTTTTTCATTGATTTCTTGATATTGTGAGCAATAATTATCATTAGCATGTAATTTTCCAGTGAAAATTGATTATATTTTGATACATCTAAATGTAATAATTGAAAGAATTATTACTATTTTATCATTTAAGTAGATTTTATTTTTTATGTACATATACTGGCTGACCTTATTTAGGAGAGAACCTTTACCCACACTAGCTTGTATTACTGCAGATGAAGAAGTGTCATTTTCCTGATGATGTGTATAGGAAGAAACACTGGGGAAGTATGGAAGAAAAAAGTTATTTCTTTCACCTTTTCCTATTTTAGAACCCTAAATCTAAACCTAAAAGGTGAAAGCTGTTGAGCTATGTTGGTTTGTATCTCCACACAAACAAAGCTGGGGGGAAAAGATGTGAGTGCAGACAGTTTATTTAAGAAGTGATCCTAGGATGCAGTTGATAGATAGTAAAGAAAGTAACAAGTGAAAGAAGAAAAACTGACAAAGTTTATGCTAATGAGCTGGTTGCAGTAGAGGAGAACTGAGCATTCAAAGAGTTGTATCATCTCTGAGGAATCCTGTAGAATGCAGCTTACAATTGTCCAACCAGAATGTGGTAAGGATGAAAATTTATCCTTAGACTCTCAAACCTCATGGTTAATGTTTACTCCAGCAGACTACTCCCCACATTTGAAGCAGCAAAGCAGAAACCTCCAAAGGGTCACCTTGATATTGGATCTTGGCAATAAACATAGTTGTCTACCACATCTGCAATGAAATTAGGTCAAGGGGATATGGCCCAGTACACTGTAAGTTTTACAACAAGAGGACATTTAAAGAGGGATCTACATAACAACTGTATTAAAAACAGACCTGATTATCTTTGCTTTCCCTGTATTCCAGACTCTGCCTGATCTTCAACTGTAAGTTTAATTTAGAGTGGGTGGGTGTTGGGGAAAGAGGACTCTTATCAAATACAAGTGTCCAACATAGTTTTAGCAGTTTCTTGAGTTTGAGAAATTAACAGCAAAATAACTAGTAATTAATAAACTATTAGTACTTTGGATCCCGCTTGATTCCTGTGTCTTCTGTATAAGTTAGAACCTAGAGGAGAAAAAGGGCAAGACAAGCTCCCAAAATCGCCAAAAAATTATGCTCTGTTTGGAAATCAATAAATCTCGATTTCTGAGTCTGATAAGACCCTATTGTTTAGTGGTTATGTTACCATGGGAAAACTAACTAATTTATATCAGTTGTTTCATTATGAAAACTGAGATTTTATATATATACATATATGCTATTACAGATAAAATGTATTAATTTTAATGTTATGTATAATACGCAATTTATATATATTTATATATGTTTGTGACAAAGATCAAAAAAAGCAGTGTCATATGAAAGATAGAATGTTCTCTCTCTAATATAAATGTCAGCATTTTGGCATTCCAGGATTGCAATGAAGGGTGTGGTCCATAATTGTTTTTGTGTTCCTTTGTCTTGTTATTGCAATCCCAAGATCACTTTGTGGTCTAAGATGAGTGCTCCAGTTCAAGTAATCTCAAACATATTCATACAAGAGAGGAAGAGGACTAAGAAGTAGGAGCCAAGGTACACACTGGCTCTTGCATAAGAATGATTTATGCAACACTCACGTTTCCATCACTTTGATCAAAATTTAGTCATTTGCCCAAACCTTAGCTGTAAGTGAAGCTGGTAGATGAAGTTCTTAATTTGGTGAACAATGTTTCCAGCTAACATTTGCAACTTCTATTAATATGGAAGAAGGAAAGGCTAGATTTTTCTCTTCTACAATGAACTTTATAGAAGTGATACAAGGAATAAATGAAAATCTTAGCTCAGGATGTGTCTCAAAAGACCTACTCAATATAGCTTACTTTAAGGGTGACTATGAATTTCATCATCATTAGGATCCTCCTTATCATCCATTATTAAAAGGTTTTGTCCATGCAACATGTCTAAATAAACCACATGTCTGTCAGATGCCTCCTTCCCTTTATTTTATTAATCCTTCAAGACTTTTACAAATATATCTCCCATTATGGAAAAATTTGGTGTTGATTTTTACATTAACCATTGCAGAAAATGGACTGAATTATATCTGGAATAGCGTACTGCTCTTTTTACTTATGATGTATTGCTAGCAAAGAAATACTAAAAAAGAAGCATCTATAATAAATCATTCATGCATTCAATCTCACCTTATTTTTCTTTGATTACTGACATGTATAAATTAGTTTGTATCAGTATGTATAGCACAACTTATTTCTTCCTTAAAGATTAGCTAACATGCTAAAATGTTCTTCCAACTCTTCTTTCTACATATCAAATTTTCTACCAAATGTGTTAAGGTAGAACATGTTTCTAAAATTAGAAATATGGATATTAATATTCTAGTCAGATTAATTATATTAATATTTTCTTGGATGATTAAATTAAAATAGTACCAAGGCATATTTTTAAACTTTTATGAGATTTATTCACTATCATCATAGCTCTTTGTTTAAATTTTCAAAATATTTTATGAGGTTTCTGACCTGGTTTCAAAAATGAATGTCCTATCTCTTAAAATGTGAGGAGTAATTTGATTCATAATGATAATAATTATCCACATATCAGAGGTTTGAAGTATATATAACCAGCATTAGCAGATTAGACCCTTGGGACCTGTAAAATAAAATTTAAAAGTAACAGAAATTTATTTTAAATGTCTAATTTTAACATTTATATAACATGATGTAAAATACTTGGGTAAATTCTTGACTTCTATTCTTTTGGGGCCTTTGAACTTCACATTTTTGGGACTCTTTTTGTCTTTTTTTTTCTTGTCTTCTTTTTAATGAAAAGAGCATTTGGACATGCTTGAAAAAAAAACAAAGGGTTTGCATAAGTCTTGAATTAATTTCTCTCTCAATGCAAGACAACCTTTTTTCTTTTTTGCATGGGCAGGCACCAGGAAATGAGCCCAGGTCTCGGACATGGCAGGCAAGAACTCTACCTCCTGAGCCACTGTGGCCCACCCAAGACAATCTTTTAATGGGCGATTTCATTTGAGTTCATAAATATATGTAGAAGCTATGAACAGTTTAAACATCCCTGCCTTTTGAGTCTCAAGTGGAGAGTTCATCAAGAAGTCAATACATGTTGACGAAGGAGATGGCTCTGCTAGCAGTGTTTAAAAATGAAATTTTATAAACCTTGAAAAAGATATAAAGAAAAAAAAACTAAAGCCTTAAAATTATGTGCTGTTGATTCATGAGTCTTAGGCTTTGTCACCAAAGTAATGTTTGCAGATTATTACACCTCACCCCTGTTTCTTTTATGGGTGTACTTGATGTAATTCTTAAGCTGAATTTACCTTCATAAAATACGTGAATTTTGGAAGATGTTATGGACATTTGCTCTGAGTACTACAAATGCTGCAAGTCTGGGGTTAGTATTTCTGACTTTTGGAGAGGTCTTAAAAGAAAATTATGAAATCCTTATTCTATTCCTTGAGTTAAAAACAGATAATGGTGTACTTATTGACTTCCTTCTATATGTTAATAATTGTACTAAATGTTATAAAGACCTGGTCATAATTTAATGCCTATGACTGATTTAATCTCTTTTTTCTATTCTCAGACAAGTGCTAAAGGGAGTTGTCTTCATTTGGAATGACCTTCCTCTCTGCTCAGTGACACTTAATGCACCATGATCTGGTTGATAACCTAAGCACAAAGTAGAAACAATTTTTGTTAAAGTTTCAATAACAATCTAGTTGCCACATTAAATGGGGGAAATTTTGATCCTTTACAGAATCTCTCTGATGTATATGACATTGTTGACTATTTGTTACTCAGAGTCTTTATTTGCTTGATTTTTTTCTGTATATTCTTGAATCTTCTTGTGATTTTTATGCAGTATTTACCTGCTTTGGGGATTCCTTTTTCTCTGTTGAATTAAATATGGTTTTCAGAAATATCTACAATGCATTCATGACACAAATAAATACATCTGGTTTCAAGATCTAAAAATGTAAAGCCCCAGCTCACACCTTTCCACTGGGTTTCAAAACTGTATATCCCTCTCCTATGTGTTCTTCAAAGGCAACTACTTTATAATTTAATTCACTGGCTATGCATAAAACTATTTTGGGTAGCAAAGATCGGTAAAGATAAGAAGCAACTGAAAACTCTCATATACTGTGTGTAGGAATTCAGAATGTTATATCCACTGTGGAAAATTTTTAGCAGTTTACTATTGTGTAATCATACACAAAACTTCTGGGAAGATGGTGGAGTAGGGTAGGCTGGATTCATCCCTGCTTTGTAGAACAATATAGGAGATGGGGAAAAAAAAATGACCAGGACTGCTGCCCTGCTGAGTGAGTGATTGAAGCGGACTTCAATATTTCATAGGGAGGACAGAGGCTGGATGATCAGAACAGGAATAGTAGGGTGGATGTGATTAGCCATGACCCCCACCAGGGGCAGGCAATGATCCACAGGGAAGTGCAGATCTGAGGACGATGACCATCCCTCTACTCCAGCCTATACCAGCTGAAGCTGGAGAAACTTCCCCTCATGGCACCACAACCAGCAGTGCCCATGCGGAGGCCACGCCAGAGGTACCTCTAGCTGTCCATTGTAAAAATCTATGCCCCTAGGCAATGGGAGCAGTAACCCAGCCAGGCAATACGAAAGCCATTCTTTCAGGTGTGGTAAACAGTAGATCTTCTGGGTATCAGTCACTGCAATCAGCTATTTCCCTGGGCACTGCAATTGGCTACCTCATCCCACACTTAGGGAATGGCCATCCCACAGCCACACACTAGGAGTGCCCCCCACCATGCACACCATCATCCCAGCCCGCCACTGCAGTCAGGGAGGGGTTAGCCTGAAGAGAGGAGGTGCTTCAGGAATGCTACCTACTGGGAAGAAGCGGTAAGTGCAGTCTGGCAAACTCACTATCTGCCTAGGTTTTTTTTTAAATATATATTTTATATATATTTATTAATATTATTATGATATTTTTATTATTTATTTATGTATTTATACTTTGTCTTCTTCTGATTTCGGGGCCTACCTTTGCTCAGGTGAATTTTTTATCATTTTTTTATTGTTATCACTATTATTATTATTGTTATTGTTATTATTATTATCTGAGTGCATGGACCAGTAATCTAGCATGGATCTCCCATGTGTCATTAAACTACCCATGCACACCTTCCTAGCTCAAGTAGAATTTTACCACCTACATGAAGCCCAGGTTTTGGTTTGGTGGGGAATTACTGACAAACCTAGTGCAAAAGGGAACTTTAATGCAAATCCAAGAAAAGACAAAACTTTAGATGAGTGAAGGAAACCAACTTGCAAAATAACCTTATTGAGATAATCAAATGCCATGAACACAACAGAAGATCACAGAGCATGTGAAGATCCAGGGAGAAATCGCCTAACCAAATGACCAAATCAAAACACTGGAGGGGACACAGAATACAGAACAACTACTCAAGGATATTCATAAAGAAATACAGGCTATCAGGGAGACACTAGAAGAGCGTAAATAAGAATTAGAAAGACTAAACAGAAAAATAGCAGATCTCACAGATGAAAGATCAGAGTAGACCAAATTAGAAATATAATGCACATAATAGTATATTTGAAGAAGCAGAAGTAAGAATAAGTGAGTTAGAAGACAGAATAATTGAACTAAAATGCGCAAAAGAACAAATGGCAAGTGTGAGAGTTAGATTCAGATGTCAACTTGGCCAGGCAATGATGCCCCATTGTTCTGTTGCCGTAGGCTTAATTACTCAGCATGTGATATTCATGCTATGGCTGATTTCATCTGCAGTTGGATAAGGGGAGTGCCTTCTACAAAGAGTGATGCTTAATTTAATTAGTTGGAGTCTTAAAGGAGAGAAATCAGAAGAGAGCTCAACACATCAGACCCCAAACTGCTCAGTATACCTCATTTTAGCACTCAGCCTAGATTTTTGGAGATACAGCTCAGCCTAGATATTTGGAGATGCAGAAAGGTATCACCCCAGGGAGAGCCATTAGAACCCAGAAGCCAGGAGAGAAGGCCAGCTGACATAGCCATTTGCCTTCCCATTGATAGAGAAACTCACATGAAAGCTAGCTACCTTTCCTCTGAAGAACTATACATTTTTAACTAAATTAATCCCCTTATTAAAAGCCAATCCATCTCTGGTGTGTTGCATTCTGACAGCTTTTGCAAACTAAAACAGATTTTGGTACAAGACTCAATCAGTCATCAGAAATCTTTCCACTAAGAAAAGTCCAGGACAAGGCAGCTTTACAGGCGAATGTTATAAAAGATTATAAAAGAACTAACACCAATCCTGCTCAAACTTTTCCAAGAAGTTGAGGAAAAAAGAAAGCTACCTCACCCATTTTATGATGCTAAGATCACTCTAATACCAAAACTGGACAAAAATGCTACAAGAAAGGAAAATACAGACCATTCTCCTTAATGAACGTGGATACAAAAATTCTCAACCAAATGGTTGAGAATTTTTGTATCCACGTTCATTAAGGAGAATTTAATTAGTAGCTAATTAAATCCATCAAAACATCAAAAAAATTACACATCACAACCAAGTGAGGTTTATACTAGGAAGGTAAGGGTTGCTCAGCACAAGAGAATCAATCAACATAATGCAGCATACTAATAAATAGAAAGGGAAAAATTACATGATCTTACTGATTGATGCTGAAAAAACATTTGACAGAATTCAGCATCCTTTTCTGATATAAACATTTCAAAAGGTAGGAATCAAAAGAAACTTCCTCAATATCATAAAGGGCATATATGAAAACCCCATAGCCAGCATCATACTTAATGATGAGAGATTGAAAATATTCCCCCTAAGATCAGGAATGAGACAAGGATGCCTTCTGTCATCACTATTATTCGACATTGTACTAGATGCCCTAGCTGGAGCAATTAGACAGGAGGAAGTAATAAATGCATCCAAATAGGAAAGGAAGAATAAAGTTTTCATTATTTGCAGATGGCATGATCCTATACTTAGAAAACCCTGAGAAATCTATGATAAAGAGATAGAAATAAAGTCAATCTGGCTTGGACTTAGGTAAATCAGGATACAGAGCAAAAGAAAATTGTGTATATACTCTAGGCCTTCACTACCTTATGAAACCAAAGGCAGAGAGGTTTATTATGTCAAAATCTAAATTGTCTGTAACACACAATCTAAATCAATGTGTCTGTATAGCTAATTTAAACAGCCAGACTCCTGGAGTACAGAACAGGAACAAGGCCTTGTAATTCTGTATAGCTTAATGTAATACCCAGATACATCTCAGAATATGGTGGGATGATAATTAAAAATATTGGTAGAGTCCCTTGAGTATTTGAAGTAAAAAAAAAAAAAAAAAAAATGGAACTATTAAACTTTCCCATCTGGGAAACCCTGGGGCCTCTTAATCATTCAGAACTCACAAGAAAATAGGCTAAGCCCTTAATTTTGAGGCTTGCCTTTATGAAATTTATTTTCTTTAGTGGAAAAGCTAAGACTACCCATAATGAGGCCTAAGAGCTGCTGCCAGGAAACCTCTTTTGTTGCTCAGATGTGGCCTCTTACTCTCTAAGTCCAACTCTGCAAGGAAAATCATTACCCTCCCCACTACATGTGACATGACATTCATGGGTGAATATCTCCCTGTCAACATGGGGAGTGACTCCTGGGGATGCATCTGGCTTTGGCACTGTGTGACTGACAATGCCTTCCTGACCAAAAAGGGGAAAAGAAGTGTAAATGAAATAAAGCATCAGTGGCTAGGAAAAATCAAATAGAGTCAAGAGGCTATTCTGGAGGCTACTCTTATGCAAGCATCGGCTTGCTAGTACTAATTGGTTTGCTTAACCCCAACCAATATCACTCCTGTTGATTCTTAAGAACACCTAGGACTTAAGAACACCTGAGCCTCTATAAAAGTTTCATACACTAAGTTTGCTTTCCTAGAGCTTATAGTTTCCAAAGGGTTCCTAGGCAAGATTCATCTTCCAACTTAGAATGACCAGCCTGTCCAAGATTATCAACTAATTACACCCCACTATCCTTTAGTGTTGACACCGTTTCTCAACATGAAAAAGTCAGAATGGAAATTGCCTAAATATCCCTATAGATTGGGAGAAGGATCAAAGGAGAAGCAAGAGTTATAACAGAGAAAACGGGATTTAACAAATGAGTATTCCTGCCAAATCATTATATTATTCCTTCTAGGCTTTCCTGTTTTGGAGGAGCTAGAGGGAAACATCTGAAATAGTGGCACACTAACCCATAACAAATGCTGAAATCTGTTCTGTATGTACTTGCTGAAGTGTACTTTGAAAATTCTTGCTTTTTCTTTGTATAAATGTTATATCTCACAGTTTAAAAAAACACTAAAAAATATTAAATGTATGCTAATTAAATGACCCAAGATCCTGGAAATTGCTATTCTAGATATTTACCCAAGAGATATGTCTGCCCAAAAATTAATGCAAGAATGTACAGAGCAAGCTTTATTTGTGATAGCTAATACCTGGAAACAACTCAAATGTCCATTAATAGGTATATGAGTAAGCATGTTTCAGTATATTCATATTATGGAATACTGCTCAGTATCGAAGAAGGAATACACAATTGATACACTAAAAAATGACTAAATATCAAAGGCATTATGCTAAGAAAAAGACATTAGAAACAAAGTGCATATAGCATATGATTCCATTTATATGAAATTCTAGAAAATGCAAATATAATCTATAGTAACTGAATGCAGATCATGACACATGGGGCTTAATGGAGGAACTGACTTCAAAAGGACATGTGAGAACTTTTGGAGTGAAGAAAATCTTTTATATCTTTATTGCTGAATTTGTTACATGGGTATACGCAGGTATTAAAATTCATCACACTCTACATTTAAAAGAGTTTTGACTTATTGCATGTAGTTATATCTTAATAAAGATGATATAAAATAGAATTCATTTGCATTTTGCTTCCGCATATCCTATCTCAGCTCCCCTCATGCCAAAATCTTTTCATTTTCCTATGTGAAGTGATGATGCCACAATATACACAGTCATCTAGATTAAATTTGGAATTCAACCACTATTTCTGCCCTTCCCGTCATTCCATATGTCCAATTGTTAAACTCTTCCATCTACACCATCTGTGTTATTTCCCACATGTCAAGCCCTATGTCTTTGCTACATTTCTTCTAGTAAAACCCCTCGGTTTTGAGGTACAAACTCAATATAGTTCATATGCCATTGACCTTCATTTACTGCAGATTTAGGCCAGAGAATTTGGTTCTAGGTAGGAAAATTAAACCGAACATATATCCCACCACTTCCCATGTTAGCAGAACTGTTCAAAAGAGACATTATTTTTTCACTAAGGTTCCCAGAAGATAAGGTAACATAACTCTCAAACTTGTGAGAGTTTTAGACCACAAAATAAAATCTAATTTCTTCCCTCAGATTTCAGAGCTATATGAAAAAGAAGACATAGGAGACATTTAAATAAAAATGAATATTCTAACTTTATTATTGATGAACCAGTTTGGAGAATGTGGCTTTTGCACTGGAGCCAAATGGGATTGCTAGTAGTGTCTCCCTAACAGACAGATGTAACTGTCCAGGTATTGACTGTGGGCCTCCCATGAGGCAGTAAAAGACTGGCACTGTGAGATAACGATAGAAGTAGAGCAAACTGGAATGAACCATCTATGGCAGGCAGGTTTGAAATAGAGAAAGAGATTACTGAGTCAGGCATATTCAATTTCTTCTTCCTGAGACATCCATTAGGTAAGTTCTTCTCCTTAGGAGAAAATCTGCAAGTTTCCTTCCCATAGAACACTCACATGGGGACTGAAGAGAACATTTCCTCCCTGTTTTAGTTCACTAATGCTGCTGAATGCAATATACCAGAAATGGGTTGGCTTTTATAAAGGGGATTTTTTAAGTTACAAATAAACAGCTCTAATGCCACAAAGATGTCAAAACTAAGGCATCCATTGAAGGAAATACCGTTGGCATTTGGGGTTTATCACATGGGAAGGCACATGGCAATGTTTGCTGGCTTTCTCACCTGATTTCTGGTTTCAAACGGCTTCCCCAGGGGCATTTTCTTTCTGCATGTCCAAATGTTTCTGTCTGCGTTAGAGTTGAGATTTTTCCAAAATAGTTTCCTCTTAAAGGACTCCAGTAAACAGACCCACCTTGAATGGACAGAGATATATCTCCATGGAAACCGTCTAATTAAAAGATGCCACTCACAGTTGGGTGGATCACATCTCCATGGAAACAACTTAATAAAAAACATCCCACCCAACAATAGGTCTGCTGCCACAAGATTGAATTAGGATTGAAAGAACATGGCTTTTCTGGGGTACATAGCATACTTCCTTACATGGAAACATCAAGTACAGGGAATAAATGTCCTCCCTAAAAGAGCTGTCTCTGCCCATTTCCCTAACATGTAGAGAGGGGAGGGACTCAGCTGGAAATGAAGCCAATGCATAGAAAAGATTAACAGAAAAATTAAGAAAAAGGACAAAATCCTGTTGACATTGTTTGAATACTAAAATTTCGGCTGGGTACTCCTCTAGATGCCCAGTTTAAATGGCTCAATACACTTATGGTTCATATTTTAATCTAGTTTAGCTTAGAGTGCCCTGAGAAATAGAGATTTCTACGACCTTTTGTCCTGTCCATCCAATCACTGCTCTTCTGCAGAAGATAATCCTGGAATTATATTGCTGTTCCTTAGATCCCACAAGGAGGACGATGGGCTCTATGGCTGTAGAGAAGGGAATACGACTGGAGATATTCCACTCCAGGACATGAGTGATTTCATCCTAATTCATGACCTAAATTACTACCCCACATGATTGTCCACTCCTCTGCGCACACAAGGCTGTATGGCTCATTGACAAATCAATTTGAGGTGCCACTTATCTGCCATTTTAAGTATTACACCTTATGGTATGGTCACGGTTAGAACTGGGCTGGCTGGTGTGAGTTGAAGGTCCTGGGATGGAAGGGGGAAGGCTTACATGTGGCATAAAAGCAGGGACACTATACACCCTGGATAACTGACAGATGGTTGATGATAATTTGTACTGAGGGCTGAGGGATTACTTTCCTAATGTTTTTAATGATATAAAGTTTCTTATGTAAATACTTATTTTAAGTTTAAAACATAAGTTGTTATATAGAAAAATATAAAATACATGTTAATATTGTTAAAAAGCAGCACAAAATCAAATCATGAATACAGCATACAAATCATTGAAGTATGAGAAGCACCACCACTGTGCATGTAAAACATCACGTAAATAATTATCCTTCTGAAACTACCTGCTCCATTTTTTTTCCACATGGGTGGGCACCGGGAATCAAACCCAGGGCTCTGGCATGGCTCTGCCACTGAGTCACCATCACACCGCCCTACCTGTTCCATTTTTTTATATGAGAAATAAATGACACTGATAATGAGATAATTTTGGCTCTATTTGCTTGTAAATTATTAAAATGGCTTTATGCTAAAAATTATTGTCCATTTCCTTACCTAGAATTTTATCTCTCCATTTTGTATTGGGGCTTGAAAAGAAAAATGTAAAGCCTGAGATATTGTTTGCCTGTCCATGGTGGTAATGGGTACTGTAGGGAAATAAACAGTTCACCAATGTTATGTGCATATATAAATTCAATATTGAACTTATAAGTTAGGGCCTATTCTTTATATTATGATGCATATTTAGGGCTGAATGTAGCATCTTGTAAAAGGGACGTTTTCAAAGAATGTTGGTGATGTTGTTCTCTGTACGCGTCACACTTCATAACTTCATGATTTCCATGCACATAATCAAGTTCAGCTGAAAAAGAAAACAATTTTCTTTGAATATTAGATTTAGTGTCATATTTACTAAGCATGTTTTACAATGCATTTTAACAAGATTTGGACTATGCAAATCATAAATGGAGACAATAAGAAAAAAATTTAAATAATATAACATTGCATCTAAATCTTCCTCTGTACAGAGAAGAAATATGTAAATGAAAATCACCCTGGACATATGATCTAATGGACATATATAAAGTCATACACCCAATATTTAGAGAATACACGTTATTTTTTAAAAAATAGAGTTGTTTTTACAACTTACTACCTATTAGGTCACAGAGAATGTCACAATGAAAGCAAATAATTGATACCATGTAGACAATACACTCTAATAAGTCAGGAATAAACCTGGCCAGCAAAAGTATAAACCTTTTTACTCTGAGATGAACACTTATGCTAGGGTTGACATTGAGAAACAATGAAGAAATAATGAATCCTTTAACAAAAGGTCTAGGAAAACTGGATACCATCTGGAAAAAGAAAATGAATTCCTCACCTCATTTTAAAACTCATTTTTATTGAGGTAGAATATATTCACTTTCACATAATCATCTAAATTGTCTGATCAGTGGTTCACAGTATCATCCTACAGCTGTGCATTTATCATCACAATTGACTTTTGAATATTTTCCAAAAAATCAAAATAATAAAAATAAAAGTAAAAAAGAACAGCCAAAATATCCATCCCCCATTCCACTCTATTGTTTATATATCTTTTGTCTTTTTTCTTATTCATCTGCCCTTACACTGAATATGGAAGTATCAATCACAAGGCTTTCACAATTACACAAAAACATCTGAAAAGCTCCATAGTTATTCAATCATTATCAAGAATCAAGACTATTGTATTACAGTTTAACAGTTTCATGTATTTCCCTCCAGCTACTATACTACACCAAAAACTGAAAGGAGATATCTATATATTGTGTGCAAGTAACCTCCAGAATGACCTCGCGGCAGTCCCTCAGCCACTGAAACATTATTTTGCTTCATTTCTCTTCCCCCCTAGTCCAGAAGGTTTTCTCACTCCCACGTTGCCAGGGCCAGGCTCATCCCTGGAGTCATGCCTCACACTGCTAGGAAAATTTACACCCCTGGCAATCATGACTCATGTAGGTGTGACCATGAATATTCTTTGATTATTCTAATTATCAGTTCCATTACAATAGTGGTGCATCCTACATGCTATTTATCAGCTTTTCTGATAAAGTGTTTATGACCAATTTAATTGGATTCCGTGACATTTAACAATCATTCATATTACACGCTTATGTAAAGAGACATTGCAAATTTTACTTAATTTTTTTCTAGATAGGATAAAAAAGTTATTTTAAAGGAAACTGAAATGGCACCTATAAGACTTTTACATAATTTTAAGCAATGTTAAAATTGAGCAAATATGGTTAATTTATACTGATTCTAAGCACACAGGCTTTAATAAATATTTCTAAAATGCTTATCATGCTTCAGACCCAGTTCTAAGCACTTTAGAATATTGAAATCTATACCCTCATAACAATTCTGTGAGGTAGGTATTATGACTATCCCCATTTTCCAAGACCCAGCGAAGTAAAGTAATTTGCCTAAGATCACAAAATTTGTAGGGGGTGAATTCAGTCTCTGGTTCTGCCTCCAGAGATTCTGCACCACACTTGTTTGCTGTGTTCTGATTCCTCAGTCATTTTAGCATCTGAACACATGGGTGCTGACCTGAAATGGAATATTTGATTCTAGGTAAAACTCATTTTACTCTTTGCAGATTCATCTGGGCTTGCCTACACATGAACAAATATAGGCAGTCTAATTATTTGTGCTAAAATGTCTCAACAAGCAGCCAGTGACATACTATAAAACTATTTTCCTTTCTTCGTAAAGGAAGAGGTCGATGCAGTGGAAGAAACATCTAAATACAGTAGCCAAAGGTTCATGATGGGACTGATCTTTCTCAGAGTGAAATAACCTACAATCCTTGACTAAAGCATAAATTAACCATGTTCAACGATGTAGGCAGATCAACTTTAGTTAGGTCTGTGGAAGGTGGCAATATACTGCCTTCTCCCCTCAGCCTTGTGCTTTCATGCTGCTTCTTTAACAAGGAATGGAGAAGACCCAAGTGGTGGTAGAAACAATAGCATCAGATGGTTTAGGTTGCCATTGCAACAGAAATCTCACTGAGAGCCCAGACTTCTACAAGTACAATACCTACTCAAGCCTAATTTGGTATATTGATCCATTTAATTAAATGCTCAAAGAATTTTAATTAAAGAATTAAATTGGCCACCTTCTTTGCATGAGATGTTCAGCTAAATGTTTTGTGAAATGAAGGATTTATATTGCCATAAGGGTCTCACACTCTAGGACACTCCTTATTGGATCACATATTTTGCCTCAAATTGTGACAGCTCTTTACTCAAGCTGCACAGTCAAGTCATTCTTTGAATGTCTGTGAATATCAGACCATGATAAGAATTATATCAGAGGTCTATATAATCTATTTTTTTCTGCTAAAACATTTACATTTTTCCGATTCTAAATAGCATGTGAATATGCTGCAAATAGTAATTGCTTCATAGCTGAAGTTTTCTGGAATAGGATGTTTAGATATTTAGATCTTAAGCGGTCAGACTTCAATTACATTTGAAACATGTTCTTAATAAGTACATGTGTGCAGGGAAATGCAGAGTAAGAAGGTTGGCAGATGAAGACAAAGCTGTTTGTAACATGCCACGAGCAATAAAACCTGATAGTAATCCATGATATATTTTAGAAAATCTCTGGACAAATACTTATTAAAATAAGTACTACAAAAAATACTAAAATAAACAAATAAGAGGCTATTATCTTCAATAGGGATTCTTTGATCCTTAAAATGAAATAATGAATCACTGAAAAAAAAGTTACTAGGTTATGTATAGTACATGACTTTATTGTTAGTGGCTATCAATATTTGGGGGTAAAGATCAGATATAGAAATACCAATGACTGGCAGGGTCCTTTGGGAGAATTTACATTGATAGTAGAACTATCAGTGAGAATGGTCTAAAATCTGAATTTTGAACAGTCACTCTGCTTCAGATAAGCTAACAAGGTGAACATGAATACATTGCAAAATATCAATATCTTCAAATTTAGAATTGCTTTAAGACAATGTTACTGCCAAGGTATATAATTGAAAAATTCGAGCCATGGATTTTTGAGGGGAATTAACAGATCTATTAGAATGGCAGATAAATACCTAGGGAAATAGTGTTTGAGGCAGTCATATAGAGATAGCGATGAGAAATTGGAACAAATAAACCAGAGATATAAAAAAAAAAAGCAGAAAGTCATGCTAGGAGATAATCCTTTGACTCATCTTCACTCTCTTTGCTATTTTCTTTTACTCTCAGAGATTCATTTTGTTCACTACTAAGTCTTTCTTTTAGCTTACTGCACTTATATTATATTGCAATTGGATTTCAATAAAAGTCCACGCACAATTGTTACACCATTTTAGAATAAGGAAACAAACATAGCAGGAAAGAAATTTTTGTTGTTTCATATTATGATTAATCTGGTCTCAAGTCACTATTGATTTGTGAGTTTTAAATCATCTTCTGTCCAAAGAAATTAGAAAAGCCTAGCTTTCACAGACATCTCTGTTTTCTTATTTCATAAAAATAATTAATAATATTAATCCCTTTGGTTGCAAATTAAAGCCTTTATCCTGCTCTCTTAAAGCCATTTGATTGCTGTAATTCTCTCCTACATGCACAGGCGAATGTCATTCACACTTCTTTTCTACACAGTAGCCTAGCAACTGCAAATTTCAAGGTCTTTTGATAATAACAGTATTCTTGAATAATTTCAAAATGATGCCATCCTCTCAAATCTAAGAGAATACTGCTAATGGACTTTATAAATGATCAGAGACAATTTTTCTCCCACTTGTTAGAAGTTTAATTTGGTCTTCTTCCTAAATAGTCAAAAACTTAGATATGAAGTCCCAAAACACTAAAACTCCACTTCCACAAAAATGCTCATACCAAAACAGTCAAAGAATAAAGTAGTTTGCAATCTTGGGGACAGTAATACCACTTCCTGTTTTCTGTATCTGATAAAGATGAATAATGCATTTGCTACACTAAGACAACCAAATTAAATCAGTTATAACTGTGGAGAAACATACACAAAATACATACACAGGAACAAAATAAGATTGGTTTTTAAAAGTCACTGAATAAAATATGTTTGTATATGTTAATTAAGCCTTAAAAATTATCTTTAAGAGATCATTATCATAAATAATAAAGAGAGGGTCAAGTGAAAAGTATGGCTCACCTCACACTTGGCATACTCTTTCATTAATATTTGTCTAGAAGGTAGAAATGCTTGAGAGAAAATACAGGACTCCCAGTTAAATTTGAACTTCAAATAAACACAAATACATGTATATATTTTTAGTATAAACATGTTCCCTGCATTACGTGGTATACAGCCCATGCAATATTTTGGAAAGTTCTTATACTAAAGCTATTAGTTGTTAATTTTAAATTCAAATTTAATGAGGTGTCATATCTTTACTTTCTAAATCTGGCAACTGTACTGTAAGGAGATCTAAGGTAGAAATATAAAATAGATCGTAAGCCTCTTCTCGCTTACATTAGGAACTAAAGTACATGAATGTCCTGGAAATAACTTTCAGCCTTCATTTTAATTGAAACCACAATTGCAAAGAGACATTTTAGCCAGAAACTTGTGTGCTCAACAACTATGTTTTATAAGCATGTTTTAGAATTGTTACCTCCGAATATATTATTTACACATATTTTCTGTTTATTTTATAATAATAAATCATCCTATGGGAAATTTAATATATGCAGCTTTTGTTAGGATCATTCTTATACTTGAACAGAATAAAGATAAAGAAAATGTTATGATGGATTAAGAAGGCAAAAATCTAATAGAGAGCTTCAATACCCTCAGGTTTGACGGATAGAGTGAGACTGTGTCAGCAGGACTGGCTGCCCCAATTGAAATAAAATGATGTACTTAGATATTTAAGAAAGCAAACTAGTGGATGCAGGGTCACATCAGGGACTGAAATGAGGGAAGTCCTTGTTGTCATTTTTTATTTTGCTTGTTGGAATAAGTTTTCAAGTTGTGAAAAGTGGAGCACATATCCTGGAAATTGAAATCCTCTACTAAAGCACAAGCAAGCGTAGGGCAATCAACGGCAATATCAGATTGAAGCACATGCCTGTTAATCAATGTGACTTACCCTGATTCGGGGAAAAATTCTTCTGAGGGCAAGACTATCAACTCTGTGCACTCCCCCTCATTTCTGCTGAGAGTGACAATTATTTCTTATCAGTGATGGTATGGAGGCTTCCCAAGTGAAAGATGTGTGAAAATAATGGCTACCAGTGGAAGGCAAAGGGATAGAAATTGGGCATAAGCCAATTTTGCTGCAGCATCCACACTGTCTCCAAACATTACGCAAGACAGCAGTTGTCACACATTTTCAGTTTCTAATGCAGGGACAAGCGCTCACTTGTGAGATTACCACGTCATTTAAACTGTCAAATTCTTTCCTGTGAGATGAATTCTAAGGTCCTTTCAGCTCTTACCAACTCTGACTATGGCAAAGTTAAAGACTGCTGAGAATCAGAATATTTACCTTCCTGACAGGAATTTATATGGCTTATGAGCACATAAATGCTAGAATTCCATTTCCCAGGATTGGATTGTAAGAAGATATTCTGATTATTGCTAATTCCCTACCCTTTCTTTTATTCACTAAATTTCAGTCATTAGTGCAAGTTTATTGAACTCTTGTCATGGTTTTTATAGGAGTGTGAGCATTTAGAAAACATTAATATTTATCTGAGTTAGGAATAGATGTATGCTACAAATTAGGCATACAATCATGAATTTTTCTCTCTTGGATTCCTTTGTGCCATAGCCAGATATGAAATAGTTATGAAAGTCAGTGTTGTATATGATGATGGAAGTAGTGGCAGGTAAACAGAACCTTCTCATTAGAGTGATTTTGAGTTTGGGAAGACAAATATGAACCAGAGCAGGTTTGGGAACTTGGGAAAGGTATCCTGTCTTCTTGTGCCTTTATTTTAAAATGCAGATAATAATTTACTTATATCATAGGATTGTTATGAATTTAACTGTAAATGCTTAGCATAGTGTACTCACATAGTAAGTTCTCAAAAAATAGTGGCTACTACTACTTTTATCAATATAATTAATTATTGTTAGAACCATGAGAGAAAGTTAAATATGCTTATTAGAAGAAGACAGTTCTGCCTTTCCTTCAGAGCTACCAAATCTAGGCATTGTTAAAATACGGATTGATAAAATTAGACTTAAACAGATTGGTGAAGAAAAAAGGAGAGTTTTCCATTTAATCAGTACTTGTGAGTTATATGACATAATATACCTGAATGTAAGAGAGATAATATGAGATATGGTCTTTAAAAAGAGATAAGTAAAACAAGTATCTTTACCAATACCAGTGTCTGTAGCTGGCAGACGACATGCAGACAATAAGCAGATTATTTTTAAAATTTAATACTATATGTATGATATAATTTTGATATAATTTTTCTATGCAAGGCAAATAACTGTATGTTCATTAGTTAAGTATAGGATGTTAATGTAGCAAACCATGGCGAGAATGTTTGTAAAACAAATTTTACTAAATAAGCCCTTGTCTTGGTTTTGCCTAATTATGTAATTTCAGCTTGAATGAGCCTTGTTCTAGCCAGGAGAAGATGAAATCTAAACATCAGGTGTTAAGAAGTGTTCTCTGAAGGTTTGTTCATTTTGAAGTAAAGTGTCCTGAGACTTTACCTCAGAGAGTCCATGTCAACTGAAATCCCCATTACTAGCCGCTACTTTGCCACTGACATCAGTTTCAGGAGCTTTCATTAAAAGTTAGAGTTCTAGTAGAGATATTAGATAGCCATTGGGAGTTGGAATGGTTGGGTTCAGGTATCAATTTGGCCAGATGATAGTGCCCAGTTGTCTTATCAGGCAAGCACTGACCTAACCCATTATTTCAAGGCTGTTTCATGGCTGGCTGATAAACCAGAAGGCTGTCTATTAAATCATCAGCCAATCAATTGCATCTGCAACTGATTACATCTACAATCAACTATGGATATGTCTTTCACAAAGAAGATAATCTAATCAGTTGTGATTGATCCGATCAGCTGAAGACTAATTTTAAAGGAGAAGAAAGAATTTTCGCTGCTTCTTCAGCGAGCCAGCCTCTCCCATGGAGTTCATCTAGACCCTTCATCACAGTTGCTGGCCTCACGGACTGCTCTGTAGATTTTGACTCCTGCAAAATCTGTATGGCAGTCCTATGGTTGTGTGAGACACGATTATGAGTCAATATTTACAGATTTCTCATAATGTTCTGTTTCTCCAGAGAATCCTGACTTATACAGGAGTATAAAAAGCTCAGAAGAACAGGTAAATTTTCGTCTTGAGAAGGGAGAAAGCCCTATGAACACAGGATATTGGGACTAACAAGTAGCATGTATATACTAGAATATGGAGTGATGTATAGAGAAGGGTGAGGTGAAGAGAGTGCAAGAAGATACACAAGTGCTTAATTTCATCTAAAAACAATACCTAGTGTAAAACGTTTTTAAAACATGACATCAAGAAAAAACTTGCTTTTTGGGAAACTGGAAGCATTAATTTTGAGATTCACTTATATTAGAGAAATACAGTTTCAAACGCCTAATTCAAAAACCTCTTGCATCTTCCTTTCCAATCTGTTTTATCTTTTGATTCTTTATCATATTTATTCCATCAGCTAAGACTTCTAGTACAGTGCTGAAGAGATGTGTGGGTTGAGATATCCTTGCCCTGAATCTAATCTTAGGCAATAGCATTCAATCTTTATTAATCAATGTATTAGAGGTGCATTTTTCGTAAATTCCCCCTATCATATCAAGAAGTGTCTATTGCTAGTTAGCTGAGGATTTTTATCATATATTACGTTGAATTTTGTCAATTGTTTTTTCCCCTACATCTACTGAGATGATCATATTATTCTTTTTTTTACATCAGTTAACATGCTGACTTACATTGATTGTCAAATGTCACACAAGATTGCATTTATGGGTTAAATCCCATTTGGTTATATTATTCTTTTTATATATGACTGATTTAATTTGTTAATATTTTAAAATAATTTTGCCTCTACATACCTGACAGTATTGATCTATAGTGTTCTTGTTTGTTTGTCTTCCTCATAATGTCATATTTGGTTTTATTTTCAGGATAATCTTAATCTTGTAAAATGAATGGGAAATTCTCCTCTCTTTTTTTACTTTCAGGAAGAATTAGTGAATGACTAGTACTTCTTCCTAAAACATTTGGTAGAATTCACCAGTGCAGCCATCTGAATTCAGGATTTCCTTTACTGAAAGTTATCTAGTGGGTAGTAAATTTTTACCTTTTATTTCTTTCAAGGAGTATTTTCATGTTCATCTAAGATATCTAATATATCAACAAAAATTTATTATTTAATTTCTATAAAATCTGTAGTATGCCCTTTCATTCTTGAAATTGATTATTTGTCAGTTTAATTATAATAAAATGCAGCATATTTTTTAAAGCTTCTGGGATATTAACAAAGCAATACTTAGGAAATCTTTTTTAAGCTTAAAATAAAGAAAAGTTACAAATCTGTAATATAAGCTTTCAACACAAATAGGCAGAAAATTCAGTTTAAAAAAAGGTAAGAAAAGAAAAAATACTGTGGGGGATAAGAATACAAATAAATCAAATAAAATAAGATGAAATCCACAAAGCCAAAAGTTTATTCTTTAATAAAATTAAGCAACCCCTAATTGATCAAGAAAAAAAGAGAAAACACAAGTTTTTTAGAAGAAGAGGATTTCCCTACGGACCCTACAAACATTAAAGGGATGTTAAGAGGTAGTAGAAATTTATGCTTTTTTAAAACAATTATAATCATACTATCCTCTCTGACCACAAAACAATTAAGGTACAAGTTGTTAAAAGAAAAGCAACTGGAATCTCTCCCAATATTTGTAAATTATGCAACATACTTCTAAATTCAAGAATACATAAAATAAATTAGAAAATGTATTGAACTGAATGAAGAATTAATAAAAAAGCAAAATATCAAATTTGTGGCATGTGCCTAAAATAGGGCTTATAGGGAAATTTATAGCATAAAATATTTATATTTCTGAAAGAGAAAGCTTTTCCTTTCCATTTTCTTGCTTAATCTCATAAGAAGCAAATTCAACATATTATTTTTGATATCTCTGAAATGAAGACTTCTTTTCATTCCAATCCTTAATATCAACTAAATCTATTATGCCTATTGAATTAAATTCTTTTCAGGAATAAACTTTTTTTTCCCTGCATTTCTCTGACCTTCTAATGTATAACGATACTCAAAGGACTATAAGGTCCAGTGCCAACTTTTTTACTTCTCCATTATTTCCTCACTTTACTTAGCTCCTACAAGCACATTTTTAATGGCATTAGAGAGTACCCTGGAGAAGGAAGGGGGTGGTGGAGGAAACATTTCCCCAAAGGAGGTAATAGAGAACAATTGTCTCCTTGGAGCGCTCCAGCACTAGCAAGAATGCCATAGAGTCAGGTTTTGCGCTCAAACTGGAAATAGTGCTATGGACAGCTTTATCTTCTGTTCTTTGGTAATCACTGTTTTAAGATCCACATTCTTTCCCTGAACATTTATGCATCCAATGATTTCCACTTCATGTATTTATTTTCTTGGTCAAATAATCTGTTGTGTGTGTGTTTGTGAGTGTGAATATGTGTATGTCTGTGTGGTTAGGACATAGGTTTTGCTAGGTGTAGAAAATGACAATCCTTCCATTCATATCAAAGGCACTGTTAATGCCAGGGAAGCAATTATTTGATTGTTATTTAAACAACTTCTTTAAAGCAAAGCACATAGTCTTAGAAGGCATCTGTCTTTTAAGTCCAAATTTTAAAAACCAGTGTGTCATAATCTCCATAAACTGCTTGTACAATATTTTCTCTCATACTTCAGTAACATGCATACTTAGATCTGAAGAAGAATAACTAAATTCATATATAAAATTAAAATAAATAAAAAATTAATGATTTTTAGGGTCCTCTGCCTTATCTATGTGAAAATCCTTGAAAGTGAGACATTTTTTCTCCTATTTACTCCCAAAATATCCTTTGATACCTCTACCTGTCCACTTCACACACCAGTCATCTTCTTTATTATGTAACTTTATTTAGACTGTCTTGGTCACTCTGTTTAAAAAAAAATACGTACTCATATCTTTCCTGACTCAGTTCAGGGAATTTTATAATAAAAATTGATCAAAGTATTTTTTGGCCAGAAGATCTTTGATACTATAATGAGATATCAGGTCAGAAAAAGAGTATCCTTGTGTATCCTTCCATAAATCATTCTATCCATCAAATCTTTCCTAGTTATCTAAAAAATAAACTCCATTCTTATAGATACTGACATATAATATATACAAGGGCGGTGCTCCAACCATTTGGCTGTCTTGATCTCTCATTTAGTCTTTTTTGTTTTTGTTAGATTAAATATTTTGGCACAGTTTTGCATCTGATGACAGACAAATGTCATCCCAAGTGTTCCATTCTAAAAAGAAATCAGGTAGAATGAATTCTTTGTTATATGATATAAATTCATTGACAACTGAGAGTAGGTCTTAAATTACTTATACAGAGATTGAGATCATTCATCATTACAAATAATTCCATCTGGCAAAGATTCAGAGAAACCACTTCACACCATGACTCTTGATGAGTTTGCTATTTCTAACTGTGACATATCCTTTTATCTTTCCTCCTGGAAACCTCAGGAGGTAACTGTATTCATAATTGGAAACATAATTGAAAACAAGATATTGCACAATGTCATTTGAAAAGTCAGAGTTATGATTTGCACATTAGTTGTATTGAAGTAAAATTAACCATATATGAAAAATACAGATGTCAAATTTATGATGTTTTAATAAAACATAAACAATGGAAAATATAGTGCAAAAAGTTCATTTTTCAATACATTGCTTGGGTAATTAATAAAAAAGATTTTTGTTTCTGCAAGTGATTTGATCTTTTCTCTACATATATGTTTGGCAATTTTTGTGCTTCATTTTTTATAGCTCTAGAACTTTTTTATTGTAGCTGTTCAAACTATTTAGGAACAGAATAAAGCAAACTGCAATGGTTTAAGCACTGTCTCCTCTTGCTAAATGCATGAACTTGGACAAGTATCTTAGTATCTTCTCAACTCAGTTTCCACATCAGTATAATGGGAATAGCAATATTAGCCATGTTATAAGGTTGTCATGAAGATTAAATTAGATCATGTCTATTAAGTGCCTAAAAAGATGGTGCTTCCTATCTATCAGTGATGGAGTCCTCGTTGCCAGTCAGGGAGCAATTGACCCAGGGCCTAAAATTATCTTATCATCCTTTTTCTGAGACCACCTTATATATCAACTGGCATAGTTCAGAAGCTAAGGCAGAATAAAGGGAGATAGACATTTAGTTCAGAATTGGTACAAGGGAAAGGATAACAGAAAGAAGAATTAGGCAGAAGAGAGATGTCCACAAAAGTCTCAGTCAGTCTGGCAGAGATCTCTGGGATGTAAATCAACTATTAAAAGCTATGTGAGGTAGAAATTTCCAGTCCCACCTTGCCCCATTATCAGGTGAGGCTGCACCAGTAATGGCATGATCACGGGGCAAAGCAGTCTCTAAGGCAGACCTTGCAGGCGCCTGCTGCTGCCTATACTTCCTGTGGTTGGGCAGGAAAGACTTCATTGAAGAAGCATCTGGGTAGCACATTTTTGTGCATAACACACTCTAGTCTACCTTCGTGTGTATATATATATATATATATGGGGGTGGGTGGGGGTGGTGGTCAAAAAGCACCTCACACATGCATTCAAACAGCTCCATTTTCAACCTCAAGCTTCTCCTGATTTACACATAATCTGGAACCACCAAGACCAAAGGGACTGAATTGATCAATTTTCATTAGTCACCTCCCCATGCAAGCCCCTTAGTTTTCAACTTTCTTACTTCTGTCAGATCAGTTACCTGTTGTAGTTTCTCTTTTCTTTTCCCCTTCTGCCATTAACTTCTTGAGATATGTTGACATCTCTATGGACCAATTTCTTCCCTCTCCTTTGAAAGTTAGATGATCTAATGAACATCAATTTATTTTGTTATTAACCTAAAACAAAGCAAGATGATTGTAAAATTAATGTGTTTTTTAATGCAACTTTTTCCTTCTCATATCTCTTGGCTCTAAACAGCTTCATTTTTAACTCATAGCATTCTTAGATCACGTGAAGGATAGCTCTACCTAGTTTTATCTGACAGTCTTCAATATGTCTTTCCTTTGCAGATAATGATTTTGGTCCTAAAGTGGCTCCCAGAAACTCATGTAATTATAAACAATAGTGAGCATGTGGGTGTCAGAAGTGGTGACCAACCCCCCAACAAAATATTCTCCAGTCTCATAACCTTATTTTTCCTCACTCTTTTGGGTTTGTTTACTCCACCTCAAGTCACATTCAAAAGATAATGTCTGATTTGTAGTTTAATAATAAGAGCATTTAATGGATCAACTATTTATTAAATTTCTTATATATTCTGTCATTACATTCATGTCTTTATATGCATTATCTCAAAGCTATAAAGCAAATATTATTTTTCCATTTACCCATGGAAAGCTGAGGTTTGTGGGAGTAAACATGTTTGAGTTCAGACAACTATAAAATAGCAAAGTTTTATTCAAAGTCTGGTCTGCCTAATTCTAAAGTCTAGAGTCTTTACACTACACCATTCTTTGTCTCAGTATGTTCAATCAATGTCCAGTGCTATATTCAGCTAGGTCAATGGATCCATAGAATTTTTGTTGTTGTTGTTGTTGTTACAGCAACTTATTTGTAGGATTTGGAGAATCAAAGATAAATAATGTGAGACATATGAGACATATCCTGATCCGAATAACTTTCTTTCTGGTGGACTGTTGAAACCAACTCAAAAATGATCTTACTGCCCTCCTCTTGAAGTCAACTAAACATATTCATCATTGTGAGAATAATCTAATTTAAGAGACTTCAAATACAGCTCTGTTCTTGTAGCTGCTTGAAGAGGAAATATCAGGAGTTGTCATGGAAAAATAGATTCTGTAGGCTAGTGATGTTTGCATAATGTCTCCATCACTCACTAGTTGTGTGCTGTAAGAAATATATTCATATACTTTGTCCTTCCAAATATTCATAGGCTGAGTGAAGACAATAATATTACCTACCCTTTAGCATGCTTATGAAAGTTAAATAAAATAATGCTTATAATATATTGAGGACTGAGCCTAGTGTATAATGAATGTTCAATATGTATAACCTATTATTTTGTTACTCAAAGCCCTACACTTGGAAGCTTCAGTTTTGAAACTCTCCCCACTTATTCTTTAACTTTACCCAACTGGAAGTCCAATCCTTGCCTACTCTACTCCAGTCTAGTTCCTGAAATGTTCTTGACTGAGTTAGAAAAGCAATGCCGGCAACTTCAGGTCTTTCCAACCACACGTACCATCGATTGGATTTGGAAATGGAGGTTAGCCTGGAATTCCACAACTTAGATTATTATGACAAAATCATACCAACAAGTCATTTCCTTTGCTGTCAGCATGCCAGATTTCCAATACTTTGGGGTCAAATGCTGAGAATCTGTGCGTGTACATTATAAGTCACTCTCCACTTGCACACATACTTCTTCGGTGGCCTCATCTTCTGAACTCAAATGTCTGCCTTAATTCTTCAATCAAGAGTCTGCCCAATTACCTTCACAGGACCTCAGAATTCCCTAAGAATGGATTCAGCTAAGTCTTCTTCTCCCAATCTGGATCCAGCTTCCAAAATCATCTGTATGTCTTTTACTTTATATGGAGTTCTCTCTCAAGGTTAAGTGTGCATCACTGAGCTGAAGTGGATCCACCTTACAGAAGCATTTACTACCTTTCACTCACCTCTAGGCTGAACTTGAATGCTATCTGACCCTGACAGTGTTTGGGTGATATCTAGGCCTGATTTTGTCTGACAGATTTCCTACACAGAGAAAGTTTTTCAGTTAGTCCAAAATATTATAATTCTTTTTCATTATTTTATTCAATAATAGTTTGTATAAATATAGAAAATAACTACCTTTGCATTATATATTTCACCTTTTATATTATAGAATATTCAATATGCTTCAAAAAGACAATGGAATTATACAGCTAAAAATTGCACTTGATGTAAACTTGCAACATCATACTATTAAAATTAAAATTGTATTATTTATCAATAGATGAAACTTCACTAATATTTGAATTTTATCTGAGACTTTCCTTTACTCCTGACTCCTTTCTTTTGTTTCTTTATGTTGTGTCCTCTTCTTGCTTTTTCATATATCATTCTCGTTTCTAAAGACCTCTCTCTGATCTTTATTTAATTCATTCCATTTTGTTTTTGTAAGTTTCTTTCATCTACTTAGACATTCCCACTGGTATTATAAATTTTCCATGGCAAGAAATGACTTACTTTTCATTTCTTTTCTACAAGAATTTTTTCTCTGAAAAATTCACTGGGCAAATGTACCCTCACACGAATATTGTGTCACAAGAGAAAGCTAGAAGTAAGGTGATGTCTGTCATTTTCAATGGCCTTTTCCCTCATTCTTCCAGGCTCTGGGGCTCCCTAATGCTTCATATTTTGCTGCGTACTGATCAGTAGCTATATCTGTGTAGAATTATTCATCTGGGAATGACTTGATCCTTTGTGAATTTTTCACTATAGAATTAAACTGAAACAATTGGCATAAGTAACTGCTGAAAATAGGTGGCTTAAAAAATGGAGATCTATATAACTGAAAGTAAAGCAGCAAATTGTATTTTTTTTCTGTTTTAACCTGCTTTCCTATTATAAACAATTCATATATTTAGAATTATTTCTACTGGGACCTGTTCTAAGGGAAACGTATTCGGCATTCACTTTCCATTTTAGTTTCCTTTAAACTGCGTCTATCTTTTTGTAAAGTCATGCAAGTTACGAATGCAATCTGTATCAGAAGACTAACTTTAACGCTTGAGGCTATTAGCTAGAGAATTCTTTTAAAGCTGAACTTCAATCTTATGTTTTAATAAAATGATTTTTTTTTTTGTTTTGAGTCATTATGTTTGGGATTGATTCCATTCTATCTTTGAAAATGCCGTTATAAATCTAATCTGGGTAGCATTTTATTGTTATTTGACTTATCTATTAATTGTAATTTTCCACATCTTGTGATTACACAAAAATTTCTGCATCTAATACTAAGCAAAGGAAAGGTTACTTCAGATTCTTCTGATAAACCTTGGCTTTACATTTTTTCTCTTAATACATGTATGTCCAATTTATCAATGAAACAGATTGAACAATCTTAATTGCATTAGTAAAATGTTCTAAATCATTCAATTCTATGTCTAATCTCACTCTTACTAATTTCTCTACAGTTTCCTCTTACTTTTCTCAAATTCACACATATATTCCATCCTTTCAAGCTGTCCTCTCAAGCTCTTTCTGGCTTCAGAGCCTTTAAATCTATTGTTGCATCTCCCTAGAAATTTCTCCCCTAACTCTGTATGGAAAGAAACTGAATCTCCTTTGACTTTCAGTTGAAATGTAACTTTATCAGGGAAATCATCCTTGACCCTGCAGACTGGGATAGGTCTATGCTGTCACAGCTCCCTTTGTGGCATTTATTAGAAGTGCAGTCAACTACAGATTGTAATTAGCTATTATCATCTGTATCCTGTACTATACTCAGAGTTCCAAATCAAGCATGCTATTCATTGCTATAATCCCAGGCCTTATCACAGTTTCTGGCACATATCCAATGGTTGAAAGCTATTTGATTAATTCATTAATGCACGCATATATAAAAGATATGTGAGAGTATACGTATTAACAAAGTAAAAATGAGATGCTCAAAAGAATGGTCTTTTTTAATAAATAATAAATATCATATAAAGTAAAACACTTTCAAGAAGATTGAAGACATAAAAATTTGTGAGTTTGTATTTAAAATCTGACACTCAAATTTAGGTTTCTTTGTTACTTTCAATCCAATCTATTTGTGATTTTTATTAGTATGAAACTCAGCATTACAGTCAAATCATTTAAAAATTTTCAGTCTCAAAAGGATACAAAGTCAGTAGGCATACAGACTTATTGAATTAAAAACACTTTAGGCTCTATGCTTAAAGAAAAGTTAGTGTTTCTTACATTATGCAATTTATGATAATACATACTAAAACCATGGATAATTGCATTCCTAAAGAATTTCTTTAGTCTATAAACATTTCTTTTCTTCATAACTACTTTTAAAATGCTAGATTCTTATTTTTAGTTTCAAAAAAACAAAAAGACAAGTAGAAAATAATATCATATGTGTATATTCCAAAGTAGTAGTTTTGAAAGATTTGGGGGTGAAATGACCCATTAAGGATGTTGTAGGAAACGTTCCTAAATCTGTTTCCTCACTGAACCCATCGGATGTGGAAAATCTGAAAGTTCTTCTAGTCTAAACTCTTTCACATGCATTCTTACAACAGATATTACTTTAACACATTCTAAATGTCAATTATTGCACATCTGATCACACACTAGGCCCTGCGTAAGTGTGAATATATGTGTAAATACACATACATACACAACAGGAACTTGTACACTCAGATATCACAGGAACTCGTAGTCTATCTGAAAAATAGAAAATTTAGTCAGCTGTTTTAGTATAATACAATGAATATTGTAATATATTGCACTATGTACTAATTTTGCAAAATACGGGAGGGAATGATTGTAAAAACTTCATACAGTAGCTACTACTTCAGCTGAATCTTAATGGGTACAGAAGGAGTCAAGCCAGTTATCTTTTCTGTATCTTAAACATAGCAGTTATGCTGGGAAGTGGAGGAAAGTGGAATTAGTGAAAGAAGTTGGGATGAGACCATGAATTGTGTTACATGCCATAAGCATGATAAACATTATTTTCTAGAAAACCGGGCACTACTGAAGGATTTTTAGACGAGGATATTAGCAGCAATACTTGCAGCAACGGGAAGGACAACTGAGTCACACTAGTCAGGAGATTCTGCTCTGCAGACCATTGCATTTGATTATGAGGCAAGAGATTATGAGGCTGTGAATTGATACAATGCCATTGGCCAAGCATAGATGTGAACAGATAAGAGCGATATGTAATACTTACAATAGGTTGTGGTGAGCAATTGGGTGTGGAGGCTAAAAGAAAGGGAGAACCATTTCAGGGTTAGATACCCAAATAAATGAAGTCGTTAACTGAGTTAGGAAACGCAGGGTGAAATTTGTGTTGCAAACTGATGGTGAATTCAAATTTAGCCACCATGACTTTGATTTGCTTTCTGATCATCCACGTAGAGATTCAGAAGGGTCTGAATAGAAAGAGGTTAATTCGAGATATATGGCTATTGGTCCAGAGTGTTTTTACACATTCTATTTACACATATATTTAAGAGTTATATACTTGGCTAATTAAAGTTATGATTACATGTGGAATATCCAAGACATATTGGTTAAGAAGAAAAAATTACAAAGCCTGGAAACCAAAGGAACTATAACATTTAAGGGAAACACAAAAGAAAGTAGAATGAGTAGTATGGCCAGCAGACAATATGGTCTCTGCATGGTGTGCCCTAAGGGAACAGGCATTATAGTTCAGTGAGCTCCCTTCTCTGAAGTCAGGACCATCCCCGGAGTCACTAGGATAGCACTGAGATGCTGCTTAAAGAGATATCTGGTCAGTTTTTCTTTATCACTTGGATCAGTAGTAACAAAGAAGATGATTCTAAAGCTTTCCACCGGCTGTCCACTTTTCTAAGAATTTAGGCAGGTCCTTACATAATCAATTCTATACTGTCTTATAGAAGTATCAAGAAGCTCTTGTTCTTACCCAGGATATTTCTTGCATCATAAAATATAAAATAGACATTGTGTTTCTTCTTCAAGAATAGAGTTTATGCTGATATTATATTGTAACATATCTGGTGACGTGATTTAGTAAGGAAAACAAGAGTTGTGCATGAGAACGCATAGCTGTACTGCTGCTATGACAATTACTCTATAATTCACAGCTAAGACCTACTATCTATGCCTTGTTGAATAATGTGAACAGTTAATAATACTGGTCTCTCACTTGTTTTTGGTTTTAAAGCCAGCTACCATTGACAGATCCTCACAGTCACCTTTTTTTTTCAATTTTCCCTAATAAAAAAAAGTAATTATATAAATCAATCTTCAACATTTTTGACTCAGGCAGAACTGAAAGCAATTCCTGCATTTCTCTTCTACTTGTATTCCACAATATAGTGACTTACGTAATTTTTTAAGTTTTACATACTTGTACGAAACATATAGGCCTTTTTTTTTCATTTCATGAGGTTAATAAAAATGCTGGAAATAATAGGTGCTCAATAAGTGATAGCTCTGAAATTAATAAATAAATTAAATAATTAAGCAATCAATAAATTGATTAAATAATTATTAAAATTATGTAATTGAAAATATTAGTCAATATAACTCTCTAGAACCTAAAGGTACAATTATAGACAGGCTCACTATAAGAAGAGAAGACTAAATTAGGCAGAATTGCTAGGATTGATCCTAACAAGAATTAACTTCAAAGAAGGCTGGGAATTTATATCAATCTTAGAAAAGACAGCGCTGACAATGGTGCCATATACTTCAGGGTCATTTGTTCCCTTTATTTCTCCAATCATTTCTTGTGTATTCCTGTCTTTCCAAGTTAATGCTTGACTTCAAATTACCTAAATATTTGTATCTTAAACAGCCTAATGTTCTGTCATCATAACAACTATTTTAATAGTAGGCTCTTTCTCTTCTTTCCACCATGTAAACAGTCTTAAAGATTGGAGAAGATAGGTCTCAAGATCACAGTATAGTATTAGGGATTTCTTTAATGCCTACTTTCCCTTCTGTGCTCTAAACCCATATGAGTATATAAGAATGTGAAGCAGAGATACAGGAATTTCAATCCTCAAGATGTTGTGACCCATTCCCAAACTGCTTACCTTTGTACTTCTCTAACTCACAGTATAGGTGTATATTAACTAAGTACATTTATATTAAGTATATTTATATATTGTTTAAATGATTTTAATTTGGACTTATATACATATATAAATTATATGTAGATAATCCTAATCTTATGGAAATGACATATATTATTGGCTTTTCTCCTTTGAGTTTTCTGCAAAAGCTTGTAGCTCCTTCATCTGCTAGAAGGTAAGATACCACTGCCCAAAGGGAATGCACAAACACTCTTAAGTTACCAACTCTACCAAACATTTGGCAATAAAGTCTTTAAATTAAACTGAGTCAAAGTATCATCTCTAGAATATATGGTTTTATTTACCAAAGGAATTTAGCGTATTTTATAAGTTACCATATAACATACGAGACATTTCTCAATTTTCACTTGAGTCAGTGTGAGGCTATGAGATCTTACAACTTTCAAGTGAAAAATTCTTGGAAATAATGTACATAAACTTGGTACCTGAATATGTTGAAAAGAGAGCGAGAGGTCTAGTCATTATACAAAGGGAAGGTTATCAGAGAAGTCAGTAGTCCTAACAATTTGCCTCAACTTGTCCTTCACAAAGGCATTTCCACATGTCTTTCTTATAAATATCACAGTTGTTGTAAGCTTTCTTACATATATCACAGTTGTTGTAAGCTTAAACAAGATAATAAAAGCAATTATTAACAACATAGAAAGCTTTGAAATAATTGCCATTGTTAATAACAGCAACTATTTTCTGAGAGTTTACTATATTTCAGGCATTTTATTATCTGATGTATATACATTAATTCATTTACTTAATTTAATAGTTGTAGGAAAAGAAAAGGTCCTCAGGTTCAGAAGAGTCAAGTGATTTGGACAATGAATAATTTACCAAGTGGCAAAACCATAACTCAAACCCAGAAATGACATGATCTGGAAGGCAAAGTGTCCATGAATTTCCAAAAAACATTTCAAGAAAGGCAGAATTTCTGAAGTAAATATATTGAACTCAGACAATTTGAGTCATTGGGCAGCACAGCATCATTCAGAGTTTTAAAAGTGTTTTTTTGTTTTGTCCTTTGTTTTTTGGTTAAGATATTTTTCAAAAAGAGAAAAATAGTTCTCTGCAAACACTTCATGGGTACTACCTAGTCAAAGTGCATTTACAGCTCCTAAGGTCTCACTTCAATAGGAGGCTTTAATTTAGTACATGTGGCAAACCCCAAGAATATAGAAATACGTTCAAGCACACTGGGATTGACTAGATTTGTGAGTCATTCACTATTTCTTCCCTTAAACAAAAGGAAGTTTTTTAGTTTTACTAATATCTTTTAATTTCCAAGCACTTTGGAGAATAATAAATACCTTAGAGATATTTATTTGCAATCTACCACATATTGCAAACCTTATAAAAGGTTTGCACTGATTTAAAATCTATACAATAATCTCTACTTAAGACTTGCTCTGTCATGCCCACTAGAAGGTTCAGCATGGAAACACAGTATATGTAACTGCGTCAGCTGCATCAGTTGTGACGTCAAAGTATTCTTGAACGTGCACAGTGAGCTGCAGAGTTTAAGTCAAGGGCCTTGAGAGAATGGCTAGTTGAAAACATTTTACTCTCTGAGACGTAATACTGATCCATTACATGTACCTGGCCTTCAGATTATTCTTAACAGCTAGGGAAGCATTTAAGCTTAATTTTGAATTTGGTAGTCAGCCAAAAATTCCTATTTGGTTTTCATCTTGGTCTCACCCTTTGGGAGGTTTATTCAATGCCATTTCTACCATTTCTGAAATTGTACATGATCAAATAACTTACTACCTAAGTTACATAACTAGTCAGTCTAAAATCATAAAAAAAATATAGAACATGCATGTCATTTGCATTTATTATAATTATGTAAATCTTCATGATAAAATAGAAGTAAATATTCCAGGTATAATAGGAATCTGAGTGCTAAGGATATCATTCTTCTAATAGGTGAGAAATACATGTATATTTGTCTTTCAAAAAGTAAAATCTTCAATAATTAATGATATTTTGAAACATGTTAATTGTATTCTGATAATTATTAACAATGCTCACATAAAATAATTAGGGAAATATTCTCAAAGCCAATAAAAATATCAAAGAAGATTGCATTATATAAAAACTTTATAAATTATA
Organism: Tamandua tetradactyla; assembly: GCF_023851605.1. Classification (NCBI taxonomy): domain Eukaryota; kingdom Metazoa; phylum Chordata; class Mammalia; order Pilosa; family Myrmecophagidae; genus Tamandua; species Tamandua tetradactyla. The sequence goes on along the minus strand of NC_135347.1, from coordinate 45,085,945 downwards.
TTAACGTTAACTTACAATTTAGAGTTCTTAGACTGTGAAAATGTGCAACTAAAGGTATGAACAAAATGATACTTGGACAGTCTGCCAGCATCCAGGGCTCCTCTGCCACATGGTAAGGCACATGGTGATGCGTGATTGTCCTTCTCTTTTGAGTATCATTGCTTCCAGCTTCTGGCTCCAGTGACTTCCTCTTTCAGCTTCTGTGTGTGTCCTTGTCTCTCAGCTTCTCTGACCTCTTGGTATTTTTCTGTGTTTCCTTTATTGTCTTATAAAGGACATCAATGAGGGCTTAAGGCCCACCTTAACGAGATGGGTAACTTCTTAATTGAAATAACCCAACAAAAGGTCCCACTCTGCACCTACATGAATGGATTAAAACAAAGTGTTCTTTTCTGGGGTACATAACACCTTCATAATACCACATTCCAGGCTCTGGATACCAAAAAGACATCTTATTTCTTTATGCAAAATGCATTCATTCCATCACAATATCATGAAAGGCTTAAATTATTTCAGTAAGTGTTAAGTACAAAGTTTCATCTAAAGCAGTTAAGGCATGCAATATCATAAGGCAAAATCCTCCTCTGATTGTGGACAGGTGAAAGTTAGGACAAATTGTCTTCTTCTAATATACAAAGAAGGGACAGTAATAGAGTGAATGTTCCCATTTCCATAGGAAGAAATTGGAAGGAACATTGGGGTCAAAGTTCCCAAATATTTAAAAGAACTGTATACATATTTCATTAGATTTTGAGGTCTAAGAGTCACCTATAAAATGATGTTTTGTCTTTCAGATTTGATAGAGCAGCTGCCCCCACCCTATGAAAGTCTTACACACAGTCCTGCTCTCTCCAAAACACTGGGGTGAGGGCGCCAACACCTCCAAGCATTGGGGAGGTGGCCATATTCTCTTATCCACCCTCTTAAAGAATTGGGGTGGCAGCCAGACATTCTGCCCTCTCTGGGGCACAGGCTCACCCCTTCACAACTGTGGGCTGGTGGCCAGGCTCTCCCAAATCCCCAAGGAATATAACCCACCCTCTCTGAGGCCTGGTAAAGCAAAACTCTTTCCTGAACAAATGGGAGAAAGGCCTAAACTCTGGGACGAACTCACCCTTTTCACACACATAGGTGGGCCCACTCTCCTTACTTGAGATATCTTCACTCCAGACCTCAGCTTCCATGGTCCTGCCTTTGAAGTCATTGGTGCTACAATCTGCCCCCTTTTTAGTCCAGGCTTGTAGTTGTTCTGTTCATATAGATCTTGCAAAAAAAAAAACAAAAAAAAAACAAAAAACAAACAAAAAAAAGCTTGTTGGTTTCACATGCAGTACACAGGGGCCCCAACCATCACAGTGGTACTTTCCATAGATCCTTTCTGGATAACTCTGTCTCCAATCCTGACTTACACTGAAATGGCTGATTGGTTCTGTGTTCAATTAAATCTTCATATGGGGCATGATTCTCTGGGGACTCACTTTCGGGGAGCCCAGAATTTTCCAAATCATCAATTTCTGGTTTCTTTGTACCCAAGAGTTCAGTTCTCAGCTTATACTTTTCCTCTCACATTTTACAGTAAGCCACAAGGAGTAACCAGACTACATTTTCCACATTTAGTTTGGAATTTTCCTCAGCTAAATCTCTGAGATCGTCACTTTCAAATTCTGTCTCCCACCCACATCAGGACTCAATTTGACCAAATTCTCTGCCACTTTAGAACAAGGATCACCTGCATTCCAGTTTACAATAACTTATTCAGCATTTCTGTCCAAGGTCTCATTGGAGGACCTTTAGCATCCATATTTCTACCAACCGTTTCTTCAAAGCAATTTAGGTTTTTCCAAGCAAGCTTCTCACCATTCTTCCCCTTATCTATCCATAAAGCTTTTCCAGCATTTTGGTATTTACAATTTCAGCATTCCCCTTTTCATTACCAAAACCTGTTTCAGGTTCCTAAAGCTGCCAGAATGTGATGTACTACTACTGGATGGCTTTTACAATGGGGCTTTATTAACTCACAATTTCCAGTTCTTAGGTTATGAAAATGTTCAAAGTAAGGCATTAACAGGATGATACTTTCTCTGAAGAAAAGCTGCTGGCATCAGGGACACCTCTTTCACATGGGAGACACGTGTCCAGCATCTGCTGGTCCTTCACTCCCAGGTTTCATTGCTCTCAGCTTCTGGTTTCCTCTCTGAGCTTCTGTGGGTCCTTGTTTTGCTTCTCAGGGACTTTTCTCTCTGAGCTTTACTTAATTTCATCTCTTATAAAGGACTCCAGTGAAAGGATTAAGACCCACCCTGAATGTTGTTGCCTCACATCTCAATTGAAATAACCTGTCTTAAGGGTCCCACCCACGGTAGGTGTGTACCCACCAGAATAAAAGGACATGGCCTTTTCTGGGGCACATAACACCTTAAAACTATCACATACGCTTCCACACATGCACCTGGAGGCAAAAATGTACTACTGAATATAGTCAGAAAGCATCTCCTTCAAGTACTGTACAAAACCTTTAGCTTTGAGGATTACTTTACCACATTTGCATACTGTTCAAATGAAACTCCAAGTCCAAGAGGCAGGTTCTATCTTATTAAATTATTATTGAGGTGGAAAAATTTAAAAAGTCGACAGTTTGGCAGCAATATCACCATTGCCAATTCCTTCTTCTGGCAAAAGTTAAAAAAAAATAATAAAAAACTTAAAATGACTTGCTCCTGTTCACTCACCTCAATTGAAAGCAAGAGTCCCTTTTATTAATGTAAATTACTATGATAATTGCAGGTATAATATTACATTTTCACATTTGAAAAGTATTAAGAAATTAGCATATTTCCCTTTAAGTAAAATCTGACTATTAATTATTATTTAAACATTTTAACAATAACTATAATTTGTTTATAATATCAGAATAACACTTATACCCCAATAAATTATTTCTATAATATTGATATTCAGCTGTAGCTTTTTTTAACCAAGTATCGAATTTAATATTCAAACATTTGCTAGTCAAATGTACCTACATTCATAATTATCTTAAAATATGGTTTCAATATTACAATGATCTGAAACATTCTTCCATTAATCTATTGAAGATAATACAATTCCCAAAAATTCATACCAAATGAATTATTAAATTTATCTAATGCTTATTAATGGGAACCTCTATGGAAATCATTGTGATTCACTAAGATGGGATTTAAATATCAAAATTCCCACTCAAAGTGGGGATTATTATAGTCTCCTCATTTTCAGTGTAATATGTAATAGATATATCCAGGCCCAAAAGGTTTTTTTGAGAGTTAGAATATTTTCAAAGTTTAGATTTCTATGAAAATAATATTTCAAAAGGCATGAACATTTTCAATACATCTGAAAAATATTTCCAAGGTTATAACCATTCATTCTCTCACCAGCAGTGCCTGAGAGTGATGATTGTATATTTAATACACCTAGCCCCACTGTAAAGCATTCTTTTCCTGCAAATAAGACCACCTCTTACACACGAAGCAGTTCTTTTAAATGGATAATTCACAGTGGAACGGTAACAATGACTGTGGCTTTTCTTTTCTTTGATTAATTACAACTTTTATTCAGAAAAATGTCATCCTGTAACTTCATTGTGAACTAAACATAGAAGATGATCTTTATACATATTATCTATTCAAAACAGGATCTCAGAAATCACATTAACTGCACAGTTTGCTTTTCAGAATGTCCATAAAGCTTTCTTTTACAGCAGTGTCTAATCAGATAGCTCATGCATTTGTCTAAATTTTTCCATAAACCCCTGACAAAAATAAAAATGATAAAATTTAAAGAAAATAAAAGAGAAGAAGTTCACACTATACCATAAGCACAACACAAGTAAGACTGGTCACACCTTTAGTAAAATAAAACTTGCTTAAATCTGCCCTATACCATTGTAGTATTAAGGAGGAATAAATATAGGAATGCTGGGATGCAAGGGTTGTCCAATGGTAGAATTCTTGCCCACCATGCAGAAGACTCAGTTTCAATTCCTAATGCATGCACTTCCCAAAGAAGCAAGCAAACAAACAAACAAACAAAAAACAACCAAACAAAAATTCAACAAATGGTGCTGCAATAAGGGAATACTCACGTGGAAAAAGAATGAAATGTGACCCCTGCCATACAGTACACAAAAAAAAGAAGGGATGCCAAGTTTTCATAATAGATGTAACTATATTATACCAATTGCTATAATTCGCATCTAAAGAAGAGACATAATTTATTGGGATACAGATATTCTGTAATGACCCCGTGTTTTCATTAAATGAATATAGGTTACGATACATTGCAAAATGCTTCTTTTCATGTATACTACTCCTGCAGTAATTGTAAATTACTTCAAAAAGATAAAATGAAATATCAAGGCAATATTAAATATAAGAAAATATTTCTCAAAATATAGTTCCTAGTCAGAACACTGAAATCTAGAGAAAAGTAAAATATTTATGTTTTATTTATAGGCATCCAATATTCAGGATAGAGATATGCGTTCAAAACAATATTTTCTTCAGTATTACAAGGAGGTATATATTTTTTTTTTTTTTTTTTTTTTTTTTTTATTAAGGAAAGACAGAGAGAAGGAAGGAAGGATAGAAGGAAGGAAGGAAGGAAGAAAGGGAAACATCTTTTAAACATTTTCTTGTTTTTATTGTATTCTGTTTCTCCGTTTTTGTTACATGGGCTGGGGCCGGGAATCGAACCGAGGTCCTCCGGCATAGCAGGCAAGCACTTTGCCCGCTGAGCCACCGCGGCCCGCCCCAAGGAGGTATATTTTACAGAACCATTCTACAATTGTGGAAAATTATTTTAATTTTAGGTAAAATATTACTCATCAACGAAGGAGAGATACACAAAGAGAAAGATGCAATAATTCTTGTTTAATTGTTTCAGAGTTTTTGTGTTTTGTCATCACTTTGAGGACACTAAGCAACAGTTAAGTACAAAAACCATGACAAATAGTAGAGTTGGATTCTTCTCCAAGGCTTTGAGAAAGTGTAAACTGGACCAGTTTTGCAACCCCAATCCCATTACCAACTTCCAATTTACCTATATAAGAAGAGAAACTGGCACTAAGCTATTTGCTGATACAAAGAATTTTCTTTAAAAAGAGAGGTAGCCTTGAAAAGGAGTTTCTTCTCTTTAAAAGAAGGTTATCATCTAACCATTCCTCTGTATGGGTAAAGACAAAGTACTCTTTCCTCCTCAAACCAGGTAAGGAACCTGTAAAAAACTCCCCAAATCATTGGTGGTCCTTGTCAGAAAGTGTGCATCCTATTCCTAGATGGATTCTTACAAACTGGAGAAACTTGACTGCTTTTACAGCAGATCAAACAGGGTTCTTCAGAGTGGAGAAATATATAATGAAGCTACTCTAAACAATAGGGTGAAGAGAGAGGGCTGCAGTGAGAATGAGCTGCATTTCATCTACAATCTGGCAAGACTGTAGGTTTACAATGGTTTACAGATATTCTGTAATGATCCTGTGTTTTCATTAAATGAGTATAGGTTAGAATACATTGCAGATGCTTGTTTTCATGTGTATTACTCCTGTAGTGTAATATGCACAATAGAGGATTGATAGGCTAGTCTTTGAATGAATTTGTCACAAAACGACTACTTGTCAGGTTGAAGGAACCTCTGGAGTACACTCACGCAGGTAAGGACTGAGGGTATGTCACAAAAGCTGGTTAAAGTCCTTGCCTACTTCAAGGAATGGTGCATTCAAGATGCATTGGGGGAACATAGGCCAATATCCAAAAAAACCCACCTAAATTCTCTAAAGGAAAAAGAGGTTGGATATCTGGCAGTTGTCTTTAGTCTTCAGTGGCCCGGAAAGGTGCACAAACAATCCCACTCAGTGAAATGGCTTCTTCCTCTTACTTCAAAGCAGTGCTCCCACCCTGACCCCATGGTAAAAGAAAGGACGTGGTGAATGTGAGTGGTAAAACAGTAAAGTGGCGCAAAGGAACAGATTATGAACCCTTTCACACCTCTGGAAACATAGCTTAGTTCTCCTTACTAGAAGGAGAGAAGCTTTGGATTAGAAAGTTAGCAAGCTTTATTGTGTAATATACAGAGAAGTTGAATGCAATTATAGCATGCACTTCTACATATATATTACTTCCATATAAAACATTCATGGTGACTTCAATAAAACCATATACATTATGATTTGGAGGAAATATAATCAAAGTAATGGTGTATTTTGAATAGTTTACTAGACATATTTTATTCCAGTAAGCCTTAAAATGCTTAAATATAGATTGTGTAGGCCAGTAGCTCAACATGAAGTAAATTTCAGTTCTAACACTGACAGTAACTTAATACCATCATCAGTGGGACAACCATAGATTTTCCTGTAGACCTACTCATGAAAAAATCCATTACATTTGAATACAGTTATTCACTGTGATGGAATTTAGATTTATTGCTTTTGAGATTCTTACAATTTAAAATGTGAATTTCTCATTTTTTTATCACAGGAAATATTGTACAAATATTACCAATGTCACTTTATTAGTAATTCACAGTGATGCATCATTCATACATTCACAAACATAATTATATATAAATATAAATTGTAACATTTTCATTAAGCAATGATTTCATATTGAACGTGAAGTCTACAATTTAGTCACTCGTTCCTTAGGAAGAAAAAAGAAAAGAACATTAGATGTATTGTACTATATAAAATCCCTAGCCCATCCATTTTTTTTTCTGGAAATACACTTAGAATGTTTAAGTATATTTATACTTTTTTTGTGTGTGTATCATCACTCACTTTTCATAGTAAGGGTGGATGTTATCAAAATAACTCCAGGAAAACAGGCATAAATTAAGATGTGAACTTAAATATATGTCCTGAAAGTATAGTACATTCTATTAAAATTTTCCTAATAGTGCTTGATTTATAATCAGTCTTTCTCCTATGTTTTTTGGAGCTGCTTATATAATTTATATTTTGATATCTTACAGAATTATCAATATACGAATGATTTTCTAAGTCACCAACTTTCTTAAGCTATACAGAGAAAGAAAGCCAAATAAAGAGTGAAGTAGAAAAACATATGTACATCATATCCCTAAACATTGGGAGAAGGATCAAATGAGAAGGAGGAGTTAGAAAAAATCGGATTTAACAAATGAGTATGACTGCTGAATCATTATATCAATATTTCTTTTGGTCTACAGTGTCCTGGAGCAGATAGAAGGAAACACTTGAAATTATGGAACTGTAACCTGTACCAAATTTTGAAATCTGTTCTTAAATACTTGTTAAAATGTACTTAGAAATCTATTGTTTTTTTGTATATATGCTGTATTTTAAAATAAAAAAAATTAAAACACAAATGCACAAATAAGAGATTTGTACCTTTATTTTACAAATATAAAAAGAAATTTTACATTTGCAATTCAGCATATATATTATTTTCATATAAAACATTCATGGTGATTTCAACAAAACCATCTTACCCGTCCTAGAATGTCTTTCCGTCTCCATTTTCTCAACTTACATCCAAATTCCTTCTTCATAGTTCCTCTGAAGCCTTATATCCTCTAAAACTTTCCCTCAGAAATTCTAAACTGCTTTTTTATTGCAGTTATTTATAGAATATATTAATATTTGTTTCATCCATGTTATTTGTTTTCTCCTCAAAAAACGATGGTGTTTCTCAGAAACAGAGAGCATAAAATTCTCTTATTAATTCATCCATTCAACATGAGGACTGTCACATTAAAGTAATTTCCATTATTTACATCTAGCATCAGTTAGAAGTTTGATACAATCTCTTATCATTTACCCCACATGTATGAGTTAGAAATGACCCAATTTAATACAGGGAATCTCTTTCCTATTTTTAAAAATTCTTTGAAATTTAAATAGCTTTATTCTACCGTTTCAGAATCAATGTGAGTTATATGGAGTAACATAAGACATGCCAAGGAAATATCGAAAATTCATATTAATTCAGTATCTCAATTCATTTATGAATTAGATATATTTACAATAGTGCCTCCTCCAGGTTCTAGAGATATACTCAATATGCTGGAGTTGAATTAGCTAATTTTAATGGTCTGAAAAAAAAACACATTCCAGGTGTTCTTGGTTGAATTACGTTTCCCCACTCCAAAATATGTTGATGTCCTAACTCCCAGGAGCTCAGAATGCTACCTTATTTGGAAATAGGGTAGTCACATGTATAATTAGTTAAGATGAGGTCATACAGGAGTAGAGTGTGCCCTTAATCCTACATGACTGACATTCTTATAAGAAAAGAAGAGACTCAGAGCTACACAGGGTAGAAGTTCATATCAAGTTGGGAGGTGGAAGGAGTCATGCCACTACAAGCCATAGAATTTACTGTTCACCACCCAAATGTAAGAAGAGGAAAGGAAAGATTCTTCCCTAAAGACATCTCTGTTCATTTAGAACTATAGGTACCCCAGAGAAGCATGGCCTTAAAGCTAATCCATTCCTGTGGGTGAAAACCTATTGTATGCAGGATTTTTTTTATCTGATGAGGCTACTTCAGTTAATCGTTGTTCATTGTAATTATTAATACTCTTATTGGACTCCTTTATAAATAGGATGAAAACAGAGAGAAGAGAGGGAGAAAGAGAGAAAGAAGCAAGAAGCTGAAAGCAACAAAACGTGGAAGAGAAGGGAGAGACCAGCAGGTGCCACCATGTGCCTTGCCATGAGGCAGAGGAACCGAGGGTTGCTGGGAGCTGGTCTTTTGGAAGAAAACATTGCCTTAATGATGCCTTGATTTGGAAATTTTTTCAGCCTGAAAACCATAGGCAAGTAAGCTCCCATTTTTCAACCTTACGCATTTCATGGTATTTGCTTTAAGTGGACCAGGAAACTAAAACGTAATCAGCGAGAGCATGTCCCTGCCACTACCTTATTTTATGACTTCTAGCCACTACGATCATGAGAGAAAAATTCTCTTGATTTCAGTTACCAAGTGGGTGACAATCTGTTATTGCAGCCACAGGAAACTAATACACCAGGGTAATTCTTACCTCAAATAATTTGCAAAAATGCTTTAAAATATCATCTTTTGCAAAACTGGTTAGGATTTTTCCTAGTTGTTTGAAAAATTATTAGGTAGCATATAACTAGATTTCCCAGAAGAGGATATACAGATGGCAGATAAGCACAGGAAAAGATACTTGGCATCATTCCCCTTTAAGGAAATGCATATAAATTCAACAGTGATGTATCAATACAGACATATTATAATGGTGAAAATAAAAATTATAGCAACATCAAATGCTATCAAGGATACATAAAAACAGGATCACTCATACTTTGCTGGTAGATTTGAAAAGTAGTGCAACCACTCTGTAAACCAGTTTAGCAGTTTCTTTAAAAAACTGAACATGAAACTATCATATAACTGCAATTGGGCACTTATTCCAGACAGATCAGAACTTAAATCCGCAGAAAAATGTATATGTGATTCCTCATAGCATTTTTATTTATAATAGCCCAAAAGGGCCAAAAATCAAAAGGTTCCTCCAAAGGTGAACATATAAACAAACTGGATATACTCCTACAATACAATACTGCTCAGAAAGGAAAGGAACAAATAATTGATAAAAGAACGATGTATGGCTCTCAAGAGCATTATGCTGAGTGATGAAAGCTGATTTTAAATGTCACGTTTTGCAAATGGTATGATTCCATTTATATAATATTATCAACATGTCAGAATTATAAAGATGGAGATCAGAATAATGGTTGCCAGTGTATAGGGTTAGTGGAGGAGAAGAAAATGAATATGGATCTAAAGGGCTGACAGAAAGGAGATCTTTATAGAGACGTAATAGTCCTGCATCTTGGTTGTGGTGCTTACACAAATTTACACAAGATGAAGTAACATAAAACTGTTCACATGAAATATACCAATGCCAATTTCCTGACTTAAATATTGTACCATAGTTACACAAGTTTTAACCATTAAAGGAAGCAGGGCAAAGGGTAGAGTGGATCTTTCTGTTTTCCTTGCAGACTCCTGTGTATCTGTAATTATTTCAAAATGAAAACAAAAGAAATTATTTGAACAAAAGTAAACTTTTTCTATGTAAAAAATAGCAAAATAACATTAAATAGTCTTCTTGTCACTTGATTTAGAAATCATTCTGGAAAGCACTCAGGCAGTATATTTCACAAGCTTTAATATTTGCAAGTGTTTGGAACCTGCCAAGACAAATTAAAAAAAAATCATTTATGTAAGGAAATGCTTAGCTAGAAAATTATTGTCAGAGAATTGTTTATAATGAAAATAGGAAGACTTATTCAATGCAATCCTTCCCAATCAAAATCGAAACAAGTTACTTTGTGCATGCTGACAAACTAAATCTAAAGTTTATATGGGAAGGCAAAAGACTCAGAAAAGCCAGCACAATATTAAACATGAACAAAGTTGCAGTACTGACACTAACCAACTTGAAGATTTATTAGAAGTATTCAGAAAACAAGACAGTGTGGAGTTGGCAAAAGAAAAGACATATAGATCAATGGAACAGAAAAAAGAACTCAGAAATAGATCCTCATAATATAGTCAACTGATCTTTGACAAAGGGACAAAGGGAATTAAACAGAGAAAGGATCATCTTTTAAACAAATAACGCTGAGATGACTGGACGTGCAAAACATGAATCTTTACACCGATCTTACTCCTTTCACAAAAATTAATTCAGAATAAACCTTAGCGTAAAACACAAAGTTATAAAACTTATAGAAGCTAACATAGGAGAAAATCTTATTGACTTGGGGTTAAGCAATGAGATTTTAGACACAGCACCAAAGAAAAATCCACGAAACAAAAAAATTGAACTTCATTAAAATTAAAAACTTATGCTCAATGAACAGAAATTTTAAGAAAATTAAAAAAAAACAAGCCACAGTCTGAGAGAAAATATTTCAAATACATATATTTAATAAAACATATATTAAAATATACAAATACTCTTGAAACTCAGCAAAGAAATCAAAGAAATAACCCATTCAAAATTAGGCCAACTATCTTAACAGACACCTCAACAAAGAGACATAAAGATGGCAAATATATACAGAAATGAGCTCAGCATCGTATGTCCATAGGGAATTACAAACTAAAACAAGATACCGCTTTATGCATATTAGAATAGCTAAAATGCAAACGCTGACACCACCAAATGCTAACAAGAATGTGGAGCAATAGGAGTTCACTTATTTCTGGTGGGATTGCAAAATGGATTTTGACAAATGTTTAATGTCATGTATCCACCATTATAATATATAGAGAGAACCTTTATGAAATCTATGGACTTTAGTTAAAATGTATCAATATCTAGCCACCAATTATAACAAATATACAACACTAATTCAAGATATTAATAAAGGGAGAAACTGCGTACTTGGAAGGGAGGGCAGAGAGTGGGGAAGAGTGAGTAAATGGGAACTCATGGTAGCGTGTGTTCAATTTCTTTACAAATCTAAAACTTCTATAAAAATATGATGTCTTAATGAAATTGAGTAAACCAGAGGACCACTTAATGTCTAGCAACAAGTAGTTGGTATATGTGTGCTTTATTGTACAGAGATGCTATTTTAAATTTGTTTGCATGAAGTGCTGATGCTTATCTAAAACTAAACTTAAAATACATTGTTGCCATACAATATGTTCATTATTCCATTCTTTTAAAGATTCTGAAAGGGAGAAATGCATACAGAGACTAATTTCAATAAGAAAACCAATCTGTAGTGCTTTCTTGTAGAAGCTGGAGTAATGATTTTTATGTTCACCTTTTTTCTTATGTTTTTTTCTTAAATTTTCTACAATCAACATTATTTTGAAATTAAAGTCCATATAACATTTATCAAAAATGCACATGTTTCATAATTTTCACCCAACTTGAGTCACACAAATGCAACAAAAATGAATGAAATGTTAATATAGGAAAAAAATCTTCAGCTCCAGCCAGTTTTCATTTTCTATATTCCCTTAGTGTTTTTCCACATTTTACACTCTTAAAGATTATAGTTATTATTAAACATTTTCAATTTTACTTATTACTTCCAAAATAATTTCATATTGCTCTGTAATTTATAACATTATAGTTACATATCTTGCAAAATACAAAAAAAATGTATAGCTTATGTTAAATCATTTTCTCAATATAAAATTGGATATTTTCCTTACTTTTTAATAATAAATACTCATTCCTTGAAGTATTGCTTGTGTTAAATTCCAGAAGTAATACAGTTTAGCCAAATATGAGTATATTATCAAGTCCTTTGATAACAGGTAGGAAATACTTCGCAAATTGAAACCAGAATTGCAACTTTACTTTGGTTTTCCCATCACTCAAGAGCACTAGATAAATAATTTTAAAAAGTTGTTTTTTTTTTTTTTTTACTATTTTAATGGGAGAAAATCAGATCATTTCATTTTATTTTCTTTTTAATTTACAAGTGGGGAGTTTTGACTCCTTGTATAATTGGTTTACTTTTCGTTTAAACATATTTCGTGTAGTACAAATTGCTTTCCAGATCATTTTTATGCCATCATTTAAAAAAATATTATAAAATGCAATTGTTATTGTTGTCATTTGCAGGAATGAATTTCCTTCAGGGTACTGTCTTTGCTGCATTCCATAAGTATTGGTATGTTATGTTTTCATTTTCATCCTTCCTAACTATTTTCTGATAGTTGCAGTGCTTTCCTATACAAACTGGAGTAATCTTGTGGTTTCTCCTTTGACCTATTGGTTGCTTTAAAAGTGTGTGGTTTAACTTTCACATATTTGTGAACTTAACAGTTTTTCTATTGTTAATGATTTCTGGCTTCAGTCAAGTGTGGTCAGAGAAGATAATTTTCATGCTTCCAAGTTTTAAAAACGTACTTTCCTAAAATGTTGTTTATCTTGAAGAATGATGCATGTGCACTTGAAAAGTATGTGTATTCTGCTATTCCTGGATGGACATATATATATAAATGTTTATGTGTGTGCTTATGTGTGCTTATGGGGGCCTCACTGATTCATAGTGTTGTTCAAAGCAACTATTTCTGTATTAATCTTCTCTCTAGTTAATATATTAATTGCTGAAAGCAGTGTGTTGATGTTTTCAATTATTATGATAGAAACTCTATTTTTCCCTTAATTCTTTCATTGTTTGCTTTATATATATTTTAGGTCTCTGTTGTTAGGTGCATGTATCTTTATAATTGTTATATTTCTTCATGAATTGACTTTATTATCAATAAATATTTCCCTTCTTTGTCTTTGATAACAGTTTTGGCTTTTTTGGGGGCGAGTGCATGGTCTGGGAATTGAACCTGGGTCTCCCACATGAAAGGCGGGCATTGTAACCACTGAACCACCCGTGCACCCTTATAACAGTTTTTGATTAAAGTTTATTTTACCTGTTGTTAGAATAGCTGCCCCAGCTTTCTTTTAGTTATTATGTGCATGGAACATTTTTTTTCATCCTTTCCTTTCAACCTAAATGTGTCTTTGAATTTAAAATGAGTATTTTGTAAACAGAATATAGTTGGGTCATTTTTTATATATCAATTTAGTCAACCTCTGATCTTTAATTGGAGGTATGAATCTATCTTATGTTTAAAGTAATTATTGATAAAGAAGAACTTGATTCTGGCAGATTATTGTTTGTTTTCTGTACATCTTACACTTTTTTGTATTCCTTGTTTTCTCCATTATTGCCTCATGTCAAATTTGTTAATATTTCATAGTGAATCATTTTGATTTTTTTCTCATTTTCTTTTTTGCATTTTTAAAAGATCTTTTCTTTATGGTTACTAAAGGATTATTTTTAATATTACAACTTCATAAAAAAACAGTTTTAATTAATAAAAAATTAACATCAGTAATATATGTAAATCTGCTCCTGTTTCACTCCATTACCCCTTTTTTGTTGTTGCACTTTCCTTTGTTATACATTGTGCGCCCAATAACAGAATTGTACTTATGTTTTTATTTTTATTTTTTATTTTTTAGATTGGGCAGACTCTGGGAATCAAACCTGTGTCTCTGGCACTGTGAGAGAGAATTCTGCTACTGAGTACCATTGCACCGCCCAGCATTGTACTTATTTTTTGCATTTGCATTTTAAAAAATGTAAGAAATAAAAGCAAAAGTGCATACTTTTATAGGTGTCCATTTATTAGAAATCTTTATTGCCTCATATGGTTTCAAGTTACTGCCTAGTGAGCATTCATTTTAACATGAAATGCTCCCTTTGGCATATCTTGTGAGTCAGGTCTCATGCAGGCAAATTCCCTCAGCTTTTTAATTCGGAGAGTTTTAACTTCCCCTTCATTTTTTGAAGCAAAGTTTTGTCAGAAATAGAATTCTTGGTTGACAATCTCTTTTCTTTCATCACTTTACATATGTCCACTCACAGCTTTCTGGCCTTTATAGTTTATGATACAGAGAAATCAATTTTTAAACCTATTGAGGATCACATTTATATATATATGATGAGTCACTTACTGCTTTCATGATTCTCTTGTTTTTGGCTTTTGATAGTTTTACCATCATGAATCTGAGTGTGGAACTCTTTTAATTTACGGTGTTTGGATTTTATTCCACTTCTTAGATGGGTAGATACATGTCTTTTAACAAATTTAGGAAGTTATTTTTGTGATTGTTTCTGCAAGTATTATTTATGCCCATATCTCTCCTTCTACTAACATCAAGATGGTGTCTCACCAGTCCCTCAGGCTCCTTCTTTTATTCATGCTTTTTCTTATTGCCCCTCAGATTGGATAATTCAAATTTTCCTATCTTCAAGTTTGCTTATACTTTCTTTTACCTATTAAAATCTGCTATTGAAACCATGAGTTTCAATTGGAAACTAATTTCAGTTATTGCAATTTTCTGCCCCATAGGTTCTGTTTGGTACTTTTATAATAATTTGCTTCTTTATTGATAATCACATTGTGGTCATACATTACAGTTTCCTTTGGTTCTTTGTCAAGGTTTTCCTTTAAGTCTTTGCTATATTTAAGACAGTTGTTTTAAAATATTTATCTAGTAAATTCAATGACTGGGGATTCTCAAGAATGGCTTCTGTCTCTTTATTTTGTTCCTTTGAATGGACCATTCTTTTTTCACTTTTGTATGTCTTGTGATTTCTCATTGAAATCTAGACATTTGAATATTGCTCTGGAAGTCAGGTTATATTCCTTCCCTTGTGTCCCCTGTTGTATTTTCTTTCTTTTTTTTTATTAGAGATGTTGGAGATTAAGAGAAAAATCATGCATAAAGTACAGAATTTCCACATGTGCCTCCTTCATACACAGTTTTCCCTATTCTTAACACTGCATTAGTGTAGTTCCTTTTTTTAGAATTGGTGAAACATTATTATTATAATTATACTATTAATTGTAATTATAATAAATTATAATTAAACTTTATTTGCTTACATCAGTGTTCACTGTTTATGCTGTATAGTCCTATGGTTTTTATTAAATAATTTTATTCTGGTAATGTATAAAAAAACTCCCCCTTTAACCATATTCAAAGATTTAATTTAATGTTGTTAATTGTATTTTTGTTGTTGGTTGTTTAATTTTTTTGAATTGTTAAATGCTGTAGTTATCTGTTTAATGATTTCTCCAAACCATTTATGCAAAATCCTTATTCCTTTAGCTTGTGGTCTACTAATGTTTTGACAGAGATTTCTTTGAATATGAGGAGATAAAAAACTAAACAAAATTATAGCAAAAATAAAGGCAAACAGATAAATAAAAGTACCAAGCCAGTATCTGCACATTCTCTTGGTGCTAGAGGACTCCTTCAATACTTAGCCAAGCTTGCATGAAACCTAGAGATTTAGCATAAGATAATAGTGTAGGAATTTCCCAAGAATTACCCTGGGGCATCACTTGGCTTTCCAAATTCTCCCATATAATGGGTACTTTTGAATGCCCTAATTTCATGAAGAGATTCTCCCCAGTTTTCCTCCTAGGTTTTAGGTGATCAGTTATATTTCTAAATTGTAATATTTTATGCCAAGCAGCCCTGGACTGATCATTCACCTTACAGTGTTTTTTAACAATGCCCACCGAATTCCAATTTCTGAAGGAGGCAAAACAGAGATGGACACCCTGTGTCCATTCTTCAGGTAACCTCCAGGTTAGGACCAATATTAAAAATAATTTGTGAATAAGGTCCTCTCTGCTTCCTCTAGAGCCAAGGAACAGGGCCCACACTGGGTGGGTTACCATCCTAACTATTACTATTGAACCATGGAGGGGGTGTGGCAAGAACAAATAATAATGCCACTCAGTTTTCCTACTCTTTTTTGAATAGCTCTTTTCTTGATTCAGCATTTTCTTGGATGCTTAAAGTATTGAAAGTTTCCCAGAATTTTAGCAAAGTTGGAATTGCTGCTCGTTTCCTGATGTTTCTGTGGAGGGACAGGGATTTTAAATTAACCAGTCTTCTCTGCCATTTGGATTTCTCCCCTAAAAATAGAGAGATCACAAATCAATCATATAAATTTATGCCTTAAAGAACTATAACAGAAGAGTCAATTAAACCCAAGCTAGTAGAAGGAAGAAAATTAATAAAGATTGAAACATAGATAATTGAAATAAAAATTGAAAAAACAATAGGATCAAGAAAAACAAAAGCTGATCAAAAAAATTGACAAATCTTATCGAGAAGGACAAAGAATAAGTAAGAGAAGACACAAACAGCTGAATCAGAATGCACATGGGGAGGTATAAATATCCTAACTACCAACCATTCAGAAACAGAAAGATTATTAGAGAATACTATGAAAATTGCAGAGCAACCAATTAGATAATCTACATGAAATAGAAAAACTCCTAAAAACACACAAATTATCTAAATTGACTCAAAGAGAAACAGAAAATCTCAGCAGACTTATAATAAATAAAGTGATTTAATCAGCAATCAAAACCTCTCAAATCAACAACGCCAGGACCAGAGGGCTTCACTGGTGAATTCTACCAAATATTTAAACAAGAATTTTTACCAATCTTTCTTGAAATGTTTACAAAATTTGAAGAGGGAAGAATTGTTAATATATTCTATGAGGCAGCATTAATTACCCTGTTACCAAGCCCTGTAAAGACAACACAAGTAAAGGAAAATTTCAATTTCTCTTTTGAATATAAATGCAAAAATCTTTAACAAAATGCTAGAAAACAAAGCCCAACAGCATATCAGAAGGATTAAATAGCATGACCAAGTAGAATTTATTATAGGAATGCAAGATTGTTCAACATAAGAAAATCAATCAATATAGTATACCACATTAATAAAATAAAGGAAACAAATGCATAATAAAATCAATCAATGCATGAAAGGCATTAGGAAAAAACCCAACATTCAGAAAACTAAAATGAAAAGGAACTTCCTTAAGACAAAAAAGGACATTAATGAAAAACTCACAACTCGTACTCAATGGCAAAAAACTGAAATATTCCCCCTTAAGATAAGAAATCTCCAGATATTATGCTAAATAAAATAAGCCAGGCAAAAACATAAATATTGCGTGGTTCCACTTATACAAAATATTAAAATAGGCAAATTAATTGAATTTACCAGGAACTTGGGGGGATGAGGATGGAAATTATTGCTTAATAAAAATGAAAAGCTTCTGGGGGGGCCATGGTGACTCAGTAGCGGAGTTCTCACCTGCCATGTCAGAGACTCTAGTTTGAGTCCCAGTGCCTACCCATGTGAAAAAATAAAGCTCTGTTTGAGGGGATGCAAATGTTTTGGAAATAGCAGTGATAGTTGCAAAATATTGTCAATTCAATAAATTCTACAGAATTATAAACTTATAACTGGTTAAAATACTGGGATTTTGTATGCATGTCTTTTACCACAAAATTTTTTTTAAGAAAAAGAATGAATAATTAGTAAGTGTTAGGAATCAATAAATTCATTAGAAATGCAATGAATTATTTACTAGAAGGAACTGATACAGTTTTAGAACTATAACAACCAAATAACTTTCAATGCAATAGAGTAGAGTTTCATATCCACTTGTTAATCTTCACTCCTGGCTATATATTAGTTGGAAGAATTTAATCTATAATCGAAGCAATTTTTAAAAACAGCCACATAGAAGTTTGCAGAATATGGAAGATTCTAAATAACTAGATCAGAAATTTTCCACCACATTATACTACCTTCCTTTATATGCAAGATCTTCTTTTGGATTACTAAAATTAATCAGGAATACAAGGGAACTTGGAGAGTATGGAGTCCTTATTTTTCATTGTTATAGATGAACTAACAACTCAGGAAGTTTGGAGAGTATACCTCAGGTAACATGACTGGTTATATGCATAACACTGGAGTCCTAAGTTCCAATCTACCGCTTTTCCCACCGTACAGTTATTCAGTTTCATAATGTTTCATAGATACAAACTATGATAATTCCAGAAATATTATACTGCAATCCTAAAATTTTCAACTAATCTAAAATTAAGTGATAGTATTTCTAGAATTATCTTAACAGAGCATACCAGACTAAAGAGAAGGCATATTTAATCTTCATTGTAAATACCACATTTCCATAGATAAATAACTAGCATTTTCTTCTTTTCTTTTTCTACAAAGTACATAAAAACCCATTATAAATATCGGAAATAGTGATTAAGAAATTAATTTCTCAGGTAAGAATATTTCAGAAGATTACAGAGCTTCTTATTCTATCTTACACAAATTAATACTTGAAAAAAAGATTTATTCATCAGATATTTCTAAACAACCCAGATACACAGGTCTGACATATTAGAAAATGTCTCTGAGAATAGAGCAGAATTAAATTTAAATGTAACAAAAAAATTAAACTATTTGAAAGTTATACATTGACTTGAACCATTTTTAAAATTTCTTAGGAGTACTTTAGTGGTCTCCCCATATGTAACTAAAGATGTTGTTAAATTCTTCCCCCAAATAATTAAATGCAATAGGAAAGAAATATATTTCTGGAAGTTCTAATTTTAAACTAGAGGCAAATTCTCAGGGTTGTCTGTTTCCTTTTTGCCTTTTTGGTGCTGGGGTACTTTAATCTACAATGGACAGGGGAAGATATAATTGGATATGCTCAAATAGCAGCTTGTGCAAAGCTTGTTTTATGAACTGGAAATTAACTTCAGCTATATTGGTGTTTAGTTATTCTCCAAAGTTACATTAGTTCCATTTTAGTAAAAGAAATTAAAAATCAGGTTGAAATAAGATTACTAGAAATGTTTACTAAGCCCTTTGCTACAATAAATTGCAATACAATTTCTGATTAAATGAGTCCTGAATCATAGGCCCTCAGTGGTTAATCCAAGCATCATTGAGAGGTCATCCTGTATTAGTTTCCTACCTGTTATGATAAAATATCAAAAGTGGATCGATTTAAACATCAGATATTTGTTGCAACACAGTTCTAGAGAATAGAAGTCCAAAATCAAGGTATTTGAAGGGTCATGTTCCATTTGAATTCTGTTTGGAAGATTCTGTTCCATGTCTCTCTCCTGGTGTCTGATGGAAACTAACAATCCCTGGTGTTCCTTAGCTTGTGGCATAACTTATTCTCTTCCTCTGTTGCTAAAGGGCCACCTTCTTTCTGTGTATATATGTGTGTCTCTTCTCTCCTTCTTATAAGGACATGGGTCATATTGGAGTAAGAGCCCACATTACTCCATTATGAACTCATTTTAATTTGGCTAATTTTGTCTGTAAGGACCCTACTTCTAAGTAAGGACATGTTCTGTGGTACTAGAGATTAGGACGTCATCTATTTTGAAGGGAACACAATTCAACCTATATCACACCAGACTGTATCTTTGGGTAAACACTTCAAGGAGGGTTTACTTGGAGAGAAACTACAAGAATATTTTAATGGTAACTGCTCCTATAAATCACACAGAGTATACTTAGGGCTGCAACCATGATGAGAACAGTAGAAACACAAAGAAGAATTATAGACAAAAGTAGTCAACGAGGATTTAATTTTAATATGGAACATAATCTCTAGATATTAAATAACTCAGTTCACCAGTTTTGCAGATGGTATACTGAGTCTCAGAGATAAAGAGTAATAGTATCAGAACTATAATCTAAATATTCTGACAATTTA
The DNA here is from genome assembly GCF_023851605.1 of Tamandua tetradactyla. Lineage (NCBI taxonomy): Eukaryota > Metazoa > Chordata > Mammalia > Pilosa > Myrmecophagidae > Tamandua > Tamandua tetradactyla. The sequence goes on along the minus strand of NC_135347.1, from coordinate 45,065,778 downwards.
TACACTGAGAAATTTCCTTTGGGGAAAGAGATAGAAATTTGTGAGTAAATCATAAAGACAAAAGAAAACTCCAAAACTTTTTACAGAAAAGACACTAAATAAGACAAAAATTTAAGAACAATCTATATTTAGACAGAGAAGGAAAAACAGCCAATAGAGAGAGAATTTTAGTATAACCATGTTTATAGACTTCTGAATCATGGACTTCTCTCCCTGAAGATATTTATCAGGAACTTTTCCTATAAATTTTTGTTAATACAATTTCTTTGAAGCAATCAAAATCTGATAGGGCTATTTATTCTCCCAAATTTCTCTTTTCATTGGTGTATTCTTGTATTTACCAACTTTGCTAATTTGAAATTGTTCTGTGCTCCAGAAAAATCACATTTTTAATCCTCATTCAATATTATTGGGTGGGATCATTTTATTGTTTCCTTGGTGATGTGACCCACCCAAATGTGGGTGGGACCTTTTGATTAGGTGGTTTCCGTGGAGATGTGTCTCCACACATTCAAGATGGGGTCACTTAATGGAATCATCTAAGAGGACACCATTTTGGAAATAGCTTCAGCGCCCACACAGCCAGCGACCCTTGGAGCTGAAGAAAGAAAATGCCCTGGGGAAGCCTTTTGAAATTAGAGGCCTGGAGAGAAAGCTAGCAGACATCACTATGTGCCTTCCCAGCTGACAAAAGTGTTCCAGACTCATTGGCATTTATAGGATGTCTTAGATTGGATATTTTTATAGCCTTGTGAATTTGCACCTTAATAAATTCCTTTTTTAAAAACCATTCCATTTCTGGTAAAGTACATTCCAGCAGCTTTAGCAAACCAATACACAAACTGTTACAATCACGTTGACTTCTAAGAAAGAAGAATCCCTTCCTTTCATCACTGAGGCGAGGATGAATATCTAAGCTGGACTTTGAGTGTACTTGGACATCCATGAGTCAGAGAGAGAGGCACAGATCTAGATAACTTGAGCCCATGTGTCTTTGATCTCCCAATTTCTGACTTCCCCAATGTAGAAATTTCCATCTTAATCTCTATCCCGTGAACATTTTCTCAAATATATATATATATACATATACATATATATTTTTTCTTTGCATGGGCAGATACCAGGAATTGAACCCGGGTCTCTGGTATGGCAGGCAAGAACTCTGCCTTCTGAGCCACTGTGGTCCACCCTCAAATATTTTTAAATATATCCACAAAATCTGTACCTGAGAAATCATTGTCCCAAGTGTGCTCATATTTTTCTCTCAATGGCCAAAAGGTAAAATTTTTAAGTTTTGTGTCTCTGAGATACTTCCCTAGACAATTGACAACAGGAATATCCATCTTCTCCAGATATTTCTCTAACTTTTTGTTTCTAAATTAACACATGAAAAGCAAAACTGGAGTACAAACATGGTTATAGTGTAAAATAGTACAGTTTAATAAAAAGTTATATTGGATATGCACTGATATATGTGGGAACTATGATACCTAAACCTCAATTTTAGAAATAATCAAAATGTTATTTTAATAGAAAGTTAATTAACAAATAACTCTCTAACAGTTATCTCTGTCTCAATCTCTATCTGCCCCTTAATTTCATCATGTTTGTCAAAGATCATTTCACTGTTACAATAAAATAAGCAGAATGACTTGGATCATTTTACTCTTACGTAAAGAGGAGAAAGATGAAATTTAGTCCATTTGCATATTCAGAAAATATTTATTAAGAGAAGAGCTTACTGTATGCCATTCACTATCTCAGGCTTTGTAGATACAAAAACAAACAAACAAAATCTTGCCTTCCAGAGGTTGACATCTTAGTGGGAGAAAATGAAACTAAGTAGGAAATCAATAGACAGTATTATAAAGTAAGATAAACTTCTAACTATTTGAACAATCATTATTTTTGTACTAGTGGTAAATAGAAAATAAAATTAAAATGTTTCAAATATTGACAAATAGGAGAAGAGTTGAAAAAATCTTTATCTTTTTTCAAAATTTGAGTGTTTCAAATACTTTGATAATAACATACAAATATTTTTAATATTACAATGCAAAACATCTGGTACATTTATTCAGAGTAATTTTATTAATTGCACAGGTAATAGGCTGATGAAATTAATCATTGGCATGGCCAGAGTACTGAGTAATTTGAATGAGAATGTTAGAATTACATCATTAATGGTCTGCCTTTTGGATTAATGACAGGGTATGCGCTTGCAATTACTAACAAAAGAATTGAATAATAACATTCAGCAAAGGGCTGTCTTTAATTGTGCATAGTATGTAGAGTAGAAAGCTCTGAAAAGAGGGTCTAGGAAAGATGGTGATTAACATAGAATGCACTATTTAGTTAGTTGGATTTTGTCAGTAACTGAAGAAAAACCACAAAGGCCCTCTTATTTGAAACATTACTGTTGATGATGTTCTCGTAAGTATAGGGTCACTTCTCACCCTAGAAAGCTTATTGGATATCATAACGTTTCACTGGTGACTGCAGATGCCATGGTAACTTTCTGTTAGCTCCTCCAAATCTACTCACCCTTCTCCACCCGGCTCTATGCCTTGGGACACATGAACTTCATGAGCACCTCAGTCAACTGTTTTCCTTCTGGCTTGGTATTGAGCTTGACCAAGAAATGCATTTTCAGGAGATGTTGAAGGCAGTGAAGAAAGAGGGCAGGAGTCTTCTTCCCCAGGCTCTCTTCTTGCTGATTGGACAGGAATTGGGAGTGTTCCTCCAGTGCAATGGCTCTCTGACTTAGAACTCTCCTTGGATTAATTAACCACTCTCTGGCCCTTGCCACGTCACCCCTAGAGCTGGCTACAGTTACTGTGCAGACACTAACACTGGGTGCCTCACTCTTCCTTTAGAATTTTCATTGATCTTTGATAAAAGCACGTCTCTGAACTCTTCCCAATAACCCAGATTGAATATGTGAGTTCTTTCCTGACATGGCTCAGACTGAGACCTTGGGTTCTGCAGTGACCTGGGATCAGCATTGTATAGATAGTGAAAGTATGAGAGAGTGGTAAAAAAATATACGAATTTTAGTTCGTACCCTTGAGCTTCTTCTGAGCTAACTGACATATTTATTTTTCTGTGTGCTCAGAACTATTCTGGTTCTTAAAGAAGGCAACTTGAGAATGGGCTGGGGGTGGGAAGAGGCACACCATGCATTCCCTTTCTATTTCAGAGTGTTGACATGATCTTTCACTGTGTTAACACTTACTAAAATAAACACTGCTACAGATCTGTGGCCATTTAAAAGAATTTCTCCAGAGGTAACAATTTTAGTCAAACTGTATTATTTCATAATGCAACAAGGAAAGCATCTTGCCAAATTCATATTTCTTTCATAAGAAATAAAATTATCACTTAGGTTACTTGGCATAATGTTGCTCAGACCAAAATAAATAAAAATACACACATTCTATGTTTACACAAATATTTAAAATATAATCAAAATATGGATCATGAATAGTTTTTATATTTTTGTTAGCTTTGCTTTTTACCAATATGTAATTCTCATAGTTAAGAATATATTTGCAAAGCACTATTGAAAAACTATTGGTAGAAAATATTGGGTCCAGTGTATATAATTTTTTGTGTGTAAATTTTAAATAGTCTTATTTAAGACATTGCATTTCCCACTTACAATACAGGCCTAATGAAGTACATTGTTATGTCCTTGCCCTGTGCACATGTTCCATAGTCAATCATTAAGATTGTCCTGGAACTTTGTTTGACAGCTGAACTGTCATCGGATGTGCTGCAAATTTAGGTCCTTCAATTTTTCACTATGGAACAATGCTAAGGTGTATGTGCTGACTGATTTAATCAATCTCTCAAAACTGGGTCCAGAAGAGGCACCACCAGAAGGAGGTGCTCCACCACCAGAGAAGCCCCCAGGCATTCCTCCTGGCATGCCTTTTCACTCTGGTACAGCTAATGATGGGTAATGATGGGGTTGCAGACTTTCTCCAGTTCCTTCTCCTAATGTTCAAATTCTTCCTTCTCTGCAGCGGATTCTTAGAGATACAGTTGAAGATTTCATTACATTTGTCAAGAATCTGTCTTCATCATTGATCTGCCTTGAAGTTTCTCATCCTCAACTATTGCCTCCATGTTAAACACATAATACAAATGAATTCTTGGAAGATAACCTTGCACCTCTGTTTCTCATCTTCAGCCTGTACTTCTCAGCTTCCTGGACCATGCACTCAATGTCTTCTTTGCTCAAACAACCCTTGTCATCGGTGATGGTGATCTTGTTCTCTTTTCCTGTGCTCTTATCTACAGGAAAGACATTGTGGATGCCATTAGCATCAATGTCAAAGTTACATCAATCTGAGGTATATCATGGGAGGCGGGAGGTATCCCTGTGAGTTCAAACTTGCCAAGCAGATTGTTATCATTGGTCATCCGATCCTTACCTTCATAAATCTGAATGAACACTCTGGGCTAGTTGTGAGAGTAGGTACTGAAGGTCCATGTCTGCTTGGTGGGGATGGTGGTATTGCACTTGATGAGGACAGTCATGACTCCACCAGCTGTCTCAATTCCAAGAGAAAGGAGTGGCATCCAAATGCAGCAAACCTTGAACATTTTCAGATTTGTTTCCAGATAAGATGGTTGCCTGGACAGCTGCACCTTAAGCAAGAGCCTCATCAGGGTTGATCCTCTTGTTTACTTCTTTTTCATTACATAGGTCCTGGAGAAGTTTTTGAGTTTTAAGAATATAAGTAGAACCACCCACCAGGACAATATCATGGTTCTGTGACTTTTCTAGCTGTGCATTCCTGAAGACTTTCTTTATGGGATCCAATGTGCCATGGAAAAGGTCAGCATTCAGTTCTTCAGATGGATAATGGAGGTGTATAGAAGTAGATTCCTTCATACAGAGAAGCAATCTCAATACCGGCCTATGTGCTGGAAGAGAGGGTATGCTTAGTTCATTCATAAGTAGTGCAGAGGTGGCAGACAGCTCTCTGGTTCTCCCTGATGTCTTTCTTATGCTTCCTTGTGCTTGAATTCTGCAATAAAATGGTTGGCCATTAAGTTATCAATCTTCTCCACCTAAATGCAAGTCTCCAGCTGTTGATTTGACCTTGAAAATTCCATCTTAATGGTGAGGATTGACAAATCAAAAGTGCCACATCCTCCCCTCTATGTGGGGCATAAATCCTAGGGGTGTCAACCTCTCTGGTAACGTGAGACAGAAATCTTGGGATGAGCTGGGACTTGGCATCAAGGAATTGAGAAAACTTTCTCAACTAAAGAGGGGAAGAGAGAAATGAGATGAAATAAAGTGTTAGTGGTTGAGAAATTTCAATCAAGTGGTTATCCTGGAGGTTATTCTTATACAATGGATATCTCCTTTTTTAGTTTATGATGTATTAGAGTAGCTAAAGGGAAATATCTGAAACTGTAGAGCTGTGTTCTAGTACCCATGTTTCTTGAAGATAATCGTATAATGATATAGCTTTTTTTTTTTTTTTTTTTTTTTTTTTTTTTTTTTTTTTAAAGAGAGAGGGAGGAAGGGAAGGAAAGACAGAGAGAAGGAAGGAAGGATAGAAGGAAGGAAAGGAAACATCTTTAAACATTTTCTTGTTTTATTGTATTTTGTTTGTTTGTTTGTTTTTTACATGGGCTGGGGCCGGGAATCGAACCGAGGTCCTCCGGCATGGCAGGCAAGCACTTTGCCCGCTGAGCCACCGCGGCCCGCCCATGATATAGCTTTTACAATGTGATTGTGTGATTGTGAAAACTTTGTGTCTGATGCTCCTTTTATCTATAGTATGGACAGATGAGTAAAAAATATGGATAAAAAATAAACAAACAATAGGGAAAACAAAGGATAAAATAAGTTAAGTACATTGAAATACTAGTGGTCACTGAGAGGGAGGGGTAAGGGGTAGGCATGTATGAGTTTTTTTCATTTTTCTTTCTTTTGCTGGAGAGATGCAAATTCATTCAGGGTGATGAATACACAACTGTGAATGGTACTGTGAGCCATCAATTGTATACCATGTATACAATGTTTGTATATCAAAATGTTTGTATGTTACAGTTTACAATAAAAATATTGTTTTAAAAAGTGTCACCTCCTAAGTCAAAGAACAACATGTTTCTTTCAGCATCAATATTTTAGTCTAAGCCACAAGCAATAGCAACAGCAGTTGGTGCATTGATGATTCTGAGTACATTGAGGCTGGCAATAGTACCAGCATCTTTGGTGGCTTGATGCTGAATTATTAAAATAAGCTGGCACTGTGACAACAGCATTGGTAACAGTCTTCCCAAATAGGATTCTGCAATTTCCTTCATCTTTGTCAGAACCATAGACGAAACTTCCTCTGGATGAGAAACTTTTGGTCTTGCCCTTAAATTCTACTTGGACCTTGGGCCTGCCCACATCATTTACTACCATGAAGGGCCAATGTTTCACATCACGATGAACAACAGAATCACCAAATCTACATCCAATCAGACATTTGGCATCAAAAATTATGTTGGTGGAAATGATGAATATGCAACTATGTGATGATATTAAGAATTACTGATTATATATGTAGAATGGAATGATTTCTAAATGTTTTATTTGTTAATTTTTTTAATTAATAAAAAAAGTTTTAAAAAAATCATGTTGGTGGGTGTATTAACTTCTTAAATCCTGCCAGAATGAGATATATCAGAACTGGAATGGCTCTTAAAAGGGGGAATTTAGGAAATTGCAGGTTTATGGTTATAAGCCTACAAATTTGTCCATTCAAAGAAAGATAACTTAATTCAAGAAAGGTTGATGGGTCTGAAAAGTCTCTATCAGCTGTGAAGGCACGTGGCTGGCACCTGCTGTTCCCTTGCTGCCTTCAGCCTCTGTGGCTGTGGTGGGTCCCTCATTTTGCTTCTCTGGGGCTGGCTTTCATTTCTTGGCTTCCCTTAGCTCTCTGTAGATTCTGGCTTGCTTATCACCTCATGGGGAGGCACACAGCAATGTCTGCTGGGCTTCAAGCATCTCCAGAGATCTGTGTCTCTGCTTTCTCTGTTAGCTCTAAAGTTTCTGTTCGCTCTCTCTGCCATCTTTGTCGTTTGTGTCATTTCTCTAGGCTCTGTTCTTTCTGAAGTTTCTCCAAAATGTTTCCTCTTTTAAAGGATTCCAGTGAACTAATCAAGACCCACTTGGAATGGGTAGTGTCATATCTCCATCAAATCAAAGATCACACCCACAATTGGCTGTGTCTCAGCTCCATGGAGAAAATCTAATCAAAAGATTCCAAACTGCAGTACTGAATAAGGATTAAAAGAAATAGCTGCCTCCTCAAGATTGGATCAAGATTAAAACATGACTTTTCTGGGGCACAAAATACTTTCAAACTGACACAGTGGGGTTCATTGCAACTTGATTCCTTACAGTATGACCAATCAATCGTTCAGGAACAGTAAAGGTGACATAGCTCAGAGTTGTTCAGTTCCACTGATCATTGGCAATCATCTCCACTTTTCTATGTTGTAAGACATTCACACATGAGTAGGTGGTGCCAAGATCAATACCAACCACACATCTGTTTGACATGGTTGCTTACTGGATACCTGGCTCACAGAAGAAAAGAAGAGTTCCAAAAAAGCTAGTGCTGCATTCAATCAGTGTATATAATATTTAAAAATAATTGAAACATAAATTCATTTAGAAGTCTTAGGAAAATATCACTGAATTTTTTATTCAAAAATTTGACACATTACTAATTATGATCCATAATGCATAATGTGTAACTCCTACTCTGAAATTTAAAAATCCTCTATAGTTTTTCACACAGGACCTTACTTAAAGTCTTTAACATAATAGAAGCACCTCCCCTATTTAATTCAATTTTGAACGCTAAACTAACTGGATCAATTAAGGTTAGCCCATGTTCCATCTGAATGTTTATTAATATATGTATAATCAGTGCATAAATTTTTTGCAATCACTTCTGGTACCAAAGGCCATTTTTTTGTGTTTTCCAATATAATCTGATATAGATGCCTGTGTACTTGGTCTTTGCCTTAGATATCTATAGCCATGTAGGAAATTACTCTCAATTTTAGTGGCTTAGGACAACATTTATTATCTCATAATTTCATGACTCAAGAATTTGAAATTGGCTTAGCTGGGTGGCTCTAGCTCAGGACCTCTCATGAGGTTAAAGTCAGATATCAACTGGGGCTGCAGTTATCTGAAGACCTGAGAGATGCTGGAGAACCCACTTCCAAACTCACGGTGTTTTCTTGGCTGTTGACAGGAGTCCTCAGTACCTTGCATAGTATACCTCTCTCCAGAACACGGCAAGCTGGTTTCAGTCTGCAACTGGCTTCCTAGAGCAAATATACTAATATACAGAAAGAAAGAAGACACAATATGTTTTGTGACCTAACCTTGGAAGTGACGTATTTCTTTTGCCATATTCTACTGGTCATGCAGACTAATGTTAATACATTACAGTAAGGGACTACACAAAGGCATGAGTGCCAAGTTTTGATAGAGGCCATCTTGGGGATAGATCACACAGTGAGGTACTTTTTTTTTTTTTTTTTTTTGGTGTGGGCAGGCACCAAGATATGAAGCTGGGTCTCTGGCATGGCAGGTGAAAATTCTGTCTTGCTGAGCCACCATGGCCCACCCATGAGTTATTTTTAAATTGGCATATATTGTCATCAGACATCAACGAATGTTAATACTAGTTCTGCTCAGTCAGGGAGAAGACAGAGAATACTAAAATACATTGCTAAGTTAGTAGCTCCCAGATAATGGTACAAAGAAACCTGAAATATGAATAAAAAACTGTACAGTCGATGGATTCAATTAGAGTGCTGGTGCCATGTTGTGTTCTGGAAGGAAATAAGTTCATTATATCAGTAAATATTACTGCCTTTTAGTCTCAAGTTATAGCTAAAGGGGCAGTTAATTCTGACAGTATTCTGAAATCATAGCAAAGAGCAGGAAAACTTATTTGTTTATATCATTCTCTACAGAAATGGCACAGAGTCAATCTGAGTGAAAATGGGAAATAAATCTATAGGATCTTGAACATTTGAAACAAAAACTGTAAATAATGAACTCCCTGCCTCTCAGGTCTGAAAGTGTCACGCGTTTTATTTTCCCCTGTGACTCTTCAAATACTCATTATTTTTATTTATTTAGCTCAAATATTCTTAATGCACTTAACTTACAATACCAGTGTTCTATATATCTAAGAAAATGTCAAGAAGTATAGATTTTTTAATTTAAGACTCTTCCCCTTAACATGGCATTTGCTTTACTCTCATGACTACTTAAAGGTGCATTTATTGAATCTCCTGTTTTTACAATAACTGACACATTAACATAGTCAAAGAACTTCTTTGCTAAGACTAATGAAAGCAACTTTAAATAATGAACTTAGTTATTTAGCACAACTAAGCTAAGATTCTCAATTCTTACCAATACATAGGTTTATCCTTCTTCCTTAAGAAGAGGATTATTCTTCTAAGAAGTTTGTTCTTAAATTCTAAACAAATAATAATGTTAAAGTAGTGATAAGTTCAAGTTCTCATATTTTTTATAACTTAAAGATTTCCAATAAGATTATTTTCAGGTTGAATTGTACACATACATAATTGCAACAACTAGTATTGAACTATGACATTATAGCACAACTCTAGGAGACAGTGGAAATGTACTTACAGCAGAAGAGGCAAGAGTTCTGACAGGTAAATATGTGGTGTCCAGGCATCCCCAGGTTTATGTAACATGCTAAGGACTAGAACAAACTGCAAGTCGAGGGTAAATGATGAAACTGATATGCTTAACTTAACAATATCTTCCAAGGAAATTTCCATTTGTGGTTAATATGTTCAAAAGATAAAGCAATGTGTGATATTTGGAAAGCATCTAAAATCCTTTCCTGAGCAAATGTATAGCTTCATTATTTCATTTATTTACTCATTTCACATAGATTTATTATGCTAGGCTCTCCATGGAGTGAGTTGCCACAGTGGCAAAGCAGGTTCAGCGCACACGAGAAGGTTTCAGCAAATGATCCCTGTATTATTTGCACAGTAAAAAGTGTCCAGATGGACAAATAACCTTTTTGTTACTTACACAGCACAAAGCATCTAAAAGAGCAGGGGATGGATTTCCATCATGGTCTGTCTCCTGAGGTGTCAGAAAACTGCTCAGGTCAGAGGAGGTGGATGGCAGTTCTGCATATCCCACTTAGCATCAAAGAACAGAGACAAATCTATATTGTTTGAATATTTTTATCCCCCAGGGGAAAAAGGCACTACTATTGAGACTTTCTGCCTTGGTTAGCATCTGGGGCTGCCTTTTCCCGATTTCCAGGTTTAAGGTCCAGCCAGGCCTTTTTATTAGACTCAACATTTTAAGATTGTGGAATAGTATACACAAGAAGAGGAGGTTGGGGTGAGGAAGGTGAAGATGGCTGTTTAGCATGTGTCCATGACTTCCCAAGAGAAGAAGGTGATTGAAGTAGGGTTTTGGGTGATGGCCTCTTAACAGACTTCTGTGACTTTCTTAACACTATCTGCTAGGCATTAACTGTAGAGTGGCAATTGAATACACATAATTTCTGCTCTTAAGAATTATACAGGCTAATGGAAAAGAAAATTGATAAGTAAATATATATCAAAAAGTTAAATATGTAATCTACTATAAAGGACACAGACCAGGTGATATTATAGCTAATAATATAATCAAAAGTAAACTTTTTGTTAGTGGTAAGGAAATCCTCATTTGGAAGATGCCATTCAAGATGAGACTGAGTATGAGAAAGGCTATATGGGAAGATATGGGGAAAGATCATTCCAGGCAGGGAGACTAACCAAAAAAAGACTGAGCTATATTACAAGAACAGAAACAACAAATGTGTCTGGAGTGTAATGAATGAAGAGCAGAAATGGCATAAACTTAGAGAAGTTTAGCAAGGACCAGACCATATAGATGTTTGCAGGCCAAGGTAAGGATTCAAAATTTATAAAAACTATTATGGGTAGCCATTGAAAAACTATAGGTAGAAAATTGAAATAACTCAATTTAAGTTAAAAAATTATCCCTATAGTTACTGTTTAGGAAAAAGTAGACTAGAGAGGACAAGTCAAGAAGTTAGTTCTTGGGGAGCTACTTTCACAGGTTAGGCAAACAAGTGGAGTAGATCAAACTGGAATGTTGGCAGTGAAAATGGAGCCAGGGTAGAGAAATTCAAGAAATATTTTAGGGTTAGAATCATTAATACTTGATGATGGATTCCATGTAGCAAGGTCAAGAAGAAGGAGGCACAAAAATGACTCCCACATTTCTGATTTGAATATCCATCAAATTCCATTAACAGAGATGGAGAAAACAGGAGTACCTCATCCACAAAAATGTCTTTTTCCAAAAGAATTTATCTTAGAATTAGTAATGGAATGTAAAACTAATATTTTATTTATTGAAATTAATTAACTAAATCATTGGTCAAATTAGATTCAACTTTCTAGCTGAGCAATAAGTAAATTTTCTTTAAAATATGAAATTTCAACGTATATTTGCATTAAAGCAGCAGAAAGATCCTAAGTGATCAGTGGGGGTTTGAATGAAATGGAAATCATCTTCAATTCAACTGACTGGGTGCTTAATTTAGAAAGAAAAAGAGGTTCTCCTCTTCAAGCATGGCAAACTGGTCAGGTTCTATTGATGTTTAACATTTTGAGAAAGTTAATGTTCTATTTAAAAGGTGATCCTAGATGGTTTAACAAACATTTCATGCAAATATACTTTGCACCCATACAAATTGCACCCAAGGTTTGAAAGTGTATGAAAATTCCTCCTTTAAATACACCAATGTTGCCAGAAAAATAAAGAAATGCTTTCAGTAATTCATCACAATTTTTAATCGTTTGTGTTTGAAAGCATCTTTATTTCCTAAAAATAAAAAAATAAAGATATTATGAAATACAATTTTCAAAATACAGTAAAAAAATTCTCTTCTTAAATTCACTATCTGTAGATGTTTATAAAAGCCTTCTCGATGTGTTTAAAACAAGATAATTCATATTATGCAACACATCCATCTTCTTTTTTTTTTAGAGAAAAATACTAGATGACTACATGAAGAGTAAATGTTGAGAGCAGAATAGTCTTCAAAATGCCAAATAGTACTATCATCTGTGCCAGTTATAAAATTAATTCTGCGGTGTGTCTTGGTGTCTGTCTTGGATCTTCTTCCCTGCAGCAGAACTCGAGACAGGAATTCAGATACAAATAATTTATTGGGGGGTGAGGATATATGTGAGAGGATAAAAAAAAGGAAAGAATAAAAAGTGGTCTTAGATAAATCCAACCTTTGGCCCAAACCTTAAGCATGACCTGAATCACAGAGCTGTTCTTCAAGACAGGGGAGTCAGCCTTTGTCTGGTCAGAGTAACATGATTTAGTCAAGAGCAAGTCTCTGGGGCAGCTATCAAGGAGCAAAATTCACAGGCGCTTCTGATAGGTACACTGTTCTGTAAGGACCAGCCACAGCATCTACAACTTTCTTCCCTGACATGAAATCAAGGAACATCCTGTCAATCATACCTCTCAAATATTTATTCATCTGATCCCATCTTTCTATCCTCAAAGCTTTATCATAGTTTAGACCTTCCCTTGAATCACTGTAATAGCCTCTGTGGTGCTTTGAAACTATATGTATATATCTAAAATATACATATATATATTTATATTTTATATATATAAATGGATTGAGAATGATGTGTACTTGTTTTAAACTTTAAAATCCATTATTATAGTCCCTCTGAGAATTTGAAAAAGAAAATAACATTGTCCTGATTATTTGAATGTGTTTTTTGAAATCAACTCTGCACACAGAAGTGAATAGCTAAATCCTTCTAAGACAACTTCCTTTGAAAATAGTCTGTGTTTTTAGAAATCAACTAAATTTATTCCAGTTGCAGTGAAGAATACTCCAACTACTTTGGTCTCCTTGCTTTTCTCTCCTCTTGGTTAGTCCACACAGTTCAGTTTCTGGGTCCTCTGCTGTGTAAAGGTTTCTTTATGCCACCTCAGTTTTCCTTGAACACATGCATAAATATTGTTCTTTGTGTTTTTCTTCCTTACCAAACTGTTGACCCCAATTTGATATGCTGTTTTTAAATTCCAATTAAATTGGGTACAAAATATTCTCATTTTTTGTGCTCAAGCTTTTCATTAATGATGTCCTATGCTATAGTAATCTGGTGGCATGATTCTGTCAATCAAATATGACAATCTGAGACTGGCTGAATACTTTCGTCTCTAAATCAGTTAAGAGAAATGCTGAACTTCTCAATACCTACGTCTGTTTATACCATGCAATAAATTCAAAGAATTATTTAGCTTTTGCCTTTTTTCCTGACAGAAAATGAAAACTTGTAACTATTTTTCCAAACAAACCTTTCTGTACATCATTTACTTTTCAGATGCAAAGTTGGCATCACTATAAGCATCTGCTCAGCAGAGAAATAAATTCAGAATTTCTTAAGGAACAGTTCGAAGCTTGGATCTTTCCTCTCATCATTTGTAGTAGCTGTGTCAGCACAGTAATCAGCTCTCTTGGGAAGGCAGATAGAATAGTTGTAATGAATGTGTTCAATCCTTCCAAGAACTGCTTCAGACTGCATCTAGTTCTTAACATACTCACTCATAAAATACTACATCCTTGACATTCAGAAACATTTACAAATGTTTTATTGAGCATTAATAAATCCTGTATAAAATAAAATAAAACAAGTTAAAATGAAATAAAATTGACACTGAGTTTTTTTTTAAGACAATGGCTTTTTTTTTAGATTTAAAAGATTTATAGATTAAAGAAATTCCAGGTTGGCTTGCTTGATATTATTAAAAACAGAAAGACTGTGCATATCAATAATATATGACTAGTTCAAAAGGTAAGATACTACATTCCAGCAAGTGATGCTTTATCTGACTTCATAAGACCAAATAAGTGATATGATAATTGATATGTTCAACTAGCAGTTTTGTCATGAGAACTTAGTTAGTTCAGATATGCAATTTGTGAACACAAATGCCCAGAATGATTAGAATAATAAAGTGTTCCAGGGTTTGTAAATGCTCCACAGCACAATAAAATTATACTAAGGATAAAAAGGAAAACTTTATTTTAAAATAATAGATAAGACCCACAGGATAGGGATTGGGAGTGAAGAGTTTAGGTTTTGTGAATCAAAGTCCTTTAAAATGATAGCTTGATTGGTTTTTGAATATAAATTTTATGCAGAGTAAAGTTCCTTACATCATATATTCTAAATTTTAATCTGATGTTTGCATGATGATATGGCATTTTATTTCTTCATGCATATACATATGTATGTATAATATATGTATGCGCTACTAAAGAGAACTTTTATTTACATATTTAAATATATCATACATATTTGAAAAGATGATACTGATATGTATTTGATTTTCAAAGGAGTTTTAATAATGAAGACAAAGACACTGACTCTATAATAGTCTCCTGTCTTGGTCTTTGCTTCATTATAGTCCTGGTAGTATAGTAGTTAATGACATTAACATTTTCTCTATCTTCTCATTTAATTTCCAAAAAGTTATAGTTCAAATGTTAACACATGGATTATTTCCACAAGAGAGAATGTTTTCAATTTTTAAACAATTTTGAACATTAGACTTTTACTACAGATTTGTTAGCAGAGCTATTTTCGCATTTTATTTATATCAACTGAATTTAAAAGTAGCTATAAACTCACTAAATATTGCCATTTCTGGTGTTCTTTTCTGGCATGCATGCATGTCTATCATTCACTTTCTTCTAACTTCACTTTGACCTCTTATTGCTCTTACCTGCCTCTTAATTCAGTTTAATTTGGTGTGTCAGCTAGGGTTCTCTAGGGAAATCGAACCAACAGGAGATACCTGTAAACATTATGAGATTTTCATGAGAATTGTCTCATACAACTGTAAGCATGGACAAGTCCCCATTCTGTAGGGCACGCTGGGAACGCCAATGAAGGTTTGCAATGAACTCCCCAGAGAAGTTAGCTGACTGAAGTAGAGATGGAAATTCTCTCTTTTTACTCATGAAATCAGCATCTCTCCTTGTGGTTGTGTGAAGTTGTAGGTGTCCCAGAAAAGGTCATGTTCTTTTAATCCATTCTTGTGGGTCCAACTTTTGCAGGTGGACACTTCTGATTAGGTTATTTCAATTGAGATGTGAACCACCTCATTCAAGGTGGGTATTTAATCTTCTTGCTGAAGTCCTTTATAAGAGGATAAAGGAAACACAGAAAAACCTAGAGAAGTTCAGAAAAAAAAAAAGAAAAAAACAGAGAAACTAAAAGGAAGCCACTGAAAAGTCAGAAGCTAGAAGCAACGAAACCAGAGAGAGAAGAGCCAGCAGCCCAAGCTTGCTGGCAGATGGTCTTCAGAGAGGATATTGCCTTGTTGATACCTTAATTTGGACATTTTTCATGACCTAGGAAATATAAACTGTAAGTTGATAAATCTCCATTGTAAAAGCAATCCATTTCTGATATATTGATTTCATCAGCTTTACCAAACAAAAACACTCTTTTTAAAGCTTTCACTGCTTGTATGAGATTTCTCTCATTTTTGAGGTGTGGAGATGTAATATAATAAACTTACTGATGATTTAAGGCCACAAAATATCCTCACAGTACCAACCAGTGCTTGTTTGACCAAACAACTGGACACCATCACCTGGTCTTGTTGATAAATAAACTTAACCACATCTCCACATCTGGAAAAAAAAAAGACCCTGTATCAAAATCTTATTTTTTTTCCAAAATAAAAACCTCTTTTATAGAAATTGAGCATTATAAATAGGACTAAGTGATTGTAGCTATTGAAAACTGGCACTATATAAATTTTACAATAACTTTTCTGTTTGCTGTTCAGAGAGTAAGAAATATTCTTATGTATTTACAGGCTAGACATAGGAAAATCTTAGAGCAATTACGTTTTGGGGACCTAAAAATTGTATTTTCCACTAGTCACAGAAAGGACTAAATCTGCAGCAACAGTTGAGACTAGTGGGATAAAATAAAAGGAGAATGAATGATAATTTAAGACTTCTACATTGGCCCAATGACTATTTAATAGTATTTCATTCCCTTGGGTCCCAAAGCAGATAACAGGAAAAGGGGGTGGGGGAAACTAGCAGCAAAATATCAAATTTCTATTTTTTTTTTCAAATACAGGCATACCTCATTGTATTGCAGTTCGGTTTCTTGCACTTTACACTTATTGCACCTTTTATAAATTGAGGGTTTGTTCAGCCTACACCAAGAAAATCTATTGGCTCCAAGTTTCCAATAGCATATGCCTACTTCATGTCATTGTGCCACGTTTTGGTAATTTTTGCAGTATTTTAACCTTTTCTTCATTATTATATCTGTTATTATGACCTTTGACCAATAACGATGTTGCTATTGTAATTGTTTGGGGACACTACAAATTGCTCTCACTTAAGAAAGCTAGCCTAGTCAATAAATGTTGTGTGTGTTCTGACTGCTCCACTGACCAGCCATTTCTCCATCTCTCTTCCTCTCCTCCCTAGTTCTTAAGACACACAATACTGAAATTAGCTAATTAATAACAATATTCTCTAAGTGTTCAAGAGAAAAGAAGAGTTGCATGTCTCTCACTTTAACTCAAAAGCTAGAAATGATTAAGCTTAGGGAGAGAGGAGCGTTGAAAGGTGAGGTAGGTTTAAACTTGGAAATTTGACAAAATAGTTATCCAAGTTGTGAATGCAAAGGAAAAGTCCTTAAAGGAAATTAAAAGTGTTGATTCACTGAACATCTGATTGATTAAAAAAGCAAAACAGCCTTGTTGGTGATATGGAGAAAAATTTAGTGGTCTGGATAGATCAAACCAGCTTCCACATTCCCTTAAGTCAAAGCCTAATTCACAGCAGATCCTAAGTATCTTCAACTCTATGAAGTGAGGAAGCTGTAGAAGAAAAGCTTGAGGGTAGCAGAGGTTGGTTCATGAGGCTTAAGGAAAGAAGCCATCTCCACTACCTCCAAGTGCAGTGTGTGGCAGCAAGTGCTGCCATAGAAGCTGCAGACAAGTTATACAGAAGATCTAGCTATGATAATTGAGGAAGGTGGCTACACTAAAGAACAGATTTTCAATGTAGACAAATAGCCTATTGGAAGAAGATGTCATCTGGGATTTTCATAGGTACAGAAGAGAAGTCAATGTCTGACTTCAAAGCTTCAAAGGACAGGTTGACTCTCTTGTTAGGGGCTAATGCCAGCTGGTGAATTTAAGTTGAAGCCAATGCTCACTTACTGTTCTGAAAATCCTAGGGCCATTAAGAATTCTGCTAAATCTACTCTGCCTGTGCTCTGGAATGAAATAACAAAGCTTGCATGATGGCACATTTCTTTACAACATGGTTTACTGAATACTTGAAGCCCACTATTCAGAATAAAAGATTCCTTTCAAAATATATTCATTGCATAATGACAATGCACCTGGTCACCCAGGAGCTTTGATTGAGATGTACAAAATTAATGCTGTTTTCTTGCCTGTTAAGACAGCCATTATGAAGCCTATGTATCAGAGAGTAATTTCAACTTGCAAGTCTTACTACTTAAGAAATACATCTTGTACAGCCAGATAGCTGATTTAGATAGTGATTCCTCTGATGGATCTGGGCAAAGTAAATTGAAAATCTTTTGGAAAGGATTCAACATTCTAGGTGACATTAAGAATATTAAGGATTCATGAGAGGAGGTAAAAATATCAATATTAACAGGAGTTTGGATGAAGTTGATAACAACCTTCACAGATGACTTTGAGGGTTTACAGAGGAAGTAACTGCAGATGTAGTGGAAATAGCAAGAGAACAAAAATTAGCTGTGGAGTCTGAAGATATGACAGAATTGTTGCAACTTCATCATAAAACTTTAATGGATGAGGAGTTGCTTCTTTGGGATGAGCAAAGAAAGTGGTTTATTGAGATGGAATATACTCCTGATGAAGATGCTGTGAATATTCTTGAAATGACAACAAAGAATATAGAATACTACATAAACTTAGCTGATAAAGCAGCTGCAGGCTTTGATTTTATTGACTCCAGACTTGAAAGTAGTTAAACTGTGCGTAAAATACCACCAAAGAGCACTGTGTTCTGCAGAAAATCTTTTGTGAAAAGAAGAATCAATTGATGCTGTAAACTTCATTGTTGTTGTTTAAGACATTGACATAGACTTCTAGGGTCAAGTAGAATAAGATCAAGTAGGATAAGATGAGTTCACTCTTGCTCCAAGGAACTAGACGAGTGAAAGAAAAATAACCAGGACAACAGTTATAGGGTGCAACTGACCTGAGAGGATCCTTTACACTATTTAGGGAAGACCTGGATGAAAATGCTGAGGAACCGAGACACAAAGAATAGGGTGAGTGGGCTCCATTGGGACTCTAATGGGAACAAGAGGCCATGCCCAGCAATGTTCCTTCCCTGGAAGCTAGCCTGGATATCAATGCCCTCAGCTCTGAAGCCTAGAGCTAACTTGGGGAATCTAGAAACCAATAAACTTGCTTTCCCTGCTCATAGAGACCATTAAGATAGTACACAGAACCTACCTCTCCCCTTTCCATATGGAAACCGAGAGCCCACAAGAGTGCAAGAGAAAGAGGTGGGGACAAGGAAGCAAGACATAACTGCACCTCAAGCCCATGTGCACTGCACTCCAGTGCCCACATGCCCCACACACACTGCCTACCCACTCCCTGCTTTGCACTGCCTCATGCCTCCAACTGTGCCTTATCCCACATGCCGTGACCACCCCGTGCCCATGCATGCTACACACACTGTACTTCATGCCTGGCACCCTGTGCCCCGTGCACCTACATGCACAACCGATGAACTTGCTCACTCATGCACCCATGCATCCTCACACCCTAAACTCCAGGAGCCTGTGTACCCACATACCTACATACCTTGCATCTCACACTGTGTCCTGCCCCCTTGTAATCTGCCACTTGCAAACCATGCACAGGTGCATCCCTGACCCACACCTCCGGTCACCACTCCCACACGCCTGCTGGCCACAATCACTCCATGCCCTGTCACCATGCCCTGCCCCACCCAGCACCCCCATTCACTGTGCCATGCCCTGTTCTTCCCACACACTATGCATCTATGCACCTGTGCTGCATCCCACAAGCCCACATCGTGCCCTACCTTGTGACCCTGCCCCATTCCACATCCTAGTGTCCCCTGAGCTGCATCCTCTTGTGCCCCACCACTGCATCACATCCTGATGTCACTGTGTTATGCCCCACTCCATGGCCCCACGCCATGCCCAGTATCACGCACCACTCCTGAGCCCTACACCAGCCTCATGCTGTCTCCTGCCCCAGTGTCTCCCATGCCACATCACTCCCTACACCATGCCCTGTGCCATATTCCACTCACACCTTGCCTCCCACCCCACACTCACCTAGTGCCATGACCTACCCATGCTCCATGCCCCTACTCTCATGCTTTGTGCCCAATGCCACACTCTGTGGAACACCCTGTATCTGCACTTCCCTCATCCCATACCCCCATGTGCACCTCTTGTCCTGCCCTATGCCACATGCCCCACTCCACACCAAGCCTATAGGCATTTCCAGGTAGGCGGTGGACAGGAGCAGCTTGCATACACAGTTCCACAGCCTAAGGACTTTCTAAGTGGGAGTGTTGGGACCACCACCAGAATCTCCACTGAGGTGAACACTACCTACACTCCAGCCCCAGGGATGGCAGATTTCAGCATGCACTGGGACCAGTGGACCTAGCTGGAATTGCACAGGGTCTCCATTCAGCTCACCTGGCTGCCACATTCAGGAAGAAGTGGGCCTGAGGGGAAAAGAAGACCCAAGATTGCCATCTACTGGGATGAAATGGTAAGTGCATTCTGACAATCTGCCTATCTGCCTAGCTTCAAACAGATCCTCAAGTAGAGGTGCATCTCTGGCATAAGCTCTGGGCCTTAGTTAGGCAGGGAATTACTAATGAGCCAAGTGCAAAAGGAGACCTTCAATGCAAATCCAAGCAAATCCAAAACCTTAGACAACAGAAGGAAATCAAATTCCAAAATAACCCTATTAAGACAATCAAATGCCTCAAAACTAACTGAAAAATCACAAAGCATATGAAGATGCCGGCAGATATAGCTCAGCCAAATGACCAAATTAAAGCACTTGAGGAGACACAGACTCTGGAACAACTAATCAAATGTGTTCATAAAACTCTCCTAAATAAATTCACTGGGATATCAAGGCTATCAAGAAGACACTAGAAGAGCATAAATAAGAATTTGAAAGAATAAGTAGAAAAAATAGCAGATATTACAAGGATGAAAGATACTGCAGACCAAATTAAAAATAAACTAGAGACATACAGCAGAAGGAAGAATAAGCAATTTAGAGGACAGAGCAATTTAATTCAAGTGCACAAAGACAAATGGCAAAAAAGATGGAAAAATTTGGATTGGATCTCAGGAAAATGATGGACAACATAAAGCACACAAATAAAAATCATCAGTGACCCAGAAGGAAAATAGAAGATTAAAGGGCTAGGAAGATTAGTTGAGGAGACAATGAGGGAAAACTTCCCAAACCTTATAAAAGACAAATTTGCAAACCAAAGAATCCCAACAAACCCCAAATAGAATAAATCCAAATAAGTTTACTCCAAGACACATACCAATCAGTCTTTCAAATACTGAGGAGAAAAATAAAGTACTGAAAACAGCATGAGAAAAGCAACTCACAACATACAAGGAAAACCACATAAGACTGAATTCAGACTTCTCAAAGGGCACTGCAGAGATGAGAAGGCAGTAATATGATATATTTAAGATCCTGAATGAGAAATACTTCCTGCCAAGAATTCTTTATCCAGCCAAATTGACCTTCAAAAGTGAGGGAGAAGGGAGTGCAAGGGTAGTTCAGTGGTAGAATTTTCACCTACCATGAGGGAGACTCAGGTTCGATTCCCAGTCCATGCATTTCCCAAACAACAAACAAACAAGTAACAAACAAAAACATTCAACAAATGATGCTGCAATAATGGGATACTCACATGGAAAAATAATGAAATGTGACCCCTCGATATAGCATGTGAAAAAGAAAAAGTGAGGGAGAGATTAAAATTTTTACAAAAAAAGGCTGAAAGAATCTGTCAAAAGAGACTGGCCATACAAGAAATACTAAAAGGAGTTCTTCAGCTGGAAAATAAGACAGGAGAAGGAAATCTGGAGAAAGGCACATAATTAAAGAGTACTAGTAAAGGATAAAAAGAGAGAGAGGGAAAAGAATATATAGATCTGACATAAAACAAAGGATAAGATGGTATATTAAAAAATGCCTTTACAGTAATAACTTTGAACATTAATGCACTAAATTCACCAACTAAAAGATACATATTGGCAAAATGGATTAAGAAATATGGTCCATTTATATGCTGCTTACAAGAAATTTACCTTAGAGCCAAGGATACAAATAGATTGAAAGTGAAAGAGTGGAGAAAGACGTTCCATGCAAGCTGTCACCAAAAGAAAGCAGGAGTAGCTATATTAAAATCAGACAAAATAGACTTAAATAAGAGACAAGGAAGAACACTGCATATTAATAAAAGGGAAAATTCACGGAGAAGAAATAGCACTCATAAAGGTCTATACTTCCAATCAAGGATCTCCAAAGTATATGAGGCAAATATTGGCAAAACTGAAAGAAGAAATAGATGTTTCAACACTAACATAGCAAGACCTCAATACACCACTCTCCTCTACAGATAGAACAAAATAAATGAAAAGATTCTAGCAGAAGTAAATGAATTGCAGAAAAAAAAAAGAAAATCAATAAAACCAGATGTTATTTCTTTGAGAAAATCAATAAAATGGAAGGAACTTTAGCAAGGTTGACAAAGAAAAGCAGAGAAGATGGAAGCAAATGAAATCAGAAATGAAAGGTGGTTATTACCACAGACCCTGAAGAAATAAAAAAACTATCATAAGCGAATACCATGAAAAACTATATGTCAACAAACTACACAACTTAGATGAAATGGACAAATTCCTAGAAACACATGAACAAGTTACAGTGACTTGCAAAGAAATAGAACATCCCAACAAATCAATTACAAGCAAAGAGATTCAACCATTCATCAGAAATCTTCACACAAGGAAAAGTCCAGTGCTAGATGGCTTCACAGGGGAATTTTATCAAACATTCCAGAAAGAACTAATACCAAACTCTTCCAAAAAATTGAGGAAGAAGGAACATCACCTAACTCATTTCATGAAGCTAACATGCTAATACCAAAACTGGTTAAAGGTGCTACAAGAAAGGAAATCTAGAGGCCAATCTCCCTAAATTACATAGGTCTAAAACATCTCAGCAAAATACAAAAAAATAGGATCCAATGACACATTAAAATAATTATATACCACAACCAAGTGGGGTTTTTAACAGCCATTCCAGTTCTGATATATCTCATTCTGGCAGCAAGAAAATGAACACAGTCCTCTAATCCACTGGACTTGGATAGAATAATCTTTTCCATAAATGGACATGGGAGTACAAATATCAATAGCCAAAAGTATGAAATGGGACTTTTACTTTACACCCTATATGAAAATTAACTCAAAGTGGGTCAGAGGCCTAAATATAAGATTCAGTACCATAAAACATCTGGAGGAAAATACAGGGAAACATCTTCAAGTCTTAGTTGTAGGAAGTACCATCCTAAACTTTACCACCAAAGCACAAGCAATGAAAGAAAAAATAGATAAATGGGAATTCCTCAAAACCAAATGCTTCTGTACCTCAAAAGACTGTCAAAAAGGTGAAGAGGTAACGCTGTGACCAAACAGTGAACTTCTCCATAGGATGACATTGTCACTCTAGAGTGTCTTGTTTTTTTCCTAAGGGAGATACAAGGTGAAGTCATTTCACTGTAAACATAGTCCATGATGATGACGATGTGAATAAGCAAATAAATGGCTCAAAGTTAAAAAAAAAAAAAGGGTGAAGAGGCAGCCAAAGAAATTTCCATTTCTTTGGAAATTATCTTCGGATAGAAGTTTGATATCCTGTATACATAAAGAAATCATACAACTCAACAACAAAAAGAACAAACAACCCAATTATGGAATAGACTAAAGATAGGAATGGACATTTTTCAAAAGAGCAAATACAGATGACTAAAAAGCATATGATCCATTTTCATTAGCTATAAAGGAAGTGCAAACCAAGCCTACAATGAGATATCACCTCACACCTATAAGAATGACTGCTATTAAACAAATAGGAAACTACAAATGCTGGAAAAGATATGGAGAAAGTTAAACTCTTATGCACTGGGAATGAATAATGCTATAGCCACTATGGAAGACAGTTTGGTGGTTCCCTGGAAAACTAAATATTGTTTCCCTGCAATCTGGCAGTACTACTACTTTGTAAATACTAAGAATAGCTGAAAGTAGTGACACAACCATTTGCACCTGATATTCATAGTGACATTATTCACAATTGCCAAAAGGTGGAAACAATCCAAGTGCCCATCAACAAATGAGTGGATAAGCAAAATACAGTATATACATATGATGGAATATTATGCAACAGTAAGACAAAATGAGGTCCTGAAGCATATGACAACATGGGTAAAATCTTAAAGACATAATGTTGATTGAAATAAGTCAGACACAAAAGAAAAGATGCTGTGTATAAACTCAGAGGTTTATAACATAGAATACAGGGACCTAGAGATACACAGAAACTGGAGATGGGTGAATGGTAAGCTAATGAGGTAGAACTTAAATGTAAGTGAATGGACAGAAGTGAAGGCAGTTGATTAATGGACCTATAAGTAATATTGTCATATTGAAGGTGAACGTGATTGAAAAGAATTGTATAGAGCCATGTATCCTGCTGACTAACACTACAAATATAAATAGTCTTGTGTGAACTACTTCAAAGGTATGAATCTTGTACAAAGAGTCAATAATAGAGGATATAGAGGGAAAACTACTATTGCAGGCTATGTTTAACAGTGTCCTAGTTTGCTAGCTGCTGCTATACAATATACCAGAAATGGGATGGCTTTTAAAAGGGGGAATTCATTAAGTTGTAAGTTTGCAATTTTAAGGCTGTGAAAGATGTCTTAATTGAAGCAAGTCTATAGAAGTGCCCCAAATAAGGTACCAACAAGACGGTACTTTCATTCAAAAAAGGCTGACGAAGTTCAGGGTTTCTCTCTCAACTGGAAAGGCACATGGTGAACCTGGCAACATCTGTTAGCTTTCTCTCCAGGCTTTTTGTTTCATGAAGCTCCCCTGGAGGCATATTTCTTCTTCATCTCCAAAGGTCTCTGGCTTCCTGGGGTTTTCATGGTTCTATTGCAGCTCCATTGTCATTCTGAAACTTTCTCCAAAATGCTTCCTCTTTTAAAGGATTCCAGTAAAATAATGCACTTGGAATACATGGAGTCACATCTCCCTCTAATCAACAGGTAATACAATTTGATGAGTCAAATCTCCATGGAGATGATCTAATCAGGTTTCCCACATACAGAACTGAACAGGGATTAAAAGAAACTGCAGCTCCCACAAGATGGGCACATAATCCTTTCAAGCACAAACAGGAAGACATCAACAGTATGACAGCCATACTAGGGATATATAATTGGAGTAGAGGGGAACAAGAATTAAGTGGAAGTTTGGATTCTCTATTTGGTGAGGTTATGTTTAGCGGTTAGTTTACTCTTTGGAGCAATGAAAATTGTCTAAAATTGAGAGTGTTGATGATTGTACAACTAAGTGACAATAATGTGAGACATGGATTATTGACTGTGGACATTATACACGATGCCCAATGGAAGGAGGTGGCTGCAGGATACATGACTAAGTAGTGGAATAGTGAACTGTGGTGCAAACATGTGACGGTATATTGTAAAAGTCATGAGGCATGCAACAAAGTGAATGAAGTATAATTACAACTTTAATATGCACTGGGAAACAAAAATATTGTGTGACTTGCTTTATTGCTATATATATTTTTATTATGGTGATCTGGAGCTAAAGAAATAGCCATAGAAATTACCCAAAATGAAATACAGCAAGAAAAATAAATACTACCTAAAAGTGAATAGAGCTTCAGCAAGGTGTGGAAAAACTTAGTGTGGCCTAACATATGCAGACTAGAATACCAAAAAAGAGGGGGGGTGTGGAGGAAAGAAAAAATAGTGAAGAAATAGTGTCTGAATTTTTTTCCCAATTTAATAAGCCTTCAGATCCACAAAACTCAGTGAACTCCAAGCCTAAAACACATGAAAAATGCTACACCAAGATACATTATAATCTGGATGGTTAAAACCATGGATAAAAAGAAAATCCAAGTAGAAGATAAAAGACACATGATAGGGTGGGCCACGGTGGCTCAACAGGCAGAGTCTCGCCTGCCATGCCAGAGACCCGGGTTCGATTCCAGTATTTGCCCATGTGGAAAAAAAAAAACAAAAACAAACAGAAAAAAGGCACATGATAGTTAGTGGAACAGATATAAGAAATAAAGCAGACTTCTTACTTGAGAAATTGCAAGCCAGAGAAAATGGAACAATACTTCAAATTAATAAGAAACTATCAACAAAGAATTCTAAACCCAGCAGAATAATTTATTGACAATGAAGTTGAAATAAAGAAATTCCCAGGCATAAAAAGCTGTACAAATTCCTACCAGTTAAAAGATATGTTCTAGGCTGAAAATGTGTGAAATATTTTTTGATAAAAAGAATGAAAAGCAAAAGAAATAATAAATTATTTATTTAATATAAACCACCTTTAAAATATTTCTAAATCTCTTAAAAACTTTAATGATAGTTTAAAGCCAAAAGAATAACAGTGTCTCTTGTGTTTTATATCACGTAAAAAGTAAAATATAGGACAGTACTAGATCTGGGATCAGAGAAAAGGAAGTATACTATTAAAAGTTTATTTTAACATATATGACATGGTATAATATTAGTTTAAGGTTTGCTTTAAAAGTTAAAGCCATACTGCAATCTGTAACATAACTGTTAAATGTGAAAAAGTGCTAGAGCCAATGAAGCCACAAAGGAGATAAAATGGAATCATAAACATGCCCAATTAAGCCAGAAGGAGGCAGAATAATAGAATGAAAAAAGAATTAATAAAGGGAGGAGTGTAGATGAGTCAAGTAGCAAACAAATTGCAAAATGATATATTTAAGCCCAACTCTGATGGGTACTGCTTTGTGTCAACTTGGTTAGGTTATGTTGTGCAATTGTTTGGGCAAGCACCAGCACAGATGTTGCAGTGGAGATATTTTACTGATGGAATTGTATCTACAATCAGTTGACTTTAAGTAAAGGAGACCATACTCCATTACGTGGATCTGCCTCATCCAATCAGAGGGAGAATTTAAACGCCAACATCTGAGATTCTAAGAGGAAGAAGGAAGTTGGCCTCAAGACCAAATGGTCCAGTCTTTTCTTGTTTCTGTACTAAGGAATTATGACTCAAGATTTCAACATCAGTCTTCCCAGAACTTCCAGGCTTCAGCTTGCCCCATAGAAAACATATTTTCCAGAACCCCAAAATGCATCATCAATACCTTCTAATAAATCTCTTTATTATACATATACATGCAACACATATTGTGTTGGTTCTGGTTCTCTGAAGAACCGTGATACACCAAGCACATCAAAGATACTTTGCACATCGCACACAAATTTTGAATGCTTTAGTACACATTAATGTAGGTGAGGAACTTTTTTTTAAAGAAACTTCTGGACCTGTAGCTCGCTCTATTTTTATATATACCAAGATTCACTTTTGCCCTGGATTCATATATACTGAATTTCCCAAGAAAAAAGCTGCTGGGTCAATTTAGGAAGACTGTATTTTTTTTTTGCTCACCTTTTCAAACAATTTCAATAATGTTCTTTTTACTTAAGTCACAAATATAACACACCCATCACTGTCTGGATTTAGAGCTGTAGAATAGAAATATGTGACAGGAGATGTGCAACTACTTTAATAGGCAGAAGAAGTATTTTTGAAATAGCAGAAACACACTAAATGCAGGCACTAACTGAATTTTCGCAGTGACTATTAGAAATATGTCACCTATTTGCCAACCTGGCATAGTCAGTTTTCCTACTTCTGAAAATGTATTGTTTATTTCCCAAAACTTTTCCTTTATTTATTGCAGTTAGGAAATTACATTGATAGGAAAATAAAAAGAGCATTACAAAATAATTGTTCTGAACAACATTTCTTTTCACTTCAAAATATCAACTAAATTTATGAAAAGAAATGTTATTTCTAAAGCCGTGTATTTAATAAATAAGTCCCCGAGAACATTTGTAATCAAGCATTACATTTGGTCTCATTCTCCTTCTTTAGATTAATTGAGCAGACTCCATCCATAACCGATCTATAATCAGTTTGCAAAAATTTATTGCAGTTTTGAGAAGCCATTCTATTGCCTTTCTTTAGTTAACTTTGATATCACTTGTTGAATTAGAAAAATTTGTTCTGTGTAATCTCATCTGATCTAATTTATGGCAAGACCACCTAAACAGGTGGTCTTATACATATTTACAATATAGTAAATAAATAAAATAAATAAATGCATATATATAATAGGAATAAGAAATTGTCATTTGTCTTATTAGTGATCATCTTTGATAATATTTTCCAAGCACAAAGCAGAGGGTTTAAATAATACCACCGAATCACCTAATACCTTGGCCACTTGTGAGTTCTTACAAATCTGACAGATTTCATACAAAATGTATTTTAGCCTTTCTAGCTGACCTTCGGCTTTGCTTTTTATGATTTGTACAATTTTATAACATGACTTTTGCCCCTTCTTTGATTTAGCAATGGAATTTCTGCCTTAATGAAATTTGTTTGCTTGTTTGTTTTCCTTTTCTTTTTGTATGCTCCCTTCCCTGCGGCATCCATACCGCAAAATAACAAATGCAGTTTTCAAACATGTCTTCACCTTTGGGCCATAATAATATAAAACAGCTGAAACCTATTTTCCAATCTACCTTGCACTGAAACTTAACAGGTTTTGTAATGGTCAGTTACTCTCACGGGCGAGCAAAGCAAATGTTCATGGGGGTTAGCAACGTTTCTGTGACGGATTTCATTTTACTATGGTTCCTTTGACCTCAGCTATGTTTGTTCTTTATAAGGTTTCTGGAATGAGCTTATAAATTACTTCTGACCCTAGGGAATCTCCCTCAATTTATATAAAATCTCATTGTCTTCCTAAAAGAAAATGCCTAGAGAGATTTTTCTATATTTCTTACAAATTTTAAGGTCCATAATTATTCCCCTCAAGAACACATCTTTTTATACTGAGTTTTAACTGTTTCAAATTGTTCCTTAAACCAGTTTGATGGGCCCTAAAAATAGGCAGAAAATAACAAGTTGTGGGAAACTTAAAGACTGATGCAGTTGCTCTCTGGAAGTGTAACTGATGAATATTTTTCTCCTTTTTTTAATTTGACATTTCCATAAATATAGATAATAACAATAAAATCCTTAAAATGATCACAAATGAGTCTACAAATTCAAATGAGAAGGTGTTGTGAAGCTTTTTTAACTCCTTAAGAAGAATATACTAGTTAATCAGCATTGTCCTCATGTGCTTACTTACAAATGCCCAGTTTCAACCTTCTAGATCACGGGGTACATATGACCAACTTCTTCCAAAGCAAGGGCCGAATCAAGATTAGCTTCTGTATTCAAATTTATTTCCTAAGTTTCTTCAAGGCCATTTTCATTTAAAGCTAGAACTTCTGATTTCCTAAATGATTTAAAATATGTTTGACATTTCAAAATGTTTTCTGAGAGATAGAAAACCTATTTTGGATTTCTGAAGAAGTCTTGGGGATTCCCAATATTATCATGGAGTTCATATACAGCAGTCCTTGTTAAAATTAAATGCTAATGGCTAATGAGGGATATTTTAATCTTCTTTGGATTAATAGATACTTCAAAATATTTTAAAGATTTAAAATCTTTACACTTAAAATCGTGTGGCCAAAGGAGATATGAAAGATGTTCAAATGGATTAAGGGAAAACAGAGAAAATACGTCAAAATTTTTTTAACAGCAAGCACTCATTTTTATTACAAAGTCCTTTTTATACTTATATGAAACATGGATATTAAAAAATTAAAATTATATCCCAGCATAGCATCTTTCATATGCAGTACAGGATATAAAAGTTTTATTGCTGACTTTCACATAATCTGGAAATTTATATAAAGATATAAGATACAAATTATAAATGAAATTTGCATATTAGACTTCAGTACAAAGAAGACTTTAAAAAAACTCTAAATGCTTAATTTAACTTTGTATATTCTAAAGTCCATGCAATGTTGGGCAGAATATCCAAATGTGCTTTATATAGCAATAAAATGAAACCCTGCCTCATTTTACAAAATTGGACATCAGATTATGACCCCACTTCAAAAGATCAATCACTTCATAAGCCATAAAATAGATACAATTGATCATTGATGATGATTTCATTTCTCTTTGAAAATAAACTCAAGTTTATTGCTCTATGTTAATGTGCCAGGATAAGGCTGCCTCAGGTAATTCTACCATGAGTATTTTATCCTAGAGTTATTAAACTTGTCTCTGTCTCCCTACACTCTAATGTTAGAGGTTAATAGCAATGTTCTATTTTATCTAGTGCCTTACTTCACGTAATATAATGAAGCATGGCTTTCATTAAAGCATGAAGCTCAAAGAATTGCATGAAAAATCAACATCTAAATTCAGGGCAAAATAACCTTACATAAAAGAACAGGCTGATGATAACAATCTCTGTCAAGTTTAGCTAGGTATTCAATGTAGTTGTAATATAAACTATATTTTGAATGCTAACATACAAACAGATCATTAAATCATATTGCAATATTCCCGAAGTGTTTTCTCTAGTATTGCTTGTGATACATGAATATGAATTTAAAGTATTAATGGATAAAACAGATTCTATTGCTGTCCAATCTGCTTGGAAGGTATGCTTTTACCCTTCTAGTCAGGTGAATACTTATCAAAATAATTATGAGTAATGATGTTCCAAGTAAAGATGCTGTGATTAGCTGTTTGTGTTTGTTAAATCTTGTTTTAAATTATCACTCTTACCTTAATTCTTTTCTGAGATATGCTAAATGAATAAAATCAATTGTCATTGTCTTCTGTATTTCCTGTCATTTGCTTCTGTCATACGTCTTATTTTTTTATTATTATTTTTTTTTTGGCATGAGCAAGGGATTGAACCTGAGTCTCTGTCATGGCAAGCATAACTCTGTCACTGAGCAACCACTGAACACCCTCTACCTTTTATATTTTTAATGTAAAACATGAGCTCAGTGATCCAGCATGTTTGGGAGCTGCAATTTCCTTGTTGATTGAAGGATACAGTGTAATTTCTGCCTCTAATGGCAAAATCTTTACCATCATGGCCTTGACCCTGAGATCTCATCATTCACCTCTCCACTCACAGTATTCTGATGGCATGTTACTGTCATGATTTTCACAATTATATTAGCTGTGTAATGTTTTCTTCAATTGGAACCTCATGTAAACTTTCAACAAATAAAATAGATAAAAATAGGATACTCTGATGGAGGGTAGTTTCCCTCTCATCAATGGACATCCACTCCTCTGATTTCTATCACTGTAGCTTAATTTTGCTTATTTCTGAACTTCATATAAGTGGAATCATATCATATACTCATTTAAGAACTTTTAAATCTATTAATAGTTCATTTATTTTATTGCTGAGTTCTTTTAATGAGAATACACCAAAATATACATTAATTATGAGAAAACATATTGTTCTAAGCTTTTAACTCTTAGGAAGAAGGCTTGTGAAAACATTCTCAAATAAGTTATTTCGATAGAAGTCTGCTTTCATTTCTCTTGGGTAAAAACCTAGAAATGGAATTACCGAGCATAAATATATATTTACCTGTATTAAAAAAACTGCCAGTCTTCCAAGGTGGTTGTACCAATTCATACTCTTGCCAGGAAAGGATTTCAGTTGCACTATCCTTGCTAACAGTTGGAGGTATCAGTCATCAAATTTGTTTCATATTAATAACTCTGATTTTTAATGTTTACCAATTCTGTTTTACAAATACTCCTTCCGTAGCTGATTTCAAGCTGCCAAGGTGAAATCTATAAGCATAAAGTATGATGAGATGAAGAATATTGAATCTTGAGTTTGTGTGCATTGGCCTCATCACACCTCTGCAACCACGATACTTAGGAGTATATTTAAGTATATACCTGAGCACTGAAGCGTTTTATGTGACTTTACGTGTACTTCCCATTTTGACATAAAGTATTTTAAAAAGTTATGCAGTTAGGGGTCAAGATGTAATATAATTAGTATTTTTATTGTTTCCTCAAAGACATTCTTGAGTAAAACTAGCAATTCTTTCAAGGATTTGCATGAGTGAAAATGAAGCATATAATGACCACTACTATATTTTGCTGTCTCTGCAGTGATCCATATAAAAGACAACATTTTTATCCATCATTGCTTTTTCAGTATTTGTGCAAATGCCAACAAAGTAAAAAAGACAAACACCTTAGTATTACAAAGAAAATTGTTTTTATCTCACAGACGCCTTAACTGGTCTCAAAGGCACTACGGCTCTCCTTTGACCACTATTTCTCTAGCTATATTAGAAATACTGAGAATTACATATTTTCCCAGGTATAACCAATTCTGAGTTATTGCATCTTTTTTCAGTTCGTCTCTTTGAAAATGATTAAAGCATTCAGGAAAGAAAAGGAGAAATGGTTGATGTGAAAACAGGCTAAAAAATTATAATTTATATTTCACTTTTTCTTTAACTTCCAGAAGTTAACAGAACACTTTGCTTTTCATAAGTATGATTAGTAAAGTAAATGTTTAAAATAAAAAGGGATAAATTCTTTAAAACTTGCTAAATAACTCGATTTTTAATATGATTCCATTTGATACTCACAGTGTTGCTTCTAAATCATTACGCATACTAGTGTAAAAATGCTAAGCCTGCAATATAAATGCAAAATGAAAATGATCAAAATATTTGACTATGGAGAAGCAAAATTTCTGATTAAAGAAAATGGCAGACAAAAAATGTGACTCCAAAGTAAAAAATAAAATTATTTTCAGAGATATATTGATTTCTATGTAAAATACAACCAATATTTCTAATAAACCACAGATACAAGCCTTAATGATTTGTAAGAATGCAAAGTTTTCAAAGTGATATAGTATATTCTTTGGTGGCATATCTTGGAGAAGTGACTACAACATGTTTTTAAAGGAGGCCAGAGAAAGACCTTCTTTGGCTACATTTCTAAAATCTTATTGTTATATTTTTAATAACATATTCCTATATTTCTCATATATACTACCATTTAATAAATGCACTACTATATTTCTTACAATTACTATCTAGGGATGAAAATATGACTAGAGTAGATAACTTCTTCCATGATGAGTTAAACATTCATAAACATATCAAAGAGATAAGTAAAAATTTCAAAAGCCATTAACTGAGAAAAATCATCCTATACTGGGTAGAATATTTCAAATTTTTGTTTAAGGTTTTCAAATCCAGTGAAACCTAAACCAGTGAAATTTTGTTTAAGGTTTTCAAATTGGGTTGTGGATAATAAAGAAGATAATTATATGACGATAAAGCACAGTGGTTCACGAAGAGAAATAGCAACACTTAGTAGTCTAAAGCTAGGCAATCTAAAAATAATTAACTTATTCAATTAGATTTAAAATAGACTTTGACATTTAAAAGAATCTCAAATATGACCTTAATGGAGTATTTATCATTTAAAAATTATCCAAAATAAATTAATGCAAAATGCAGTGTCCAATAATCTTTAGTAGGTCAAAAAATGTGAATTAAAACTCCATATAAAGAGGAGCACTGAGAGATCATTTCTACATGTAAAGAGCTCTTCTCAAAACCAAATATTTTTCAATTCTTGGTGCCTGCCCACGCAGAGGGGTTGAAGGATGGGGATAAAGTGAAAACCAAATGTTTTCCCAGAGCCTGCCCAAGCGAAAAAACAAACAAACAAAAAAACAACAACTCTTGAGGATTATAATGATACATACTGCAAATTATACACATATGAAATTAATAGTTTTTTAATGTATTTATTTCTTATTTTTGTCTATTGTGTAATGAAAATATGATATAAGTGCTATCAATTAGGGTCAGCAAAATACAAGTCAAATTCATCATGCTATCTATTTTAGTATGGCCTGTATAGGAAGAATGTTTTTTAAATTTGTAAATATTTGAAGAAAACAAAAGAAAAATATTTTGTGACAAGTGAAAATTATGTGAAATACAAATTTCAGGACTCATGAGGAAAGCTTTAATGAAGAGCAGCGAGGTCCATTCAGTGAGTTTTGTCTCTGGCTGCTTTTGCACTACAGTGGCAGAGTTGAATTATGGCAACAGAGACCAGGTGCACCTACAAAGCTAAATTATTTACTATCTGGCCTTTACAGAAAAAGTTTACTGACCTCTGCTAAAGAATCAGAGCTTACGTTAATAAGATAATATTTTTTTTTAGAGTATTGAGTCAGACTTTCATTATAAAGCTGAAATAATTCTCATAAATCTCTCTGTAGCTGCTTGACCTGCTATTAAGGCTGAATTAGCATCTGAGCTGCTTGTGTCCCACTATTTCCCCAAAGTAGAGCTGACCTAATATTAAAACCTAATATATGTAAGGTAAAAGAAAAAAAAAACTAATATATCTTCCACACTTAAAATTATATTGAAGAACCATTATTCCATTTAATCCTTAGAATATCCTCAAGGCAAATCTCTATCCCTTTTCTACAGATCAGGGAATTTAGGCTCAAAGGAACTAGGCAAATAAATTGTGGCTCCTGGGTTTGAAGTCAGTGTTGTTTAATTCTGGAGTCAATGTTCAGTTTATCGTACAAACTCTCTCAAGTATGATTAGAGGGGAGATCCAAATGCCTCCTTGCCTATTGTTTGTCCTTAAATGTCAATGCAAGAGAAATGTAGTTCTCACTATTAAAAATACACATGTGAAATATTTTAAACATACTAGATAATACCAGATACTAAACAGCATTCCTGTGTCTAGCCTATTATTTTATCAAATCTTAATATATTTACATCATTTATGTTTAATAAAACACTAAAGATACAGCTAAGACCTTTAAACCTGCTGGGTACTTCTCCCCATCTTAAATAATGCCTCCATTCCATAAACTCATCAGTTCCAAAATGTTTTTTTTAATTCGTATTTATGTATCTGAAGTACAATAGTATATTCTTTTTCAAGCATTTTAAAGTATGTAAATTGTCTTATTGTGCTAGTTATTGTGGCAGTAACAAAAGAAGAAAGAGGACAAAGAGGAAAAAGAAAAAGCAGGAATGAGGAGGAAAGTGAAGGAGGAGAAAGAAAAAAGGAACAGGAGGAAGGAAGATGAGAAAGATGGAAAGGCCCAAATCTCAATGGTTTACAAAACAACCAAGGTTCATTTCTTTCTCATATTATGTGAACCAACACTTTCATCCAAGAACATGCCATTCTGAAGGTACAGATGAGTAAGAAAGGCGGTGGAAACTAGCAAAGCTCCTTGAAGCATCTGTGGAAATAGGGCATAAGTCAAGTCTGCTCACTTTCCACTGGCTATAACATATTAGGGGTTGTTCTAGTTTGCTAGCTGCCAGAATGCAATATACCAGAAATGGAATGGCTTTTCAAAAGGGGAATTTAATAAATTGCTCGTTTACAGTTCTAAGGCTGAGAAAATGTCCCAATTAAAACAAGTCTATAGAAATATCCAATCAAAGGCATCCAGGGAAAGATACCTTGGTTCAAGAAGGCCGATGAAGTTCAGGGTTTCTCTCTCAAGTGAGATGGCACATGGCAAACACAGTCAGGGCTTCTCTCTCAGCTGGAAGGGCACATGGCAAATACGGCGTCATCTGCTAGCTTTCTCTCCTGGCTTCCTATTTCATGAGGCTCCCTGGGAGGCGTTTTCCTTCTTCATCTCCAAAGGTCGCTGGCTGGTGGACTCTCTGCTTCATGGTGCTGCAGCATTCTCTGCTCTCTCTCTGAGTCTCTCTGAATCTCCAAAATGTTTCCTCTTTTATAGGACTTCAGAAACTAATCAAGACCCACTCAAATGGGTGGAGACATGTCATCCCCTAATCCAGTTTAACAACCATTCTTAAATAAATAACATCAACCAGGGAGATGATCTCATTACAGTTTCAAATACACAGTACTGAATAGGGATTA
Organism: Tamandua tetradactyla; assembly: GCF_023851605.1. Taxonomy (NCBI): domain Eukaryota; kingdom Metazoa; phylum Chordata; class Mammalia; order Pilosa; family Myrmecophagidae; genus Tamandua; species Tamandua tetradactyla. The sequence continues at coordinate 45,030,348 of NC_135347.1, read as the reverse complement.
TTCTACCTTTAAGAAATGAGATTTATATTAAAACATGGCTTTTCTTAGGGGGCATACTTCCTTTCAAACCAGCACAGGGGTCAAACCCTAAGCGAAGTGTTTTGATGTACATTCGTCTTTCAGGGAAGGTAAAAGGGAATACTTGCAAATAATTGTTTACCACAGTGCCGTACCTTATATACCCTTCCACAATATTTGGTATAATATTTTACTTTTGGATTATGAACATATTGATACTTTTATTCATTGTGTAGAATAAATAATACATTGTATAAGAACAATACATTGTTCCAATACATTATTTTCCATATCTGCTTTTGCAAGTGTGCAGAGTATATTTTGGACACTAGAAGTAGCATTTCTGATTCTTAGAACATGAGTGCCTTAGATATTACCAACTTATTTTCCTGGTTTATTGAGATAATATTTCCTATTTTCCATGTTTTCTAAATTATAAGCAGAAATTTAAAAATTTTTTTACATATGAAGGTTTGAAATGCTATCTACTTAATGAGGTTCTTTTCTCTTCTGTGAGTCACTTATTTCTACACTTTTCCCATTTTTCTCCTGTAATTTTCTTTTGCTTTTGGATTTTTAGGATTCCTCAATATATTCTGGATATTACTCCTCTATCGATTTTGAGTGTTGCAAATATATTCTCACAATTTTTAGTCCCTATTTTACTGGTTCTATCAAATTTCCTGTGAACTTTATATCTAGATACTTTTCTTTGCTATTGTGAATGATAACCTTTTTTTAAAATTTTAGACCTATTCTTATAGGTCTAAATCCTACTGACTGGTATTTAAAAATCCTATTGATAAGCATTTGATCATTTTTATTCTGTAATCTTACTTTTTTTTTTTATTAGTTCCAACGTTCTCCTGACCCATGCCTGATTTTCTCTGAGAACAATTTCAACATCTGGAAAGTAACTGTAGTATTATATCTTCTTTTACAAGTGTTAAAATTTTTTTGCTTTTTTGTATTACTAAATTAGTTATAATGTCTACCAAAACACTGACTAGAATTGATAGCACTGAACCACTTTGCCTTGTTCTAGATCTTAATGGTAATAATTCTCTCTAGTTGTAATGTGTAGGTTTCTTATAAATATTCTTAGAAAATATTCTGCCTTCCTAGTTTGCTAAGAGTTTTCATCATGAGTGGATATGGGATTCTTTCACATGCTTTCGTATCAATCAAAATCACATACTTTTTCTCATTTAATTTGGTTATAGTTCAAGATAGTGTTGAACCATCTTTCAACCCTATGAATAAGCCCAGTTTTTTTAGGGAGTAATTTCACTAATTAATTCAGTTGATTGACATTTTATTTAAAATTGTTGAATCTAGGTAAATAAACAAGATGGGACATTTCTGCTACTGCCTTCATCCTGTTTAGATATCAAAATTGTATTAGCATCATAAAATGATGTACATAGATCTTCATCTTTTTTTCTAACTGCTGATGTAATTTCTATAACTAGGGGTTATCTGCTCCTTTGTTACACTTGATAAGTATCTATAAAAGCACTTGAATATGTTGAAGAATTTTGCATACTAATTCAATTTAACTAATGGTTTGTGATTTAATTGCATTTTCTATTCCTTCTTGAGTCAAGGTTGACAATTGTTATCTCCCTAGAAATGTGTATTATCACATTTAAAAGTTTAAAGTTTAAACTTTTTAAACTTTAAACATTTAAACATTTTAAACTTAAAACATTTTTAAACATTTTAAACATTTAAACTTTTTAAACATGTATTATCACATTTAAAAGTTTAAAGTTGGTCAAGGGCTTTTAAAAAAATTCAGAGCATATTTTTAAATTTCTAAATATAATTGAATTTTACGTCCTTTTATTAGTTATTTTCTAATTTAGTCCAGTTGGTTAGCAATTGTGGTATATATAATGTTGAACATTTGAAATCTGTTTATAAATTGTATATATACAACACACAGTCAACTTTTATAATTGCTCCAAATAGTAACCAAATAATATATATTTCACACACATACACAATAAAACTAATTAATTTTGCTCAAATTTTTGCCTACTTAGTACAGTTTCATGGCCTTAAGGTCAGTTTTTTTCCTTTATATATTTCAAAACAATATTATTATACATATACACATTTAAGAAGGTCATATCTTCCTGCAGGAGCATTCATTTTGTTAAAATACATAATTTATCTTAAATTCTGACTTGTCCAATATTGGTAGCCTTACAGTTCTCCATTCAATTACTTCTTAGTAAAATTTCTAAAGTTCAGATCAGCTTAGCCACTTATTATGTGGTGACTAGGAAAATTATTTAAATACTCTGTACCTCACTTTCATTATCTGGGTTATAAAAATAAAAGAGAAGTTATCTCTTAGAATGTTTAGAGAGCCAGTAAGCTAATAGATAATAGGTGCTAATAGATAATAAAACAGTACATATTCAGTGAATGCTGGCCAGGGAGAGGGTGTATAATATAATGATATGAAAGAGTAAGATTTGAATCAGACTCAATAAATATTAGTATTAGTATTTGTAGAGTCCAGCTATTCTAATCCCTTAATTTTTAGTACAATATTTCTAGCATACAATGGAAAGTGAAAGTAATGGTGGGTGATTTTTAATGAAATGTGTTTTTTTGTTTACAAACTGAGACTATTATTCTATTTCTAACATCCTATTAAGGTCAGAATAAGAATGTTGCACTATTGGTACAGTAAGTAGCAAAGATTTGTGGCTACTTCCTCAGCACGTGCCATAGCTCATTCCTCTTTGGATAAAATAAGGTTATGCTCATGGAAGGAAATAGGTCCTTTTGGGTCCCACTAACTACAGTTCTCATAGTATCTTATATTGTCCTGCCCATAATTTGATATTGGGGAGACAAATAAGTATTTTCAGCAATGTTTGAAAGAAATGCACTTTTTGGAGTAGTATTTGAAGTTGGGGAAGAGCTAGTTTACCAGATGGTACCATTATATTCTCAAAGATTCCCTTGTCTCAAATGCATAATTTCTTTAACACTGGAGAGTTCCAGTCATTCTGATTAACAATACAGTTGAGACCTCTCTTCTTGGCTGAATCACCTTAAAAAGTACCTCCACTACATTTCCCAATGCCTTTCATCATGAAGACCACAAAAAGTGGCAGTGGCTGATTAATATTAGAAATATTCCTAAAATGATGTGACATAGGTTCTTCCCTCCCTTTCCTTCTTTATACGTATTAGTAATCCCCCAAGAACTTTCTCTGTTTGGACCCTGAGGTAATAGTATATGTTCATAAATTTTCTGAAGAACAACTCCTGTTACAGACTGTGAAAAATGAGTGAGGATGGACCTTAGAAGTCAGTTTTCTGGTGCAGCCTCAACTAGTCCAGCATGTACTGAGAAAGTTGAATAGAGTTAAAAATACTTGTACATCTCAGAATGAATGATAAAATGTCTTGTCACCAAAAGCTCAATACTTTAATTTTCAAATTCTCATTCATTATTTTATTGAATCTTATATAAGTTACAATTATTAATATGCTTAATTAGCTAGCTTATCTATGTACACCTATAAAATACAATAAATAAAATGGTGAGATGAGAGAATAAGGAAGGTGCTAAAGAGGACAACAGAAGTAGAAAGAAATTTCTGCCATAAAAATTGATTTTTGCAATTAAAACCATTAGTCATCAAGAACAAATACAATAGGACTGAAACCACTATTAAAATAAATAGTAAAATTTAAGCATTTGTCATAAAAATGGAAAATGTTAAGAAAAATGTTCGGAATATAACAGGATAACATTTTCATTAGCATGCCCCATTCAGCATGCAATATCACAATTGGGGGGCATGAATATAAGATAAGAATACTGACATTACTGACAGTTTGAGCTCTTGGTGTGCACAGAGCCAGGGGTGAGGAATCCCATGGCAGGCTATCTAATGCCCAAGTAGTCTTGTCCAGTTATCCCCTGGTGTTCTGAAATGAAAACATGACAAGCACTGGTATGGATAATTTATAACAGATAAGAGCAAAAAAAAAAAGATATTCAGAGAAATAAAACTACTATCTAAAATGTATTATGTAAGCCTCTTGTTGGCAGAAACTGCGGAATCAAACTCATCTTTGCATCCTAATATCTATCAAAATGCCTGAAACATAGTTAGCTTTCAAAAACAGCATATCTAAAAGAAATTGAAGCTTGAAGAATGGAAATTAAACGGAAGCAATTAAAATAATGTACAGCAATGCAAGCAAAGATACAGAGGTAGAAAGGAGTAAGGGGTACATATGGGAAACAGAAGAGAGTGGCACATAAAGCCATGGCAAAATATTGAAATTAAATTATATTGATGTATATTTTAGTTAATTGATGCATCAATATAATGGATCACCTCCTGTTTAATGAAAAAATAAAAAGCTGAAGTTGAAGCAAAGTACAAAAGAATACAAAGAATACACAGAGAGATGTAAAAAATATATTTGCTTTCATGCATACTTGATAAAATCATTTATAAAACATCAGTATGTCATGATTTTTATGAATTTCATCTGCATAAATTAAAAAAAAGGGTAAGGTGAATTCTGCTAAGGCGAGTATTTATTGTAAGTCACATTTGGAGAACTGCTCTTGAAAAATTTAAATCATAGCTTGAAGACAGTCAAGACAACTATCATTTTATATTTGATAGCCAATATTACATGAGTTTCACTCATTAGTTCAAAAAAAAAAAAGCAGAACTTGCCTTCCTAGGCAACAACCCACTCAAACATATACAGTATGAAGCCTAATATTAAAAAGGTCCCTAGTCCATGCATTGGAAAACAACTTACATTTCTATTTTATAGATTTTTTTAAATTTATAATATTGGTATAGAAAGGCCAGAACTATGAGTCTTCATGCATCTATGAATATTATGAACTTTTAATTCAGTAGAAACTGATCCAACTCCTTGATGCATTCATTAACTTGAAAATCCAAACCTATTTGGTCTTGCCAAATAATATGTCATTGAGTTTGCTTACTATAGGTTATTTTGGTTTAATTATTAAGTTCTTTTCAGTATAATAATGTGTTTTGAAATTACTGAACCACGAACCTTTCATTAATGATAGGAAAATTAGTTACTAGATAAAGCTATGAAAGTTTAAATTATTTAAAGAAAATTATACTATGATCTGTTGATACATGATAAGAAATGGCTTAAATGATCATGTCGACATTTAAAGAAATTGTTCCGTGTCAAAGGCTAATTACCAATAAGCAGAGTAGAATTAATTTAGAACCACTTCTCCTCATCACAAAACAGTGGCATTTTGAGAATTATTCACCAAATGATTTCTTCTGCTGCTTCTAAGAGAACATGTTCTCCATTCTGATGTCTTTCTTAATAAGTAGACTGACGTTCTTAACCATACAGTTATCAACTTTCATAGGATTGTGCCCTAAATTACAAGTTTTATCTTTCTTGGATATGTGTGTGTGTGTGTGTGTGTGTGTGTGTCTGTGTGTGTAGAATAATATGGAGATTATTAATGGCCTTTTTTAGTAGACTTGAGTTCTTAAAATCTAAAACTTTGAACCTTTAATTTTACATTTTATTTCTATTATCTGACACTAGTGAAAGAAAAATGAGGCTTTTGAAAGGAATTCATTATAAATATCTCTTCTTGTTACAGTTATTCCATTGAACTGTTTCAGATACATCAAAGGACAAGCAAGAATTATCATTTGTAGTATTTGGAAAACCATAAAAGATGTTCTGAAAAACTTGATCATTTTTCAGTAACTGAACTAGAACTACTACAGACATTTAATACATCCAATAAAAGTGCAGATAAAACTAAAGCAGTACCATAGTAATATATAACCAGAAACTAACATTTCAATGACTTCTTCAAGTACTGAATATAACATCAATTGTAGAAAAATGGTCTTAACAGTTCATCAGGCAGCTAGACAAGGAAAATTTCCAAAAGAGTCTTGTACATCATTTTCAGACATTAGGTCATTAATAAAATGGCAAGCCTTTCTCAGGGTGTAAAATTGAGAAAACGATTTATAAAAAATAGGGTTATTTAGGTTTCAATGACTTAGAATAACCTTTTAGTATCTCTTTTCAGAGAACATTCTCTGGCACTGATTGTTTTAAAAGACAGCAATCACTACAAATGCTAGGAATGTGTATGTATACCTATTTATGCATTTGATAAAAATTTTAGAGGCATTTTTCACTTTTTAGAAATAATAAAAATGGTGAAGCTTAGCTTAGCAAAAATGAGGGCAAACTTTGTATTACAATAAACTAGTTTAAGTTATTAGATTTCTGTTTTATATACCTAAATTTGAGTCATTATAATGGTTTATAAACTCCATTATTGTATCCATTCATATTTTATGCCAATAATTATGTGGTGTTAAAGATAAACTGAGCCATTTGAAAAATTTGTTGAAGTTATCTGGGCTGGGCAACAAATAATTTGTGAATCAGACAGCAGCAAACAGAAAGTAGTAAAAAGTTCTGCTGAGTAACTAGAATGGGATGGTTCTACAGGGAAGCAAAACTTCCATTCAGATAAGTTGAGGTCTCTTCTGGACTGAAACAATTTTATCACCAGGTATGCTTATCTGCCTTCTGTAGGGGGTGTTTCATTGTTCTACTTTCTTAGAAAGCCCCTGCAGTTCAACTGTTTTTGTCTTTGGGAAAATAATTTCCAGGGAAGAAGTCCCATCCAAAAATATCCAGTGCAGTTGCCATTTTAATTTACTTAACCGTCCCCTCTACTGGTTATTTTTTTCCAATGACCTCATTGGAGACTTGACCAAAATATGTTAGCTCCAGAATTGATTCCTTTTCTTCTTCAATTAATTCTAGTAGTCTTGGTCAATTTGGTTCCTTATAATTTTTTTTTTCTCAATTGCAGTGAGGTTCCTTGCATGCCTGATCAATTACATTTGAGGCCCTTGATGCAGTGTTCTAGTTTGCTAATGCTGCCAGAATGCAATATACCAGAAATGGGTTGGCTTTTATAAAAGGGATTTATTAAGAGTTTACAATTCTAAGGCCATAAACATGTGCAAACTAAGGCATCCAGAGATACCCTGATGCCAGAAAGACCACTGTCATCTGGAGCAACTCTGTCAGCTGGGAAGGTGTATTAGTTAGCATTCTCTAGAGAAACAGAATCAACAGGAAATATCCATAAATATAAAATTTATAAGTGTCTCATGTAACCATGGGAATGCAGAGTCCAAAATCCGTAGGGCAGGTTTTGAAGCTGAAAACTCCCACAGAGGATCTGGACGAACTCCACAGGAGACACTCGCCAGCCGAAGCAGGAAAAGAAGAGAAGCTGTCTCTTCTGAATCCTCCAAAAGCCTTCCATTGATTAGATTAAATGTCACTCATTGCAGAAGACACACCCGTTGGCTGGTTACAAATGGAGTCAGCTGTGAATGCAGCTGACATGATCGTGATTTAATTCTATGAAATATTCTCATAGAACAGACAGACCAGCACTTGCCCAATCAGACAAACAGGTACCACCACCTGCCAAGTCGATGCATGAACCTGACCTCTGCTAGTCCTTTGTCTTCTGGTTTCAAGCAGCTTCCCTGGGGTCATTTTCTTTCTGCATCTCCAAATATCTGTTTCAGCTCTGAGCTTTATCCAAAATGGTTCCTTCTTAAAAAATTCCATTAAGTGGATTAAGACCCATCTTGAATGAGCAGAGATCCATGGAAACAATTCAATAAAAGAAGATCCCACCCACAGTTGGGTGGTTCACACATCCATAGAAACAACGTAATCAAAAAGATTCCACTCATATGGTAGGCATGGCTCCACAAGACTAGATTAGGAAAAAGAACCTAGCTTTTCTGGGGTACATACTTCAAACCAGCACAAATAGAATTACTTAGTAATTGTGTGGATTATGAGTAGGGCCCTTTCTCCAAGTCAAGGTATCTATTATTTTTAGTTTTAGCTTTGGTCCACTAGAGGCTCCTGTTTCTATCTTGTTTTCCTTTTGATTAGCTATCTTAAGAGCAACCATCTGTCTTGAGTGTGACAAGGAATTTGACCAGAATCTTGAGACCTATTTTGTACAATAAGAAGTAATAAATATATAGCATGATTATCAAAATTTACGGAATAAATGCAGAGTGTACAAGGTGTCCTTATCTGCAATTAAACTAAGAATCTAGGTCAGCAAATAGACCAGTCCAATGAAAACGTTGACCCTGACTAATATGAAACAACTTAACTTGGTCCTTTAAAATATTCAGGTTATTTATCACTTCACTAGGTTTACTTACATAAAGGCAACATCATTCTTGGGAGGTCAGGATATCTAGAACACTTCTGTTTTGCAAGACCACTAATGCTAAGTTGTCACCTTCAGTCTGGAGGGCCTGAAGAAAAATGAGTGTGCTGTTAAATTTCTTGTTTCATAACCTTGATATGTTTATAACTGCTTGCCACAGGTCATTTGTTCCTAGAGAATGTATGATAGTACACATGAAAGAGTGGAATCCTATTACAGTAAGTCAAAGGATTGAGGGTATTATACCTCAATATAGGTTTAGATTTGTGATAGTTGAGTTCAAGTGTTCACCTAGCCAGATGATGGTGCCCAGTTGCTTTGTTACTGTGGACTTAAATCAGCAGCATGTAAATTTCATCCATGGCTGATTACATATACAGTTGGCTAAGGGGAGTGCCTTCTGAAATAAGTGATATTTAATTTAATCACCTGGAGGCTTAAAAAGAGAAATCAGAAAGAGAAGGAGCTCAGCGCAGCTCAGCCCAGCACTCATAGCTGACATAGACCTGGACATTTGGAGTTGCAGAGAGGAAATGTCTCTGAATAACTATAAATCTGTAACTAAATATATCCCCTTATAAAAGCCAATCCATTTCTGATGTATTGCATTACAGCAGATTTAACAAATTAAATCAAATTAGTACAAACAGATTTGTACTAGAGGAGTGGGGTGCTGCTATATGGGATGGCTTTCTAAAGGAATAAGGGGAAGATTCTGGAAGAATTGTAAGGAACTTAGCAGAGAAAGCCTAGATTGCATTGAAGAGACTGCTGGCAGAAACGTGGACTCTAAAGATACTTTCATTGAAGCCTCACACAGGAATGAGGAATATGTCATTTCAAATTGTATGGAAGGTACCCTTGTATTAAGGTGGTAGAGAACTTGGCAAAACTGAGTCCTGGTGCTAGATGAAAGGGGGAATTTTAATGTGATAATCTGTGATGCTTGCCTGAGGAGATTTCCTAACTAAATATGGAAAGTGCAACCCGGTTTCTCCTTGCAGCTTGTAGTACAAGGCAACAAGAAAGGATAAGCTGAATACCGAAATTTCGAGTATGAAGAAACCAGAAATTGATGGTCTGGAAAATTCTGGGCTTGCAGAAAGTGAGTCCCCAGAGCGTAGTGCCCCACATGAGGATTTAACCAAATACACAGCAAGAACTCACAGTAAAATGCAGCAAGAAAGGGATAAGTTGAGTACTGAAAGTTTGGGTATGAAGAAACCAGAAACTGATGATCTGGAAATTCCTGGGCTTCCAAAAAGTGAGTCCCCAGAAAATAGTACCCCACATGAGGATTTAACCAAACATGGAACCAGTTAGTCATCACAGGACAAGCTGGGATTAGAGATGGAGTTATCCAGAAAAGATTTGTGGAAAATCCTACTATGTGATGGCTTTGACCCCTGTATGCTGCATGCCAGGTCAAAAAATTTTTTGCAGGACTTGTGTAAACAGAACCACTGCCAGTCTGGACTTAAAGGGATAGAAAAGGGACAGATTGAAGGGGAAACACAATCTCAGAGACAGAACCATGGAAGCTAAGGTCTGAAGCCAAGAAATCTTGGCCAGGAGAGTGGATCCACCCATACACGTGAAGGTGATAATTTTGCCCTGGAGGCAGAGGGTGGGCCATCCTCCATATTCAGGAAGAGTTCTGGTGCCACAGGCCCAGGAGAGCATGGGGCACATTTCCCACGGATTGGGGGGAGCCTGGCTGCCATCCCATTGTTCTCAAGGGGTTAAGAATGTCTTAACGGAGATGGAAGAGAATCCAGATTTCTGCAAAAAAATCCTGTTTTCCTTCCAATTTCTCCCCATGGCAATGGGATCATTTATACTATGGCTGTTCTTTCTTTGAATATTGGAAACAGATAACTTGCTCTAAGTTCATAGTCCACAGCCAGAGGAGAAGTTTGCATTGAGACACACCATGCCTATAACTGACTTTCATGAGATTTGTACTATTTTTGAGTTGGTGTACTTGTGTTGTTATTGAAATGTTTTAAGCCTTTGTAATAATGTGATGAAACTAATGTATTTTGTAAATGGAATGATTTTGATCATTGTCTGCAGAACAGATGATCATTGTTAGGTGAAAATATGTTATTGTTTTCTATTTAAAGATTAAGTATGGTTTAAGATGATGTGTATAGTTGCCAAGTTGACAAGGGGTGGTTCTGTAGAAGTTAGGTTCAGGTGTCAACTTCACCAGGTGATGGTGTCCAGTTGTTCTGTTACTATGGACTTTAAATCCTCAGCATGTGCAATTCGTCTGTGGTTGATTACATCTGTGGTCAGCTAAGGAAAGTGCATTCCATTATGGATGATGTTTAATTTATTTAGATGGGCTTAAAAGGAGAATCATAAGAGAGAGAATCAGCTCAGCACAGCTCAGCTCAGCTCAGCACTCAGACCAGACATTTGGAGATGCACAGAAGAAACCCCCTGGGTAAAAAAATGCAGAGAAGGCCAACAGACATACATTGCCATGTGCCTTCCTATGTGGCCTAGGAACCCAGATGAAAGCGGGCCGCCTTTCCTCTGAGACTGTAAATTTGTAACTAAATACATTTCCTTTATAAAAACCAATCCATTTCTGGTCTATTACATTCTGGCAGCTTCAGCAAACTAAAACAAGACTCAATTTACAATAGATCCTGTATAGTTTTCTGACTTAGAATTAGATAATATTTGCAAGACAATGGGATCCAGTCTAATTTACAGGCAAGTAACAAAACCATGCAGTTACCTGTAGTTTTCAGAGAGGATACAAATGGCTCGATGAACAAAACCAAGAGCAGAATCTGATAACCCATATGCATATGCTATAGTTTTCTAATGAAACAGAAATTTTCTTTCTATAGTCACCTTCCTTTCAATGAAGGATAAGCCAAAAGAAAGATTAGTCCTGAGCAATAAAAGAAGGCTGGTTTCATTAGATTTTGGCAGATTATTTACATAAATAAGGCAAGAATGATGATTTACCATATAGACCTTTTAAAATTGGATTTTCTAGAAGTTTAGGTAAGGAACCTAATGTTGGATTTTTAAAAGGCTCTCAAAGGTAGGAAGTCAAGTCAAGAACTTGACACTGAATTTCACCTGCAGTGCCTATAGATTTGGGTGAATTCTTCTATCTCAAGTTCCCCGAAGTATATTATGGCTCTTATACCTGCCAGAAAGTGACCTTCCTTACTCACCTGTAAGGCTGGGAATCCTAAAGCCAGGTGCCAGACTAGATTTTCCAAGAGCATTGTTTAAGCATTAGCTATGTAAAATCAACCTCAGTTCCTTAAAAGTTTCTGGTCAGATCTGATTAAATGAGTGTTATTCTCAAATATGGCATCCAGTCAAAGCCTGGGTTATATAATCAATATCCTCGGTTATTACTTCTTAACAGGGAGGATATATTCTGATTAAGCCTATGCAAATAATTATATTGCCATTAAAAACAATAAGAGTTTCTGAATTCTGGAGGGATCAGAAAGGGTTAAAAAGATATATGTTCTATGAATTATAGATAGCTTAACAGGAAAGAGTAACGGATTTCTGTGTCTAGACAATAGAATGTTAAAAAAACAGCAATAATCCAAACAGAACATATTATCATTCTTTATCAATTCATTCATTCCTAAGTAAGTAATCCTTGTTCTGCTCAGTCTTAAATTAGCAGTCTCATGAGCTGGTTAGCTTCTTCACTAAAATCCTAGAAATTTTCACTCAGTCTGGTGCTATGGTCTCAATGTTATTTGATCAATGTTATTAGAAGCCAATGCCCCAGTATATCTGGCACAGTCTATTCCACGAGTCTCTGAGACAGGCCTTTTGCTAAAAATGACACATACTGGCCTGTGCATTTTTAGGGAAACATCAGAATTAAAAATTGTCATATTTGTAAATGACGAGACTTTAAATGGCTGCAGTTAACTTACTACTGTTTCACAAAAGTGAGTTCACTAAACATCTTTTTAAAGAATAACTGAAATTATGGCCATTAACCCTACACTATTGTCTAATATCAGGCAGATCAGTACCAGGACATCTCATGAACAATGAGGACATTGGCAGATCTCTAGGAACTTTATATATGCTCTGAAAGATTTATATTAAAAACATTTAATCTATACAAGTTTAACCAACAGAACTTTAGAAAATCCTTTTTTTAATTTGACAACATTTCCCATGTAACTCAGATTAAAAAACTTAAATATTACTAGCATCTTTGTTTTTACAAGGTGAAAGAAAAAATCCTTTGTGATTTTCCAGGGGCCCTCTGGAAAATTGCAAAGACAGTTTGAGATCAAAAGATATCATTTAGGGTTTGATTCTGGGAAGGCAAAATATCAAAAGTTTTAAAGTTTGAACATTTTCACTAGGATCATGGGTTACTTTGAAAGAATATTGAGTTCCCTATTTAACTAAAGTGGCAAAGATTTTAGAAGTAATGGAGATAATATGATGGTAGAAAATGAAAAATTAAAACTTCAACTTCAGTGTGAGACTAAAGCAAGAAATGTTTATTTGGTGCAAAATTTATATTTTGACTAGTGCATTTCCTAATTTAACTTATATGGACAGTTTAATTGAACACCCTAAGTACATGGAATCTTAAAGAGGACATGAGATTTTGTTGGTTTTTCCAGGTTAGTGTGATGCCCTAATAAATCCCAGAGTGATTTAAACAGTGAATAAAGAAGTATTTGTAAGATCCCCTTTGAGGAGTGAGGAAAAATACAACTTCCCCATTTGTAGAATTCCTGATGTTCTTGCAAACAGTGAGAACAACCAATTCAATAGACCTAACCCTCAATCTTGGGGATTGTCCCTATGAAACTTATCCCAACAAAGGATTGGCTAAGCCTACTTAATCTTAGCCTTAAGAGTCACCCCAGAGAACCTCTTTTGTTGCTCAGATATGGCCTTTCTCTCTCTCAGACGACAGGGCAAGCAAACTCACTGCCCTCCTCTCCCCTCTACGTGGGACATGGCTCCCAGGGGTGTAAGCCTCCCAGGCAATGTGCAACAGAACTCCTAAAATGAACTGCGACTCAACATCAACGGACTAAGAAAACCTTCTTGACCAAAAAGGGGAAGAGAGAAATAAGACAAAATAAAGTGTCAGGGGCTGAAAGATTTAAAACAGAACCGAGAGGTTATCTGGAGGTTATTCTTATGCATTATATAGATATTCCCTTTTTAGTTTATGGTGTATTAGAGTGACTAGAGGGAAGTACCTGAAACTGTAGAGCTGTGTTTCAGTAGCCATGTTTCTTGAAGATGATTGTATAATAATATAGCTTTTGCAATGTGACTGTGTGATTTTGAAAACCTTGCATCTGATGTTCCTTTTATCTATGGTATGGACAGATGGGTAAAAAAATATGGATAAGAAATAAACAAGTAATAGGGGGAACAAAGGTTAAAATAAATTGAATAGATTGAAATACTAGTGGTCAATGAGAGGGAGGGATAAGGTGTATAGCATATATGAGATTTTTTCCTTTTTCCTTTCTTCTTTCTTTTGCTGAAGAGATACAAATGTCCAAAAAAATGATTATGGTGATGAATACACAACTATGTCATGATATTGTGAATGACTGGTTATAACCATGCCAAGAATATTTGCATATATGCTTGTTGTTCATAATAAAAATATAAAGAGTAAAGGATGATAAGGTCAATATAAAATATAGATTATTCTGGCAAAATAGAGAACCTTTGCATTCTAGGCAGATTACTCAGATCTTTTGCAAAAATTTACTATGAACAGACCAATAATCCAAGAAAAATATTCCATTTTAACAGAAAGCAAACCAAATTACAGTTACTATGGAAGATACTGTGTGGTTAAAAAAAACTCTTAAATCTTATAAACCTAACATATTTTAACCAACCTTAAACACAATGAATAAAATTCCTTTCCACAAACTTCTATAGGTTTCTATATCCATTCAGGTTTTGGTCTTTGCTTTCCTGTTTCTCTTTCTGCAACAAATGAGAAGTTATTTTACTTTAACATAAAGCTACTCTCATTTCCTAACAAAACACAATATGCATACTTTACTTATTTATCAGAGATCTCTGAAACTCTTTGAACCAAGATCCCACAAAACACAATTACCCTTGAAATAAAGTTTGTCAAAATAGTAACTCAACTTGGCTAAACACAAATGTGTATATTTTTTATTATCTTAAGCATATAGTATTTACAATATTAGTTCATTTGATCAGTAACAAATTAAATAGGAAATTCAGAAAAAACATACCCAAATAGAACAAACCTGTTTGCTTACATTGCTCTTGATATTGGTAACTAAAAAAACATAGCTGTTTTAATTTGACTAACAATATTAAACTAGTTCTACTTGTTAAAGATTTATCTAAATTATGTGAACTTGAATTTTCAAAACAATTAGGTAAGTTTTTATAAGAATACTCTTTTTCTTTACATTGGAATTGCTTAAGAGTTCAGTCCTTAATTTCTAGAATTTCAGAAATATTAATTTACATATAAGAGTTTATTTATCTTTAATTCAATTTGATTAGAGGTATTTTAAGGCATTTTATAAGTTAATTTGGCAATATCATCTAGAGGTAGGGAAATATACATCAAACATACAGAGACAACTATATGGCGATATTGTGGACCACTGATTGTATACTTTGGATGAACTGTATCATCATACATGAATATATCACAATAAAAATATTTTAAAAGCCATACAGAGACAAATAGAGAGCTTATAATATGAAAAAAAAAAGTTTAGCCATTGGTCAGACATAAGAATACACAAACATAAAAAAACACAGAAATACAAAACTCACTAGGGTAACTTTCCAGAAATTTACAACCTCCACATGGGTCCCTGGACCAGATAAGTCCCGAAACCTAGACGGCCCAGCTTCTCCAGGACATCAGCTAGTTCCATCTCCCTACCCCATATTATTGACAGCCCCTCCCAACAAGAATAAGTTAGAATGACCACAGCCCAGATAGCCCTAAAGAGTGGGATAAAAAGACCAAAGGCGATAGTAGAGTTATACAGAGAAGGTAGTGTAACAAATGAATATGATCTCTGAATCATTAAATTGACATTTCTTTTACTCTCCAGTATCTTAGAGCAGCTGGAAGTAAAAACTTAAAATTGTGGAACTGTAACCCATACCAAACTCTGAAATCTGTTCTACAACTAGTTGTTGCATTGTACTTTGAAATTTATTGCTTTTTTATATATAAGTTGTTTATTCACAAAAAAAAGAAACAAAAAGTCAATGGTGAGGATAAAAAAAATACGTATTTCTTCTACCATCCAGTGTTCTGGAGCAGCTAGAGAGAAAAATCTGAGATGATGGTATGGTAGGCCATGACAAACTCTGGGATCTGTCCTGCACTATTGTTGAAGAGTGCTTTGAAAACTAGCACTTTTTTCTTTGCTTTGTATATATGTTATATTATACAATTTAAAAAAGTTAAAAAAAAAAGAGCATGGCTTTTCTGGGGGTACATATCAGTTTCAAACCAGCACCATCTCCTCTGATTCCTACTCCTTCTCAGTCTCCCTGTACGGACTCCAGTAAGAATTGATTAAGGCCGACTCTTGTTCAATTGCCCTCACCTTAGCTAACAGCACAGTCAAAGATCCTATTCACAAATGGGTTCACACCCATACAACTGGGGGTTAGGACTAGGACATATCTTTTGTGCAGGACATGATTCAATCTCCAACATTGGTCTGTGGCTTAAAATATTTACATTTAAGCCAAACTTAGAACATTCTTTTAAAAATCATAGAGAACTTAATTTTAAATTAACTTCACATAAAGATAGTTTACACATTAAAAATATATATTGCATGCAAATTATGCGGGTTACATTTAGAGAAAAGTCTGTTAAAAGCTAAAAATATATTTTACATTTTAAAAGTTGCTTATTCTAACTGTATATCCAATATACATAAACATAACACATATGTACCTTTGTACATACAGACTTAGCCTGACCATTTTCAGCAGCTGGCTCTTTAACTTCTGCTTTATTTTCATTAAACAAAACCAAAAACAAAAGAGCAAAACAAAGAGAGACCACTTTCCATGGACATTTCTTTTCATATAACTGGGATGTCACAATATAACCTTTACTTGTTCAGTTATGCCGCCCATTTCACATCCTAATTTCTAAGTAATTCATCATCAGAACAGCTACCTGGGAGTTAAGTACCTTTAATTCATAAACTTCCACAAAATAGAATAATTTTTCACCCTGAAATCCTTTGTTTTATTTTAACTTTATACAAATTAGGTCTTTATACTTTAAGACAGTTGTAGTCAAGCAAGATTCCTCCTTTTCAGGGATAAGGGAATAAAGATTACCTTTGATTAGCATGTTCAAGAGAAAAATCTGAGTTCTGATTTAATTTTCACTTTTATTCCAGATGATGCAGATGTTTTTCTCGCTCACAAAAACCATCTGGTGTTCTTTGGCATTCATTACTACTTTGATTTGGGGTCCTCATTTTATTGGCATAATATTCTCCATCTTTTTAACTGACTTGTTCAATCTTCACTTTAATTAGTCTTTACAAATTAATGTAAATTGAGTCTTCACTTACTTTCAAAATTCTTGTGGGGGGTATCACATAGTATCCTGGGAATGGCTGAATAGCTTCTTTCTCTGTCTGTATCTCTCTGTTTCTCTTTGTCACTCTGCCTTTCTATTACTCTGACATTCCCTGCTCTCTTGGCTACCCTCATCTATGTTCTCCATTTTCTGGCACGTTGAGATGGTGTATTAGGCAGGGTTCTCAAGAGAAACAGAATTATCAGGAGATATCGGTAAATATAAAATGTATAAAAGTGTTTCATGCAACTGTGGGAAGGTAAGAGTCCAAGGTCTGTAGGGCAAGCCATGAGCTGGCAGTGTCATTGAATGAACTCTCAGGAGAGGCTGGCTGGCTGAAGCAGAGTGATTGTGTCTTCTGAACCCTCCTTAAAAGCCTTCTGGTGATTAGATTAAGCATCACTTACTAAAGAAGACACTCCCCTTAGCTGATTGCAATGCAAATCAGCTGTGGATGCAGCCAAAGTGGTCATGATTCAAGTCCATGAAATGTTCTCACAGCAAGAGACAGACCAGCGCTTGCCCAACCAGATAACCAGGCACCACCATCTGACCAAGTTGACACATGAACCTGACCATGACAGGTGGTATATGAATGTGTTTGTGTGAACATGTCTATGTAATAATTGTGGAGGGAAACTATTTTTGGAGAGAGGGGGTGATATCCTTTTAGGAAACATCTATTATCTCTTGTTTTGGGTGAGAACTGGAAACAGATTCTCCATTGAGTAGAAAAATGTATAGTTCTCAATGCTGAATCTTGTAATGATCAAGCTCTAAAACTTTTCAATATTGTTCTTATTTAAAATGTTCATGTAAGCTAAAATAGTCCTCTCAGTGGACTATAGCTATATCTAAAACTCGACTGGCAATCAGAAGAGTTTACATAAATAAAGATGTAGGGGTAACTACAAACCTAATGAATCATAACCTCTGTGAGATGACTCTGGAATTTCTATATATTTCAAAATCCCTAATGGATTCTCATATATGTCCAGGTTTGACATGTACTAGTTAAAATGATATTGAAATGATGTTGACTTTTAGTTCACTATATGTAATACATAAGTTATAACAATAATATTTAAAGAATATTGGTTATATGTTTTCCTTTGCTATACTGTCTGTCCAAATAGACTCTAGATTCCTTTACAGTATGCTTTAGCTTATCCTTTTTTATGCTATATATATATTGGAAAATATAGTTATATCTTATATATAGTTATATCTTAACTATATTTATTCCTATATATTTCTTCTATTTACTCCTATATTTACTGAAGTCAGTTGGTAAATCTATATGAATCATTATAGGCAGGTTGTCAGTTTCTTTCCTAGTCATGCCTCATCCCAATCATAAGAAATGATTATGCAGTGATTCAAAAGGCTGGCTGATCCTTTACTTAGCTTGACTAGACAATCATCTCATCCTACTGGTCAGGGTAATTTAGGAATAGTTTTCCATCTACCTCAGGGAAGATGTATACCTCTGGTCACTGCTCTCCTTTGGTTTCAGGATATTCTCTAGGAATGGTGTCCTTGTTTAAACACCTCCACCCATTTAAAAGACAGAAGATCAGAGTCTTTTGCTCTAAGGAAATTGAGGACAGCTTTTCTACTCATTCATTTTCCAACTACATGTTGTAGTACCCAAGCTTCCTTGTAATCCCAAGTCTCTGGTAAAGTCTATAACATCAATCCATCGACTCAGGCCAAGCTCTGCTCTCCTGCCTTATTCCTATAACCGCCTGACAAGATCAAATGCTGCTTTCTTTGTGTTTTGCTCTGAGTTAAAACTCTTAGGCTTTATTTAAACTTGAGCATTGCTTATATTGACAACAAATAAATCTTGCCCTGAGCATCTTATCACAACTTCTGGATTTTTTTATCTTTTGCTTCATTTTATGCCTAGAATTGGACTGCTCATTGGGACTTTGATGTTTGACTGCTTTGACTTGCAATTCTATCCCCCAATGGTCAACCACTAGCTTAGAAGGATTAGTTCTTTCCAAATTCAGTTCCCTGCATGCTTTGCAACACTCCCACCACTCTTAAAGTACAGGCTATAAAAAAAGTAAATACATTTAAAAAAAGGAAATACATAAAAAATACTTTGATAGAGTGCTTGGAAATAAACAAACTTGGAAATATATTATTCCATTCATTGATATAGGTTCAATCATTTAAATGATTATCTTTAAATGTGAAAGTGATTCATTTTCCATCTTTACCATTCTCTTTATGAGTAGAGCAGAGTATTAACTTCTTAGAACTTATTTCTAACATTATTTTACTAACCTTAGGTCAAATCATAAATAAAATATTTCCAGTCTTACTGATTGAAAACATTTTTGCTGCATAGTAAATCATAAAAAATAAAAACAAGAAAAGCTTGAAAATTTTTGGAATGGATTTTAGGGTGTGAGAAAACAAATAGAAATACTATCTCAATTATCCTGGAAAAGAGATCCGCAATGTGCATGTGAAAATGGAATGGTTTGTGATTATACTAACCATCCTGGTTTGCTTAAGCTTCTGCTTTATAGAGGGAACTATGAAAAAGAGTAGGCTAGCTGAACTGGCACACCAATGATCCTTTGCAGTGGCAACAGAGATCTCTGCCCCTATGAGACAGACAAGTCAAAGCTAGTGAGAGAGCCTGATGTCATTTCTCAGATGGCCCAGATTTTGCACAGATGTCTGGGTCCTGAGGCTTGCTAATTAATGACCATTTACACAAAGACATTCTGCCTTACATACCTTCCCCTGACACCCTTCTCACCTGAGTGACCAAATAAGCCATCCCCAAACTGCAACTCTCTGAGCAGGCCTCCATTCTGAGACCCCTCCTCATGCACCTTACTTTTGTTCTATTAAACCTCATTCTTGACTCTACAGCAAGTCCCCAGGTTATTTCTTTCATTGATACTCTCATATTTGTCTTATCTGTATCTACCTGTATCTATATCTATATCTATGTACCTAATCAATCATCTAGCTCCTTTCCATTGAAGTTAAGGTTGATGCTGAAAAGAACAAAACTTGAAAGAGCAATTTACTTTTTTTGTTTCTATTATTATCACCAATCAGTCCTTCACAGACAAACTGCCCTTATTTTCCTGACTTTGTCATGTCAGCAGGAATAAATTGATTATGGATTGCAGGATCCAAAGAGCTGCTAGATAAGTAATGTTTTCAGTTGAAGAAGAATCACTTCAAGAGTATTTATTTAGGTAACAGCAAAATAATAGTTGTTTCAAAGGTTCTAGTGCCTACTTTTAAAAAATATCTATTTAGCTGTGCTTACATATAGATTTTTCTGTGAAAACCATATTCAACTCTGAGCTAATGAAATAATGACTCTATATATAATGGGGGAAAGTATGGGAAGACTAGAAAGCAATTTAATTTATTTTGGAAAAAATAAACATATTAGCAAGAAATAGAGCAACAGTGTTTGATCAAGTCTAATATGTGCCATTGAAGGCAAAATAGAAGTTATGGAAATTGAAGCAAATGAACTCTGGAATGCTGGTGGAAGACTGTATTCCTGTGAAAGAATCTCTAGGGAATGTATAAAATGTAGTTGATTCAGGTGGGGCTATTTTTAGGTAGATAATTATCTTGCAAGAGTCTTGCGAAAATTAAAATAATGTAAGTAAAAGCAATGGTAGATACTGAGCATTTGAAAATTATTAGTTTGCTTTCTTCTAGTAAAACGTCCTAATTTGTTATATTTGCATGATGTAGTTTACTTTTCAAAGCATTCCTAATAATTTGAGATTCACAATAATCATGTGAGATAGAGACTGCAGATTTTATTCTGAGACTCAAACCAATTCAATGGGACAAGTGGTCAGATTTCAGGCGGGCTGACTACAAATCCTATGTTCCTTTCCCTCAATGGCACTCTGCTTCTGTGCTTTAATGGTAATTTAGGAGCAGTGACTTAACAGTAATAGAAGTATAAAGTCAATGAAAAACACTGACATCTTATACTCTTCAGGTTTAACATTTCATTGTTTGTTTTAAAAAAATTAAGTGCCAAGATAAAGCAGAATTTATTGCTTCGAATTTGAAAACAAAGAGAACTGATGATCACTATGACAACCCATCACTTGATTGCTTTCCTCCCTCCCTACGTTACTTAAATTGAGCACAAAATTGAGCTATTTGCAAAAGGGAAGACGATAGGAGTTTTGATGTACACAAAAAAGTGCTCCTGAATGCAGTCCATGAACCACTTTGTGATAAAATGGATCTTATGGCACCAGAAGAATAGAATTAATATCCGAAGTTGGATTATTGACCTCATATCCAAAACTCAGGCATAGAATTAATCACAGACATCAAAAATGACAACCATAAAAGCAAGCAAAAATAATGGCAAACAAACAGGAAAGGAAACTATATGAACTTTTTTGAAAAGGAATAATGTGAAAATTATTTCATCAATTCACTTAAATATAGTTTACTATAATTGTATTTAAACACATAATCAATAATAATTTTGGATTATTTATCGCCCCACAAAGCTTATTGAAAATAATATATAAGCAAGGCATAATTCTACTTTACATAGATTTGAGAATTTATATAAGCTTTGGGGGAGAATGTTGATGGCTACTCAATCAAAATGCATGCAAACAAAAAAGCAACAGTGAAAGACACACTATCCAAGAAATATTTTTTCAATCAAATATTCCCAAAGTGAATGAAAAAAAATATTTAAAACTATCCCAAAGAATCTGTGTTCAACTATTCCTGAAATACTCCTCTATAGCTACTAGGAACAAATCTTATACATTGTTCAACTTTTAAAGAAAGAATGAAGCCAGAGAACACTGAAATAAACATTTAAATTAAGCAACTACATAAAAGGAGCAAAATTCAAAGCCACAAATATTACAATTAAAAAATATTACAACTCCCATACAAATCTTACCAGCAACCAGTATAATCAGTCTTCTAGATCACCTCTCTTCAATGTTGTTTGTTTGTCATCATTCATATAATAGTACATCATTTTTTATGTTAATAAATATACTGCATGTTATCCAAAAACTATATGAACTTTAATGGGTAAAAGAAAATGTTTTGTTTCCATTTTAAAACTAAAAACAACCTTTATTTTCTTAATTTTAAAACAATTCATAACTGTTGAAGAATAGCTGAAAATTTCTGAAAAATACAAAGTAGCAGCTAAAATTTGTATAAAATCATAGTATGAGATTTCACTGTTACATTTTAGAGTTTATCTTTACTGTCAATTTCATATAAATGGTTAAATAGAAGCTGGTAGCTTTTTAAAAAGAGTACAGAAAGACATAATTAAGCCCCATTAACCATCATATTCCCTATAGGAAATAATTTCAGTCTTCCTACCTACAGATGCTTTTATTTGAATGGGAATATACCGCTTGGGAATTTTCATTTAAATTATAAGTATCTTAACATGTCATCAGGACATGGCAAATCCATTATTTTCTATGGCATTATTTTTTAATTTTTAGATTATCATCATTGATATCATCACTGCATAAAATATACCTGCATACTATCTTCAGATTAATTCTTAGGATCAAAATCATTGGAAAAAATGTACATTTTAAACATTTTGGGATAAATTGACTTACGGAAGTTTGCCTAAATTTACTTTGACTGATGCCAACACACAATAATGAGAAGGTCTCATCTTACTTTACTAATGTTATTATGATTTTAAGAATTCCCTGATAATTGTATATGCAAAAGTTAATTTGTTCATTTGCGCTCCTTTAAGTTTGAATCTTGTTGATTACTTCCAAAGATTGACTTTTTCTTAGCCATATTTTTAATAGCCTTCAGTATACTGTTTATCCATATCCACCTCTCACTTAAATGTTGATGCATTATATTTCTTATTTATTTGCAATAATTTTAAGGCTAAAATATAATAATCATTTCCATCCTAGTCACTATTTTATTTTTTACCTTTTATTTTATTTATTACACTTTTTACTACCTAGAATTTTAAAAATTCTTATTAATATCTACTTCCTTTAATAGCTGCTCCTTGACTCTTGAGACAAAAAGTCCCTGTTCATTGTGACTCATTCTTTCACAGCCAATGTTTTCATTCCATTGCACTCTTTCCAATATCGTATCTCCCCAAAGTATCACATACAATTGTAAAGAAATTGGTTGTCAAGAAACAGAAGAACTACCTTACTCACATAATGAATTATTCATCCCAAATTACATTCAAATTTACTGGTAAAGAAAGGCTGAGGATTTCCCATTTTTATTGCATTTAAATGATCAGTGACACATTCAGAAAACATTCTTCTTTCTTAGGTGTTGCCAACCACTTATGTGTCTTTTAACATTATCCATTTAATGACTTGCAGATTTATATACCTAGCCCTAAGGTCTCCACTGAAATTCAGGATCACATATCTAATTGCCTGCAAGGATTGGTGTCCACAAAGCACCTCTGGATTAACATGGCCAAGACAGTTTCTTGATTCCTAAATCTCAAACTCAATCCTCTCCAAGCCTTTTCCTTTTAGAAAATGAGACACAAATCAATAGGAATTAAAATTGCACAAATCAATAGGAATTATCTTTGATTTTTTATTTTCACGCAGTCTCCACATGTAATTCACCAGCAAATCCTGTTCACCCTACCTCCAAAATATATCCTGGATTTGTCCATTTTTTTTTCCCACTTCCACTCTCCCAAAACCTTTTACCTGGAAAACTGCAACAGATTCTTAAAGCATCACCTTTCCGCCAATTTTGTTTCTCCAAAATCAATTTTCCACATAGCGACCAGACGTCTTTTAAAAATGTAAATCAAACAGTGTCACTCACTCTTTTAAAATTTTCCATTGATTGTTCACTGAAATTACAGAAAATAACAACTTCTAAGTATGGCCTTCAGAGCCCTTAAATTCTCTGGTTCCTGTCTCAAATTGTCTCACATCACTCCCTTCCTTCTTTACGCTGCTGTCATAACACACACTTTATTTTTACTGTTCTAAACATATGCCATTGCCTGGAAAATGTCTGTCCTTTGATTTTCCATGTGTGGAACATTTTCACAGCATTCCCCTCTCAACTCTTGGGTCATCTCTACAGAAGGAATCTTCCTTTATCATCTGACTTAGTTTGCCAAGCTGCTATGAAAAATACAGCACAATGGGTTAGCTTAAATAACAGGAATTAACTAGTTCGTGTTTTCAAGGCTGAAGAAGTCTAAAATCAAAATATCAGCAAAGCTTGCTTTCTCCAAAAAATCCATGGTATTCTGGTGCTGGCTGCTGGCTACCCTGGGGTTCCTTGACTTGAATTTCTGTCTCCCATCACATGGTCATGTCCTCTCCTTTTTCTCTTCTGTAACCTTGAAGTTCCTTTAAAAGGCCTCGAGAATTTTGGATTAAGATTCTCTCATTCAGTTGTTTCATATCTTAAATAAAAATAACATCTTTAGAAAGACCTGTTTCACGAATTCACACATGGGAATCCAGATTAAGTTTAAGAATATGTCTAAACTGGTGAACATTAAACAACCTACCACATTAACCAATATAAAATAGCCTGCTCTGTTCATTCATATCATCTTCCTAATTTATTTCCTCATGGCATTTATCATCATCTGAATTTATCTTATTCATATTTACACTATTTTCTGCTCTATCCCCATCATTAGAAAGCGACTTCTATATCTCATACACTATTACACCTTCAGTACCTAGAACTGTGACTGGATGATGTAATGTTCTGAATAAATATTTGTGATTTAATGAATGGATCGTTTCAAAGGGAGATGAGCAATGGTTTGATTCCTAGTAACATCTGAACAAATGAATCATATTCATTTGAACAAGATGTGAAAGTTGTGTTTTATCAACACATGTGGTTTTGTAAACAAATTGATTAAATTATTTGACTAATGGGGCAAAGAAGAGTTAAAAGATGTTAAGTGGAAAATGAGTGATAAGAAAGCGGCTAGATGTGGACAGATGAAGGATTCAGTAAAATGGAAAAGCTGGACAATTAGTTAAGAGTAGAGTGAGATTACATTTAAATTGGTTCATTTGTCATCAGTGTGAAAGGGGAAAACAAGGAACCAAATAAAGCAGCTGAAAACTAATATAGCTTTTGAGAGGAAAGTACAGAATGCTGAGACTGAAGGGGGAAGTATAAATAGCAGAGGTCAAACTAACATACAAACAAAAGTGCATTCAAGGCACATTCATACCTGACCTATGTTGATTAAAGAGAGCAAGTCATCCCTTTTGTCAGCTATATGACACATTCTAAATCTGGATTCATTGATATATCAGACAATCTTATAATGGAAGGAATTTTGAATTCTAGAATTCAGTTTCTGAAATTGGTTTTGAAATTAACTTTTAAATGGAATTAATGATAATGATATAAATTTAGATAATCATAAATTATTGATGCTTGCTAATTGTCCAATGAGGATAACAAGTGGCAGATACCCAGATCCAGTGGAAGATAATTTATTCTTGTTTAAAAGTATCCATCTTATTGAGAGAAAAATCTGTCTATCTTTATTTTATTCTATTGATCATATTCCTACCACCGAGGCTAATATAGAATATCTGCCTCTTACTTATGGCAATTATTCAAATATCAAATAATGACCATCCTGTCTCCTAATGAAGAATATAATTTCCAGGATAAACATTCAATAACACAATTCATTTTATTCTTCTTATAATATAACCAGAATTCTGGTTTGATATTCTGTAATTTAGCTTTTCAAAGGTACTTTGAAAATGCGTTCTTCCAAAATGTATATAACACTCCAGATATAATCTTATTTCTAGGCCATCAAATCCCTTACACTGAATATTAGATTTTTATCATTTTTGTTAGTTTTGGAAAGGCATAATAATATGAACAAAGATCAGAACTTCTGTACTTGAACTTTTTCATATCAAGTCTCTCACTTGCATGGCTGCATTTTTAAAAAGAAAAGAAAATTCTGAATTTATTATAAAAATTACATTGCTTTCAGTCCATTATAGCAACTGTAACACACAAATCCATTTATTATTTTATCTGCAAATCTCATAAACAGCCAAAAATACTTGCTTAAGCATAATATATTTCAATCAGAGGTGTCCTTCAGTATGGAAATTAGAGGAACAGAAGAAGCAGAGTAATACTCTAGGAGACTTATGGTCACCAGAGTAACTGAGGACTCGCTGGTCAAACCAACTGCCTGTACCATTAAACAGAACTTACAGACAACACATTTACCTGCCCTCTTGCCCACTCAATGCAAAAAGAGATTTTGACATCAGAATCTGTGTGCATTGCCAAGGAAAGAGGAACCCTTCCAACAGATCTAAGGAAATAGCCTCAAGCTAGAAATATTGAGCAACTCAGGCATCCATTTATAAATATGCATGAACAGCTAGTATTTTTTAAAAATATTTAGAACAAAACATATAGAATGGATTTAGAATACATAAATATGCATTTATTTAACAAATGCTTGTTGATTACTTACTCTGTTCTGAGCAGCCATCATTCTCAGCTCTGGGAATAAAGATATAAACCAGCTATTAGTTTCCAGCCACCAGGGACCAAACAAAGAAAAAACAGAATTAATAACAGAAATGGAAGAAAAGTTTAGATATAACTCATACTATCAAAAATATTATGAAATTTTTAAAATATTAAATAGGAACAGACTGCTTTGATAAGGAAGAAACTTGGTCCAGACATAGTAAAGGATATAGTCAAATAAAATAAATATAAAAGGAATGAATAGCTAAAGAGATATCATTAAAGACAAAACAAAAAGAAACATCAAGATAAATGATTCTCACAGAATACAGTATAAAATGACAAAAAGATAATTATTATCACTAAGAGTCTGTTTTCTTTTTTTGGTATTTTTTTTCTTTTTTGTTGCATTTCTTAAAGGTGGCTATGGTGAATAGTGAAAATTAAGAAGTAACTGTGTTTAAAAAATATTTCTTATTAAAAAATTTTAAATACTGTGTGTATTTTTATATTCAACCTATGAAACATTTAAAAATATCTAATAAATATGTAGGGGTATTTTATAATTCCAATTAATAAAATTGTTTCACTTTTAAACTATACTTAAAATGCAAAATATTTTATTTCTTTTTTAGGCACTTCAATTTGCTGATTAACATACACCTTAAAAATTTAATTATTTCATGTATTTCTAATGAATATGTATAGAAGTATAGCGATTCTTAAGTTATTTATTTTAATATACCTATCCTATTCCTATACTCACTAAAGTTTAATTGAATATAACAGATCTAAATCAATTATTCAGCTGTACACTTCTAATTTAGAGATATAATTCTAATTTGTTTTATATACTTATATGCCAAATGTTGTAAATACAAGAATGTAAAATGCAATGTAATTATTTTACAAGTGTAACTCAAAAATGCAATGAGGGTCAACAGTGTTTAGAGTTAAAAATTCTGCCACTAAATTTGAGATAAAAATTTAGCAATTTCATAACTTGGTTAATACATATAAGAATATAGAAGCGTCATTTTGTGAAAAATGTTAGAAGTCAAAACCCCCAGAACACAATTCAACCTATGGTGACTTTACAAAAAAATTCATAATTGTTTAAGTTACTATTTCAGTTTTTCTAGCTAGACTCATATTTTGGCTATGCTTACAAAAGTATAGAAAAATATATCTGAGAGAGACAGAGAGAGAAAGTATGTCTGTTTGTCTGAGAGAGGAAAAAAATGAGAGTGAGAATAGAAGATCTTAGTATATTGTCAGCATAATTCAAATCAAACCAAGAATCTCAAGTAAATTAAGAAAAAAATGTTTTCTTTACTGATTTTAATGGAAATTTACTTGATACTCTTCTATCTTACAAAGCTCTGAGAAAATACACAAAAGCTGCAATGTTTTCCCCACATCATGACACTATTCAACTGTGACTTGTCTCCAATAGTCTCTATACAATGATTTTTTATCCTTTTATGCAAAATCTGTTACTGAATATCCACATCCTTTCCACACTCATTATTTTGTTTTTTTTTTTTTAATAATAGCCACCCTAATGATAGTTTAGATGTATCTCATTGTGGTTTTACTTCACATTTTCCTGATGACTAATACTTTTCAGCCTGTTTCTGTGTGCTTATTGTCCTTTAGAAAAATGTCTCTTCAGGTTGTTTGCCCATTTTTTAACTTTTTAAAATTTTCTTCCTGATCTCTTTCCGATTTAATTCCAATTACTTCTAATTGGAATCCAATTACTTCTCTGCTATATACTCTTAGATATTGATATGTGAAAAAGTCTTTGAAATTTTATGTTGCTATAAATTGTTTACCCTTTTTGCAAAGCCAATAAGCAACTTTTTGTTAGAAATGAAAAACTCATATGTCTTTAATTAAGCTAATGTGTCATTTTTAAATCCAAATCTGGGATTCTGGATATTAAACTCCTCTCAGACATATGTATCACAATTGTTTTCTCCCATTCTGTAGGTTGTCTTTACACTTTCTTGATAGTGTCCTTTGATGTAAAACATTTTTAGACCTGGCACCATGGTGATCAGCATAACTACGGAAATAGAGGGGAAAACAGAAGAAAGGAAAAGAAGAATACAGAAAGTAGAGGGCAGGAGCAAGGTAGTTGAAGGAAGGAGAGAAAGAAATGTAATGAATGACGAAAACATTACATGAAAAATACTCAACTCCTGACTTAAAAAGATAATTCCAATAATAATAATTAAAAACATGCACTTATATACTATTTTAGTTTCCAGCTGCTAAAAAAAAAAATCATACAATAGATTCGCATAAACATTGGGAATTTACTGACTTAAGCTTTTGTGGCTAAGAGAATTACAAAAGTGAGATGTCGGTTTTCTCCCCAAAGACCTTGCTGTTCTGGAACTGGCTGCTGGTGACCCTTGTCCTTGGCTTTTCTGTCACATGGCAATGCACATGGGGTTCTTCCTTCCTTTCAGCTTTTGGCTTCACCCCTGTGGCTTCTCTCCTTCCATATCCAATTTTCCTTTGCTTATATGGACTTTACTCATATTGAATTTAAACCCACACAGTCAGGTTTTTATTTTTTTTACCTTTTTTTAAATTGTGTAATATAACATACACACAAAACAAAGAAATAAAAAAAAGCAATAGTTTTCAAAGCACTCTTCAACAAGTAGTTACAGAACAGATTCCAAACTTTGTCATTGGCTCCCAGACCATCTTTCCAGTTTTCTTTCTAGCTGCTCCAGAACATAGGAGGCTGGAAGGAATAAATTTTTTTTTTTTATCATCACAATTGACCTTTCTGTGAAAAATAACATATATATAAAAAAGCAATAAATTTCAAAGCACAGCACAACAATTAGTTGTAGAACAGATTTCAGCGTTTGGTATGAGTTACAATTTCACAATTTCAGGTTACTACTTCTAGCTGCTCTAAGATACTAGAGACTAAAAGAAACAGCAATTTAGTGATTCAGCAACCATATTCATTTGTTAAACCCTACCTTCTCTTGTACAACTCCACCATCACCTTTGATCTTTCTATCCCACACTTGAGGAGTGTTTGGGCTATGGTCATTCTAACTTTTTCATGTTTGAAGGGGTTGTCACTCATATCGGGTAGGGAGATGGAACTAGCTGATGTTCTGGAGGGGCTGGGCCCTCTAGGTTTCAGAACTTACCTGGTCCAGGGACCCATATGGAGGTTGAAGGTTTCTGGAAAGCTACCCTATGCAGGGAACTTTTGTAGAATCTTATATGTTGCTCTAGGTGTTCTTTAGGATTTGTTAGATTGCTTTCGGTTGGGGTTTGGCAATTTACGATCCGTAGCATTATCTAACAGAAATTTGGGTAAGAGTGTCCACCAGAGTAGCCTCTTGAACCAATAACATCTTTAAAGGCCTTGTTTACAAATGCATTCCACACCCACAGGACCAGGGGTTGATGCCTGCGCATGTCTTTCGTAGAGGATATGATTCAATCCCCTATTGATGGCAATATAAAATTTCAAAGATATTTTTACATATTAACATCTAACAGTATATAGCAGATTTAGAAGCAATTGGTATTAAATCAGAAAGAGATCAGGAATATAAAATTGTGGGAGAGAATTAAATGTAAATACAAAGATTGTTTACTGTTTGGAAATTTTTTGTTTGGTATGATAAGTTTTAACACAGAAAAAAAAATTAGTTAAAAACCCAAAACATCTTGAAAGGGATACTCTTGTAAACAAAAAAAAAATTCTTTAACTCAGTCCAATGATCAGCAAGGACAGTGCTATCCCATATATGGATCTAAAAAGACATATTAGTTTAATTAAAGGCAGAAGAGTTTTTCATTTTTAACAAAAAGTTGAATAGTGGCCTTGCAAAGAGGGTAAACAATTTTTATTGAAATATATGCATACCATGAAATTAAAATGGTTGAAACAGTTTAATGCCAAGCAAGTAGTGATAAATGAATCATCGAATCAAACTTATTTTAGTCTTCCTCTCTTACAGCACCAGGAAATTTTTCTGTAATGAAGTTTCATTTACAATGTAAATTTTGTTTTAATTAAAAACTATTGACTTATTTTAAAAAGTTCTAGACTATAAAGTTACATATCATCATGAGTTAAATAACAAAAAAATAATATGCCAGAAAGACTTAATTTAATTAATCCCAGTTTTGCCAAGTAGGACAATGTTTCTAATTTTATATATTCCTTTATTTTAAGTTAAATTAAAAATAATATATTTTCTAGCAGCTTCTAAGCTTTTTTGAAGTACTTAACATTTTGTTTTTTTCCTTGAAGTAGAAAACAAACACTAAAAATGAAAGAAAATGATAATAACATGTTCAGAAGAGTTGTTTGAACAATTGAACAGATTAAGAAATAAACCAATCTGTAAAATGTCAAATTTTAATAAGGCAAGTGGGATACCAATTATACTAGCTGGTAGAATCATGCTAATTTTGCATTGTTTCCTATATAATTAGGTGTCAATGTATTCATCACTGTTTTTGTAAAGCATTCTCTAGTGACCCTAGCTGGAATAGATAAGCCAATATAATGGCTTTTCTGAACACATGCTAAAGCATCCTTTTCTCTGAAATACATGTTTTGATACTTCTCTATATGGTATATTGGGATTCATGTTCTCATTATTTATTTATATAAATATAAATGTAGATACAAAGAGACAAACATATTGATCTCCATATTTTGAGAAATGAACTGATATCTTCAGTGGCTGACTAAATCAAGAAACGGTAGGGAATGTTCCGAAAATGTCGTGTGCTAGAAAGCAGAATTCTCCACTGCTTTTAAAATTCTCAGTCACGATTCCTTTGATTAAGAGTAGTCACTAATTCAAGGGTGAATTAGCAACATATAAGTAGGTAGGATGTAAGCAAAATTACATGGCCCTCTGGTAAGACTGGTGCTTCCTGGTTCCAATCTTGAAAAAATGCCATAAGAAGATTAAGCTGTTTTTCATTGTATAATTTGATTATTCCTATCAATCCTCAAGGAGAATTAAAGAAACATAAATCTAAAATACATTTTTAATTACAGAAGTCCCTGTTTCCAAATGTACATATTAAGACATTAGAAACCAAGTTCTAATTAAACTTGGTTCTTATTAAACCAAGTTCAGTTCTCTCTTAGAGGATATTCATGTAATGAAGCACAATATACATTCAAGATTTCATAATGTGGGCTAATTGTGGAAGGGGTCATTTCTTATTACAGCTAACTCTAAAGCAGGATAAAATAGGACAACTGCAAGTCCCTGGTTTCCCATTCTGCTCTGAAAGAGTTAGCAGACAACTACAAATCCACCTCTTAAAAGAGTTAAAGGAGAACTTAAGTCCCTTGTTTCTTCTTATCTAGCTCCAAAGGAATTAATGCAAACTGCAAACTTCAGCTACAAACTTCCTGGGACAAAAATTTTCTCTAAAGCCCCCAAACCTCCTGAAACCATAAAGGCTTGTAAAATCATTGGCTCGAAGGGGACTCTTAGTTGATAACAAAAAGCTTCAGGTCATAAGATTGTTAAACATCTGCCCAATGACAAATGTTGGATGCCTGGAGGGCTGGTCACAAGCATCAGTGGTTATGTCTTCCAGAAACAATGCTAGCTCTATAAGCACGTGGTTAATACAAACCATGTAAGACCCTAATGTTCAAAGGCCACTATGAGAACGTGCACAAGGAAAATACCTGGTGCTCAAAGGTTATGATGGAAATCTGTCATCAGTAAACCCTTCTTATAAAACAAGCTAACCCACTCCCACTCAGTGTGTGTCCCTCCCTTGGGCATATCCATGTTAAACCTCTCTAACATGCACTCTCTCTCTCTCTCTCCCTTTCTCTTTAATAAACTTTACTACTTATTCTTTCTGGCCTTCTCATCTCTAAATTCTTTTACTGTTGAGACTAATGAACCTGGAATGGGACTCAGCTGGCACCACTGCCAACAGGGCACTGGTTACATATTTTGGTAAGCCAGCCAGGAGAAGATTGCAGGAGCTCCCAGGAGCAGTCAGAAACTTGCAAAAGCATCTTTCACATAAGACGCCAGCTCTTGCTTCACATCCTGACTTTCTTCATTGCCATTTGTGTGCCAGCTGACATTGGGCTTACTCCATCCACACTGTATGAATTGACCCTCCTACTCACTCTTCCTTACTGCCAATGGCACCTGAGTTCAGGTGGAGACTTAGAAGAAATCTCTACACCTTCTACCCTTCTCTTCTCCCCATTGTCTCTATTCCTGACTCACAGGATCTTTTTCTCCAGCTTTTTTGCTCTACAGTGTCTTCCCTCCCTGTTTTCTATTAGATTTGTTAACTTTCCTTGTCAGCTGGCTGGGAATAGTCATCCCTGGCCCTGCCCAGTCCTGTTTCCTCACTTTTCCCCTGCTAATTCTTCAAGTTCTCCTCTCACACCTCTGCAATTGGCCTTTTGACACATTAGATAATCTCCTCTGTTTATCCTGAGCCTCCCCCATTTTCTATTCCCTAAAGAAAAATTAGGTCTTAGCCAAATGAAACCTTCACCTCTCCAACTTTATTTGCCTATGATGTTTCCTTGGTGTAGCCCTAAAGGACAGATTTCACAGAACACCCTGGCTTCTCACTCAAGTCCAATCTGAGGGCAATTTGGAGGTCTGGATACTATGGGGCCTTGTCACCCACCTCGAAAATCTCCTCCCCATCCTCTGTTCTTCCCTGTGGCCATTCTGACAGACTATCCAGTCACTTCTCTCACACCTCCTCCTTTTTGCAGGTGCCTAAAACAACCCCTCCTTAGCCTAACTATCCATCACTTCTCAAGTCCAAGAAAATAAAGGAGCAGAGTTCTGGCTCAGAGCCACCAGGGTGAGAAATTTAACTCACCAGCCCTCTGAGTCTTGTTTAGGAGTCAAGGGTCAGAACCAGACAACTGTTTCTTAAGTTTAAGGTTTTCTCCTTCACAGGGATCCCCAGGGGTGAGAAGGTGTTGTGGAGAGATGCTCAGCAGATGGATACATGGGACTCCAGGCCACGGTGATTGAGTACTCCTCCATCATGCTCTCCTTTTCGAAATATAGGCAGTGCATCTAGCATTCCAATTACTAGTTCCCTGGGCTGCATCCATGAGCGGGGCTTGTATCTTAAAGGGGAGAAGTAAGTGTCCCAGCTGCTGACTGTGTTTCTGCGCCACAGTGCCATGCATACGTTGATACTGGAAAGCGTGGCTGTGCGTATCCTGTAAGTGATGTCCAGTTGCAGACTCGGGAATGTTCAGACCCCTCCTGCTCCTTCCCTACTTGGCTTCTGCCCATCCCCGGGAGCTGAAGTTGCATGGTTCAGAGGCAAAGCTGAAGCCCGTTTCTTCGCGGTGGCCGGGGGCTAGAGCCACCTTTGTTAAAAGTTATTGGAGAAGAATTGTTTCTGGGACTTCCTGGAAGATGGCGGCTTAGTAAGACGCGCGGATCTTAGTTTCTTCTCCAGGACACCTACTAGGGGAGTAGAAACGATACAGAAAGCGCCCAAAGCCACAACAGAGGTAAAAAAGACAGCGTACCCCATCCTGGAACGGCTGGCTGGCTGAGAGAAGCAGCTCGGGTGAGATCGCCGAGGCGCGCGGGCCTTACCGGGCGGGGTGGCAAGCGGCCGGAGTTACTCCCTTCCCCCTTCCCGGGCCGGCTGGGAGGATTGGAGAGGCGATCCCCTGAAACAAAGACGGCTGGCGCCCACACCACGCGCAGCCCCCCGACCAACTGAGAGAATTGGATCGGAAACCCCCAGGCCGCGGAGAACGGTGACGGGTGGGGGAGGCCCCTTCCAAACCCGTGACTCCCGGGGAACGTGCACTCTCTCGGGCGGGCCGCTGCCGCTGGCGCCCTCCAGCCACGCTTGTTGCCCAGGGCCGACTAGGAAATTCGGACGGGCTCTTTCCCGGGCTGCGGCGACCAGCAACCCTCCCTGCGTTCGGACGGAGGGCCGGCTCAAGCCGCTTCGGCTAGCGAACCCCCAGGACGGCGAGAGTTTTCCAAAGTTTAAGGTCCCGCAGTACCTTTTACTGGTGGGACCCGCAGACAAACGTGTGCCACGAGCGCCACCTACTGGGCAGGATAAGAAAAACAGAACCCAGAGATTTCACAGAAAAATATTACAACCTTGCTGGGTCCAACACCAAGAAAAATCTGAATAAATGCCCAGACGCCAGCAGCAGAAGATAACTGTCCACGCTCAAAAGATTGAGAATATGGCTCAGTCAAAGGAACAAACCAATAGCTCAAATGAGACACAAGAGCTGAGACAACTAATCCTGAATATACGAACAGAAATGGAAAACCTCTTCAAAAATGAAATCGATAAATTGAGGGAGGACATGAAGAGGACATGGGCTGAACATAAAGAAGAAATAGAAAAACTGAAAAAACAAATCGCAGAACTTATGGAAGTGAAGGATAAAGTAGCAAACATAGAAAAAATAATGGATAGTTACAATGATAGATTTAAAGAGACAGAAGATAGAATTAGTGATTTGGAGGATGGAACATCTGAATTCCAAAAAGAAACAGAAACTATAGGGAAAAGAATGGAGAAATTTGAACAGGGTATCAGGGAACTCAAGGACAATATGAACCGCACAAATATACGTGTTGTGGGTGTCCCAGAAGGAGAAGAGAAGGGAAAAGGAGGAGAAAAACTAATGGAAGAAATTTTCACTGAAAATTTCCCAACTCTTATGAAAGACCTAAAATTACAGATCCAAGAAGTGCAGCGCACCCCAAAGAGATTAGACCCAAATAGGCGTTCTCCAAGACACTTACTAGTTAGAATGTCAGAGGTCAAAGAGAAAGAGAAGATCTTGAAAGCAGCAAGAGAAAAACAATCCATTACATACAAGGGAAACCCAATAAGACTTTGTGTAGATTTCTCAGCCGAAACCATGGAAGCTAGAAGACAGTGGGATGATATATTTAAAATACTAAAAGAGAAAAACTGCCAACCAAGACTCCTATATCCAGCAAAATTATCCTTCAAAAATGAGGGCGAAATTAAAACATTCTCAGACAAAAAGTCACTGAAAGAATTTGTGACCAAGAGACCAGCTCTGCAAGAAATACTAAAGGGAGCACTAGAGTCAGATACAAAAAGACAGAAGAGAGAGATATGGAAAAGAGTGTAGAAAGAAGGAAAATCAGATATGATATATATAATACAAAAGGCAAAATGTTAGAGGAAAATATTATCCAAACAGTAATAACACTAAATGTCAATGGACTGAATTCCCCAATCAAAAGACATAGATTGGCAGAATGGATTAAAAAACAGGATCCTTCTCTATGCTGTCTACAGGAAACACATCTTAGACCCAAAGATAAACATAGGTTGAAAGTGAAAGGTTGGGAAAAGATATTTCATGCAAAT
Source organism: Tamandua tetradactyla (assembly GCF_023851605.1). Lineage (NCBI taxonomy): Eukaryota > Metazoa > Chordata > Mammalia > Pilosa > Myrmecophagidae > Tamandua > Tamandua tetradactyla. Next base: position 44,994,451 of record NC_135347.1, on the reverse strand, counting down.
AACAACCAGAAAAGAGCAGGAGTGGCTATACTAATATCCAACAAATTAGACTTCAAATGTAAAACAGTTAAAAGAGACAAAGAAGGACACTATATACTAATAAAAGGAACAATTAAACAAGAAGACATAACAATCATAAATATTTACGCACCGAATCAGAATGCCCCAAAATACGTGAGGAATATACTGCAAACACTGAAAAGGGAAATAGACTCATATACCATAATAGTTGGAGACTTCAACTCACCACTCTCATCAAGGGACAGAACATCTAGACAGAGGATCAACAAAGAAATAGAGAATCTGAATATTACTATAAATGAACTAGACTTAATAGACATTTATAGGACATTACATCCCACAACAGCAGGATACACCTTTTTCTCAAGTGCTCATGGATCATTCTCAAAGATAGACCATATGCTGGGTCACAAAGCAAGTCTCAACAAATTTAAAAAGATTGAAATCTTACACAACACTTTCTCGGACCATAAAGGAATGATGTTGGAAATCAATAATAGGCAGAGTGCCAGAAAATTCACAAATACGTGGAGGCTCAACAACACACTCCTAAACAACGACTGGGTCAAAGAAGAAATTGCAAGAGAAATTAGCAAATACCTCGAGGCGAATGAAAATGAAAACACAACATATCAAAACTTATGGGACGCAGCAAAGGCAGTGCTAAGAGGGAAATTTATTGCTCTAAATGCCTATATCAGAAAAGAAGAAAAGGCAAAAATTCAGGAATTAACTATCCATTTGGAAGAACTGGAGAAAGAACAGCAAGCTAACCCCAAAGCAAGCAAAAGGAAAGAAATAACAAAGATTAGAGCACAAATAAATGAAATTGAAAACATGAAAACAATAGAGAAAATCAATAAGGCCAGAAGTTGGTTCTATGAGAAAATCAATAAGATTGATGGGCCCTTAGCAAGATTGACAAAAAGAAGAAGAGAGAGGATGCAAATAAATAAGATCAGAAATGGAAGAGGAGACATAACTACTGACCTCACAGAAATAAAGGAGGTAATAACAGGATACTATGAACAACTTTACGCTAATAAATACAACAATTTAGAGGAAATGGACGGGTTCCTGGAAAGACATGAACAACCAACTTTGACTCAAGAAGACATAGATGACCTCAACAAACCAATCACAAGTAAAGAAATTGAATTAGTCATTCAAAAGCTTCCTAAAAAGAAAAGTCCAGGACCAGATGGCTTCACATGTGAATTCTACCAAACGTTCCAGAAAGAATTAGTACCAATTCTCTTCAAACTCTTCAAAAAAATCGAAGTGGAGGGAAAACTACCTAATTCATTCTATGAAGCCAACATCACCCTCATACCAAAACCAGGCAAAGATATTACAAAAAAAGAAAACTACAGACCAATCTCTCTAATGAATACAGATGCAAAAATCCTCAATAAAATTCTAGCAAATCGTATCCAACAACACATTAAAAGAATTATACATCATGACCAAGTAGGATTCATCCCAGGTATGCAAGGATGGTTCAACATAAGAAAATCAATTAATGTAATACACCATATCAACAAATCAAAGCAGAAAAATCACATGATCATCTCAATTGATGCAGAGAAGGCATTCGACAAGATTCAACATCCTTTCCTGTTGAAAACACTTCAAAAGATAGGAATACAAGGGAACTTCCTTAAAATGATAGAGGGAATATATGAAAAACCCACAGCTAATATCATCCTCAATGGGGAAAAATTGAAAACTTTCCCCCTAAGATCAGGAACAAGACAAGGATGTCCACTATCACCACTATTATTCAACATTGTGTTGGAGGTTCTAGCCAGAGCAATTAGACAAGAAAAAGAAATACAAGGCATCAAAATTGGAAAGGAAGAAGTAAAACTATCACTGTTTGCAGACGATATGATACTATACGTCGAAAACCCGGAAAAATCCACAACAAAACTACTAGAGCTAATAAATGAGTACAGCAAAGTAGCAGGTTACAAGATCAACATTCAAAAATCTGTAGCATTTCTATACACTAGTAATGAACAAGCTGAGGGGGAAATCAAGAAACGAATCCCATTTACAATTGCAACTAAAAGAATAAAATACCTAGGAATAAATTTAACTAAAGAGACAAAAAACCTATATAAAGAAAACTACAAAAAACTGCTAAAAGAAATCACAGAAGACCTAAATAGATGGAAGGGCATACCGTGTTCATGGATTGGAAGACTAAATATAGTTAAGATGTCAATCCTACCTAAATTGATTTACAGATTCAATGCAATACCAATCAAAATCCCAACAACTTATTTTTCAGAAATAGAAAAACCAATAAGCAAATTTATCTGGAAGGGCAGGGTGCCCCGAATTGCTAAAAACATCTTGAGGAAAAAAAACGAAGCTGGAGGTCTCGCGCTGCCTGACTTTAAGGCATATTATGAAGCCACAGTGGTCAAAACAGCATGGTATTGGCATAAAGATAGATATATCGACCAATGGAATCGAATAGAGTGCTCAGATATAGACCCTCTCATCTATGGACATTTGATCTTTGATAAGGCAGTCAAGCCAACTCACCTGGGACAGAGCAGTCTCTTCAATAAATGGTGCCTAGAGAACTGGATATCCATATGCAAAAGAATGAAAGAAGACCCATCTCTCACACCCTATACAAAAGTTAACTCAAAATGGATCAAAGATCTAAACATTAGGTCTAAGACCATAAAACAGTTAGAGGAAAATGTTGGGAGATATCTTATGGATCTTACAACTGGAGGTGGTTTTATGGACCTTAAACCTAAAGCAAGAGCACTGAAGAAGGAAATAAATAAATGGGAACTCCTCAAAATTAAACACTTTTGTGCATCAAAGAACTTCATCAAGAAAGTAGAAAGACAGCCTTCACAATGGGAGACAATATTTGGAAATGATATATCAGATAAAGGTCTAGTATCCAGAATTTATAAAGAGATTGTTCATCTCAACAACAAAAAGACAGCCAACCCAATTACAAAATGGGAAAAAGACTTGAACAGACACCTCTCAGAAGAGGAAATACGGATGGCCAAGAGGCACATGAAGAGATGCTCAATGTCCCTGGCCATTAGAGAAATGCAAATCAAAACCACAATGAGATATCATCTCACACCCACCAGAATGGCCATTATCAACAAAACAGAAAATGACAAGTGCTGGAGAGGATGCGGAGAAAGAGGCACACTTATCCACTGTTGGTGGGAATGTCAAAGGGTGCAACCACTGTGGAAGGCAGTTTGGCGGTTCCTCAAAAAGCTGAATATAGAATTGCCATACGACCCAGCAATACCATTGCTAGGTATCTACTCAAAGGACTTAAGGGCAAAGACACAAACGGACATTTGCACACCAATGTTTATAGCAGCGTTATTTACAATTGCAAAGAGATGGAAACAGCCAAAATCTCCATCAACAGAAGAGTGGCTAAACAAACTGTGGTATATACATACGATGGAATATTATGCAGCTTTAAGACAAGATAAACTTATGAACCATGTAATAACATGGATGGACCTAGAGAATATTATGCTGAGTGAATCCAGCCAAAAACTAAAGGACAAATACTGTATGGTCCCACTGATGTGAACGGACATTCGAGAATAAACTTGAAATATGTCATTGGTAACAGAGTTCAGCAGGAGTTAGAAACAGGGTAAGACAATGGGTAATTGAAGCTGAAGGGATACAGACTGTGCAACAGGACTAGATACAAAAACTCAAAAATGGACAGCACAATAATACCTAATTGTAAAGTAATCATGTTAAAACACTGAATGAAGGTGCATCTGAGCTATAGGTTTTTGTTTTGTTTTGTTTTGTTTTGTTTTGATTTTACTATTATTACTTTAATTTTTTTCTCTATATTAACATTCTATATCTTTTTCGGTTATGTTGCTAGTTCTTCTAAACCAATGCAAATGTACTAAGAAATGATGATCATGCATCTATGTGATGATGTTAAGAATTAATGATTGCATGTGTAGAATGGTATGATCTCTAAATGTTGGGTTAATTTCTTTTTTTCCGTTAATTAAAAAAAAAAAAAAAAAAGAGAAGGGATAATTGGAGATGAAGGGATACAGACTGTACAACGGGACTGGATATAAAAACTCAGAAATGGACAGCACAATACTACCCAATTGTAATGCAATTATGTTAAAACACTGAATGAAGCTGCATGTGAGGTATAGGTTTTTTGTTTTTGTTTTTTTTTGTTCTTTTTTCTTTCTATTATCGTTTTAATTCTTATTCTGTTGTCTTTTTATTTCTTTTTCTAAATCGATGCAAATGTACTAAGAAATGATGAATATGCAACTATGTGATGTTATTAAGAATTACTGATTGTACATGTAGATTGGAATGATTTCTAATTGTTTTGTTAATTCTTTTTTTAATTAATAAAAAAAAAATTAAAAAAAAAAAAAAAAAAAAAAAAAAAAAAAAAGTTATTGGAAAGAAGTTAAAGAAATCCCCACTGTTCTCCCTGCTGAGCTCCCATTGCCCCCACCTATTTTGCTGTCTTTACTCTATTCCTCTTCCTTCCCTCGCCTCACCTTCCTCGTCCTTCCCCTCAGGTCCGTTCTGCCCCTTCTCTAGCATCCTCTGCTCACTACTTTCTTTAGCTCTCCCCATCTCTACAGCGGGACTCCTAAAGTCTTTACTTACCTGAGACCACACCTTGTAGACCCTCCCCCAACCAGTTTTGTCACATTCTCCCAGATACATTCAGCATTCTGTTCCCCGGGGGCAGTCATCTGTGGATTGCATAAATTTGCTGCACTCTGCTTCCTTTTCATTCTCCCCAAGCCAGTCTGTCAAGTTTCAAAAGAAGGGGGCTATATAGTTACTTGCTTAATGAAAGGCATGGAAAAAAATATATTACAACATGCTAGAGTATAACTTAGTAAAACAGAGGAAACCCTGCTCTGTTCCAAACGAGCTAGTAGAAGTCAAAGAGAGTATACCAATGTAAATCCAACCTCTAAAAAAAAGAGAAAATTATGCTAAAAACCTACTTTATAGGCCAGTCAGCCTCCAACATAAGAAAAAAAAACTGCAGAAGCTGTCCTTAGGCCCGGTACACCTGCAGATAACATTAGGAATGCTACTTTTTCTGTCTTTAATAACCAAGACAGCACTGTGAGGAAGGAAAAGCAAGGAGAGACCAGAATAAAGCTAAGCTCAGAGCTTTAGCTGTGAAGGGCAAGCAGCCACCTCAGGGTCACTCTGGGCAGAAGACGGCCAGAAACTATCAATGGGGAGAATCGGGGCACTGGAAGCAAAAATGCCTCCAGGGATGAAAGAAGTCTGAGGATGGAGAAAGACACCTGGTCCCTGTCCATGATAGAGGAAGGCTGGACACTGGGCCCAAGAGTACACCAGGCCCCCAAAGGGGAGCGAGTCTACTCCAAAGGTCCTGTTGACCACCCCTGAGCTGGACTGAAGGGGTTCAAAGTCAGTGGTTCCTTAGCTCTCACTGAAAAGCATCAATCTCATGAGCCCTGAGTGTCTCCTGATATGGCAGGTAAGACTGATAAATTTTTAATACAGGAACCAATATGCCGTCTTAACCTCTCACTCTGGCCCTTTTTCCTCTAAAACCTGTCCCATAGTTGGAGTAAATGGGAAGTCTCAGGCTAAAGGCGTCACTCCACCTTTTCCTTGCCAAGTTGGTAGTATTCTTTTAATTCATCAATTTTTAATACTATAATGTCCCACCCCACTTCTAGGAAGGGGATATACCAAAAAGCATGAAGTACCCAAATCAAGTAATAAGCCATCTGCCAAAGCAAGGACTTAAAAACCCTGTTGAAAATATTTTAGCATTAAGTATGGTGTTAACTTGGACTAAAAGCTTTCTAACTTTCCTCCCCTCAGAGTTTAAAATTCAGGTGGATCCATGGGCCTGGGAAACAGACTTACCTGGGAAGGCAATTCACATCCTTTCTCTTCTAATCCAGCACAGAAGGAACCTGCCTCCCGGCCCAAAAAAGACAGTATCCCCTTAAGGAGGAGGACCTTATAGGTATTCAGTCTTTCATCCCCAAATTTCTAAAAGCAGGACTTCTCATTCCCTGCAGTTCCTCCTGTAACACTGTCCCCCTGTCAATTAAAAGCCAAACAAGACCTACTGACTACTGCAAAAATCTTAAAGTCATAAACCAATTTGTCGTTCTGCTTCACTTTATCATACCTAAACCTTACATTGTCCTTGATAAAATCCCAGTCACCACCACGTGTTTTCACTCCTTGATTTTAAAATGTGCTTTCGTCCATACACCTTTATACCCATATTCTCAGTTTCTATCTGCACCTTCTAAAACCCAAATAACCTTAAGTTTATCCTTACCCTAGGGGAGCACTCTTTGTCACCCAAAAATCCAGGCCATTCTCTCAGTGCCACCTGTTGAGATGTAAACTCAACCAAAACCTAAAGAAGAATAGCATAAAAGAGCAGCAATTAAAAGGCAAATAGCAAAATTATTACTGCTCCTTAATGCATTAACTATATTCTGACAAACTTCATTTTACTGTTAATTGTATGCTGTGAGAGTTTGCTTGGAAACAATTTCCAAAATTATTTTAGTAACTTAAGTATGAAGGATATAAAACAATTTGTGTTTTTTTTTATTAAAGAGTAAAAGAGTATAGTTTTCTCTTGAAATAAAACAAACCTAAAATTGTGGAATTGTAACACTTGACAAACTCTGAAATCTGTTCCACAACTAATTGTTGTGATGTACTTTAAAATGTATTGCTTTTATATGTAGACTTTACTTAAAGAGAAGGAGGAACGTAACAGAGAAGATAGGATTTAACAAATGAGCATGGCTGCTGAATCATTATATTGATATTTCTGTTGGTCTCCAGTGTCTTGGATCAGATAGAAGAAAAAAAAAAAACAAAAAATCATGGCACTGTAACCTATACCAGACTTTAAAATCTGCTCTAGAACTACTTGTTAAATCATACCTGGAACTTTATTGCTTTTTTGTATATATGTTATATTACACAATTAAAAAAAAAAAAACTCACACAGTTGTTAGAATGAGGAAAATGTAGGACACAACCTAAATGGATATGGAAAGTTGTAGAAGGTTTGCAGAAATAAAAATTATGATCAAGGTTAAGAAAAGTTTGATGTGTCTAGAATATACTATTGCAAAACTGAAACTTAGTTTTCTGTTGCAAACGACAGAATCTCCTTGGATCAATGTTCCATCTTTAGTAAAAAGTTTGCCACAAGTAGTCAATGTAAAGAGTGAAAAGTCTATATTTTGTCAAAATAACTTCTTGGTTTACATTAACATTAGCATACCCTTAGTTGTTCAAAAGCAAAACTTGCTTATAAAAAAGCTAAATCTTTTCCTCAATTTTAATTAAATAAAAAACAAATATTGTTTCAAACTTAACAACCTTTAACATTTTTCTTTCTCAAGGTCAAACCCTAAAAGATATCTTTTTATTCAAAAATTGCTGAAAGATTTGTTCTTTCATCTTATAAAAATTAAGTGCTAAAAATAGTTAAATTCAGTTAATACAAGTTGCATAAGAAATGTTCAGTGTTATAACAAAATTTCACTGTCATTGCATTATTTCACTCTAATGCTTCCCTAAAAGTGCTGCAATAAAAAAATTCATCTTCACCAAAAAAAAAGACTTTTAAAAGAAAGCAAAAAAAAAAAAAGAAAAGAAAGCAAGGCATGTATATAAATTTTGTTTTATCTGTTAACTAACAAAATCCTTGTTATGTTAGAAAAAGAAATTAAACCTCTATTTCAACTAAAGTATTTACATATTTACTAAAGCTAATGGGAAAAAAAAACTACAATGATTTTACTCATGAAAGAAAAATCTTTCCACTTTGGTACTGTTCTAGTTTGCAAGGTGCCGAAATATGATATACCAGAAATGGAACAATTTTTAAAAAGGGAAATTTATTGAGTTGCAAGTTTACACATTCTAAGGGTGTGGAAATGTCCACATTAAAGCAAGGCTACAGAAATGTCTACTTTAGGGCATCCAGGGAAAGATACTTTGGTTCAAAAAGTTCTATGATGTTCAGGGTTTCTCTCTCAGCTGAAAAGGCACATGGCAAACATGGCAGCATCTGCTAGCTTTCTTCCAGGCTTCTTCATTCATGAAGCTCCCCCGGGGCCATAGTCCTTCTTCATCTCAAAAGATCTGTAGGCATAGAAAGCTCTGTTTGCTTTTGTGGCTCTGAAGCTTTTTCCGAAAGGTTTCCTCTTTTAAAGGATTTCAGTAAACTAATCAAGACTCACTTGGAAAGGATGGAGTCACATCTCCCTCTAATCAAAGGTTAATACCCAGAATTGGGTGAGTCACATCTCCATGGAGATCTGATCAAGTTTCCAACCTACAGTATTGAATAGGGATTAAAAGACACAGCTGCCTCCTCAAGATGGATCAGGATTAAAACATGGCTTTTCTAAGGTACACAATCTTTTCAAAATGGCCCAGGTACCCACTCAACATTTATGTCCAGGTCCCTAAGTTTCTTTCCTGCTTCATCTAAGTTTATCTTTCTTCCTTAATTAAGTTGCAGCTATAAGGGCATTTTACAACCAGCCTAATTGTTGGTTATGCAAATACATTTTAGCTTCAACTAATTCTAGCCTCATGTGGAATATTTTTCCATTGTCTTCAGCTGATTGGAAAAATTAAATAATGACTACTAATCACCCATGTCACCCCAAAAGGCAAATAGTTAATTCTCATACTCTATAATTATTCCTTCTCTGTTCTATATGTTATCTCTGTTGTCAGAGTACATCCGAACAGGACCTGCCCATCTGTGACATCTGTTTGGGATGCTCAATCTGGATAATTCCTCAAGGGGGCATCCTGGGCACCAGAACTCCTCTGATTCAACTCCATACCAGCACACAGGATGGTTTTCCACATTGCAGTGTGACCAGGACATCATATACAACAAAATAAATGAACAAGGGACAGGGGATATCTAAGCAAGCCAGAGCATACCTAGTTCCCCCAAATGCTAGATTTAATGAAAAACTGTAATAATATCTAATATATAATCCTACTCTATAAAGTACTGACCTAGTATGACTATTTATATATGAATATACATAGATAAATAAAAGTATGACAGACACACCATGCAGTTTATTTTTATAAGGATCTAACATTGAAAAATGTCCAAATTGAAGAATTAGCTTTATTACTGAGGAAAAAGGTAATGGCCTCGGGAGAGCAAATGACTCCTGAGGGCAATATAGGTGCTGGCTCTCTTTCTCCCCTGAACACTACCATGATGCCAGAATTGCTATAGGTTGATTCATCATGATGTATTTTTGGAGGAGTGCTATGATAGAATGAATCACGTCCCACACCAAGAAAAACTCAGATCCAAACCCTGGCCCTGTGGGTGTGAACTCATTCAGAAATAGGATCTTGGAAGATCCTATTAAGATGAGGGCAAACTGAATCAAGGCGGACCTTAATCCAACGTTACTGGAGTCCTCCAAGAAAAGGAAATATGGACAGAGACACAGATTACTGAGCTGGAGTAATAGAAGCCACAGGAGGAGACAGAAAGATTGCCACATCACAAGGGCAGAGATGGATTGTCAGCAAGCCACTCCCGCAATGCAACAGACTGGAGAAAGCCTAGCCTGGCAATACCGTGATTTTGGACCTTCAGCTTCCAAAACGTTGACACATCAACTTCCTGTTATTTAAACTAACCAGCCTGTTGTATTTTCTTTTTCTGGTAACCCTGACTATCTAAGACAGGGACCCAGGAATATCTATCGTCATGCTTCCTCTTCACCATGCCTTTTTAAATAGGTTGTATATTTTACTTTTCTTTTCAGAAAATTTCAATTATGTTATTTTTAAGTGTGTATAATATAATAGGTATAGGAGTCAGACAAACCTGGATCTAATAATATTTTTGCCAATATTCTCTGTGCAAACAGAAGTAAAGCTAAAGATCTTATTAGCCTCACTCTGCTGCATGAAAATAATAATTGCTCTACCACTGAGCTAACACCAAGATGTTTTTGAGCACCTCTGGAAGCTGAATAGTTTCCTTGTATGGCTACTACTGTAAGTTAAATGGGAATATTTTCCTAGATGTAGATGATGCTTAGTGGAAACAAAAGTATGGTTTAGAATAGACTTCACAGTTGGGGGTGGGGGGTGGGGGGACTACTTTTAAAATCAATATATGGATAATAGCTTTTAAAGTTGAAGGAACACTTTTCATAACTCTTATGATGTCCAATCCAAAAGTAGTGTTTTATTTTTAAATAATATAAGTCTTCAGATCTTTTTGCTTAAAAGGGAACTTCTGTTTCTGTCCTTATACATAACAGGTTTTCTGGATGTAGTTAGGGAAGGTTTTTGTTTTTGTTTTTGCTTTCAATCAGCTTAAATGAGCAATTTGAAAATGTGTCTTTATCTTCTCTATAGCATCTGATAAGTATTTGTGAAATTAAATAGCTCCATCAAAAATTACAGATCTTGTAGATCCAAATTAAAAGCATAGTTAACAACTTTATCTTTTAAACGCAGCCTATGAATGTAAATTTTCTCTTTTATGGAAAATAATACCTTGAAATAAAACTCCAGGGTTTAAATCAACTCCTATTTTCCATAAATTGGTTTAGTAGAACAATTTTTCCGAAGAGTTGATTTCAAGATATTATTAGCCCCACTCTGTGACAGACCTATATGCCCTACTCCTAAGTGGAAGGGGTTTGGCGAGCGTCATCTAGGATACAGCTGGCTGAGGGCAGAGTTTAAGAGTGTGACATACACAAAATGGAAGGAATTTATGCACTTTCAGTCCACAAATCAATCTAACATAATCAGTTGTAAAAGAAAATGATAGGTTATTTGATTAAAATTGAAGGCATACTTTTCGACTATTCTCAAAGACAGTTTAAGTGGCCTAGAGAGTAGTTAGCAATATAATTCATAAAAATAATTTCCACCAGGTAAATTGACAGTCCAAGGAGAAGGTTAATTGGAATGGAATTAAGAATGTCTGTCTACTTGAATCGGCAGTCTTTTATTTCCATCTGTTGCAGATAGGCATAAAAATTTTACTAGCTTAGACTTCTGTAAGTGATCAATCCTTAAGAGACAGAGCCATTAAAGGGTTTAAAGCTCACAAGATCAAAGCAAACACAAATACATTTGCCACTACCCAACACCCTGAACTCTGGATGGGTGTGCTAAAGAAAAGCAAGTCATTTAAAACAGATCCACAACTACACAGCTGAGTGTTAAAGTAAGTTCCAACATTGTGTTGGCATACACAGTACTAAATAATAAAGTAATAATTATTATTTTTGCAATATTCTCTGAGCTTATTGTTGCAGATACCTTGAAATAATCTCAAACCTTTCTTTGTGGGCATAAAAATTCATGTTATCTTATTAAAGAGGAATACTTAATGCTACAATGTCTTAATTCCTTTAACTTCCTTGTTCTCACTTTTGGTCCTGATGATAAATTTCAGAATAGAGTTATGTAATAGTAATTTTGTAAAATGAATTTTCAAAAAAAAAAAAGACTTCTGGAGCAAATATCTTGAAGAGTCGTAAAGAAAGCCATCTTCTTTGGCTTACATTAATATTTTAAAGTTTAGATACTTCTACAGTAAAATACTTATTTTGCTTTTCAATTTCTCAATGATGTTTTACTACAGAACTATTATTTTCATGAATACATATTGGAATCCATTTGGTACCACAATAATGGTAAGGTTAAAACTACAAAGATAAATGTACAATAGAAAAATGCCCCAAAGTGAGAGAAAATGACTGTTCAGGTTTCTTTCTAGCTACCTTTACTTTCCATCCTTCTCTCACTCCTAAAATTATATATATATAAATCTGGTACCTTGAATCTGAGGAAATGAAGGCAATATATAGCTATGAATATATGAATACATAAATCTATGAAATTTAATTCATCTAAACTAAATGTAAACTAGTCTAAATTAGTAAAAGCCCTACATCAGAGAGATCTTTTTAAAATCTTAAAATGAATGTCCAATGCATGTTTCATCACTAGATGTGATCAATGGATTATTAAAATTTTAGCACCTCATTATATTTTATGTACACTATCAATAGAACACACTGAGGAAATTACCTGTGTTATAAAGGTTAATTCTGCTATTTGGACTATTTTCCAGGACTCCACTTCTGATTTTATACTCAAGGAAAGAAGCTGATGAGAGGCATTGCATTTAATTATTTCCATGGTATTGTGCTCTGAAGGAAAGGACTCAAAAGCATTAGCATTGTAATATCTCACAAGGACAAGGAAAGGCAAGAAACACCTGTTTATATATACATATTTCATTATTTTCAAAATTTGAAATTTACTTTTTAAAACACACAAAGAAAGAAGTAAGAAATATATTGTTTACAGGACACTGTCATCATGCAATGTCTTACAGCATTACAGCCTAGAAATTAAATATTGCTCCTGAAATCAGCCCAGAGAAGAAGTTTTCATTTGGGTGCTCAAAAGATATCTATAAATTTTAACAGCGACTCAGGATGAATCCAAAATATTTCCAGATCATACTAAGTAATAAAGAGTATACAAGATCACCAATTCACTGATTTTTATAGATCTTTTCTCATCTTAAGAAGCCATGAAGGGACTAGCAGAACAACAACTGATGATATCACCAAAGTAGAATTTAGTAAGCCACAAGGACATGTCATGTATATAGTTACCCTAGGGCTTATTAAAGATTAAATCAGACTTGTCCAAGCTGTATTCTTATTTTTTTCTACGTTGAATAAAAATAGATTTCATTTAAACAGCTGCTTCAAGTGATGATCACCAAAAAATCAAAGAATGATTATTTCTATGAAAAACGCTGACTAGTGACTGGATAGTCAGTGTTTCTCTCAAAAGATTAAATTAAAAAGCAAAATTTAATATATCTGATAGACATTTCTGACTGCTCTATACAGATCCAAAAACTTCTAGAGAAAATATCAGTCCTTTGATTAATGTGGCACTGACTGTTTTAAAATCTAGGACACAAAAATCACTTATTAATGAACTAAGTTAATAAATTCTATTCATTTATAGTTCCCCCAAAGATAAAATAACATCAATGCCTTTGTTATAGTTCCATGGAGAAAAAGTAATAATATACTGCAGAGATAAACCTTCCATAATAGTTTAGCTGCCTATAATAGATATTAATAAGTATCACAAACGTAAGCACAGTAGAAAAAATTACATGATTTCAAAGAAAATATCTATTGGAAACATTTTAATTAATTCCATTCTAACCTTCTAATGAGAGACAAAGAAAAGCAAAATGACATAGTGTCACTTTCATTTTGTGAACTATTTTCACCTTTTCATAGGGGGATTGAGCTCTTTGAAGAATAAATCAATCAGGAAGGTGGTTGGTTTATACTAAATGTTATTAGTCTTTGGAACATTATGAATGGCTGATAATTTTCAACTTTATTTAATCACCTAGTTCTGTAGGAAATCTTATTTAAAGAACATTGTGTATGCAATGTATTAATATTCAGTATCAAGTAATTAAACATGTACATAGTTACAACCCTTTATATTTCGCCGTTTGGGCTTAAGGAATATTAATATTATGAAAGAGTTATGTACATGACTTCAAAGGATTGGCTCTTTTCCCACTAAGAGAATATGATTTATTATTTTGATAATATTATTTTAAAGATGAAATCTAACTTGATAAGGATAATTGCATCAATTAGTCATTTTTCACCCTTCTTGGAGAACCATTGCCTCATTTGCTTTTTCAATCCTCTGATGGCTCTTTGTGACTTCTGAAAAGCAACTGCAACTGAGAAATGCCAAAATTACCCTATACAAGATGATGAATAGAGACGAAACATTGAGTAAAACCAATGGAAAAATTTTTGAAAATATGAAACAATAAGAATCAATTTAATGCCTGATTTTATTTTCAGACCTATCTCATTCAAGTGCTTTAATCGCTGTATCAGATAACTGCAGTTTTTGTGTGTTCCTGTAAATTGCCATCATCCACTCATCGGGTTACGTTATCTTTTCAAACCTGAACAAGCCATTCAAGGTAGAAAACTGATGCTTAATAACTAAGGGTTGATGTTTCATTATCTGAAGATTGAGATGTATTTTCTTATATTCTTTCCGGTTAAATCTCCCAATATGATATATTTCCAGATAATTAAGGTTGATGAAGTGTTCTCAATTTTCCAGATCATTTCAAATTCAATCTGTACTTTGAACACCCCTTTAGCAGTTGAAAAATTGTTGAACAATTAGCTACAGATAGAAATTTCAATGGCCATTCCCTCATAATTAATGACAATTAGAAGATTTAGAGATTCTTGAGAGCCTTTTACAATTATAGTTATATCATATTCATGTATCTATTTATTTAATATATTTAGGTTATTCTGAAAATTATAGAATGCTTTCATTTTAATATTGATTTTTCAGCCAACCGATGTACCGTCCCACTCTAAATTTCTTCTGGATCATCAGAACTAAAAACTTTGCTCCTCATATGGCTCCATAAAGAAAATAAAAAAGAAAGTAAGAGATTGGAAGGAAATATTGGCAAAACATATGTCTAATAATGGTTGATTATCCAAAATATATAATAAATTCTTACAACTCAAAAATAAGAAGAAAATACCCAATTTAAAGATGGGCTGAATTTTTAAAAATATTTTTATTGAAACATCTTTGCAAAAATTAAGTCCATACCTGGCATACAGTCAATGGCTCACAATATCATCACATAGTGGTTTATTTATCACCATGATCACTTTTTAGAACATTTGCATCATACAGAAAAAGAAAGAAAAAAAAAAAGAAAAAACTTACATATTCCAGTCCCCTTAATCCTCCCTCTCATTGACCACTACCATTTCCATCTACCCAACTTATTTTACCTCTTATACCCCCTATTATTTATATATTTTTTAATCCATATTTTTAAAATCATCTGTCCATACCATGGATAAAAAGAGCATCAGACACAAAGTTTTCACAATCACACAGTCACATTATAAAAGTTATGTAGTTATACAATCATCTTCAAGAATCAAGGCTACTGGAACACAGCTCAACAGTTTCAGGTACTTCTCTCCAGCCACTCCAATAAATCGTAAACTCAAAAGGGATATCTATATAATGCATAAGAATAACCTCCAGGGTAACCTCTCAACTCAGTTTGAAATCTCTCAACCACTGAAACTTTATTTTGTCTGCTTACTCTCTTCCTCTTTTTGGTCAAAAAGACATTCTCAACCTTATGATGTTGGCTCCTGTCTCATCCCAGGAGTTTCTCCCACATTTCCAGGGAGATTACACCCCGGGGACTCATGTCCCATGTAGAGGGAAGGGCAATGAGTTCACCTGCTGAGTTGGCTCAGAAAGAGAGCCAGATGGCTTACATCTGAGAAACAAAAGAGGTTCTTTGGGAATGACTCTTCAATACAATTTTAAGTAGGCTTAGTCTATCCTTTGTAGGAATAAATTTCGTAGGGACAAATCTTAAGATTGAGGACTTGGACTATTAATTTGGTTGTTCCCACTGCTTGCAAGAATATCAGAAATTCTCCAAATGGGGAGGTTGAATATTTCCCTCTCTCCCCAGTCCCCCAAGGGGATTTTGCAAATACTTTATTCACAGCTCACATTACTCTGGGATATACCAGGGCATCATAGTAACCTGGACAAAGCAACAAATCTCACATCCTATTCAAGATTCCATGTACTTATAGTGTTCAACTAAACTAGCCGTACACGTTAAATAAGTTAACATGCTACTAAAAATATAAACTTTGAACCAAATAAACATCTCTCCCCTTGGTCTCACATCGAAGCTGAATTTTAAAATATGGACAATATCCATTACCCTACATTCTGATCTATTTTATCCTATCCAGATTAGCTTCCTTCATATCTCTTGCTGAAGTTGGTTCCCTTTTGCAACTTTTTGAACAGATCTTGTGTGAGATAATGCTGATTTTCATAGCTTCAGAGCTCTAATTCTGAGCCTCAGTTTTCACATAAATACCTAAATTTTTGAGAAAGACCAGGTTATATACAAACAGCTCATTATCTCAGAATTTAGAAATAACAGTTACAACCCCTGAGTATACGTGACTGCTGTAAGAGCTTGCAATCTAGGACCCTTTACAATAGGCCCCAACCTGATAACCAATGCTCTCAGCTTTGGCACACCAAGGTTTTCTATTATAGTAATTCCATATGAATGAGGCATGATAATATTTGCTTTTTTGTGTGTCTGACATTTCATCCAACATATAGTCCTTAAGGTTCATTCACCTAGTTGCATGCCTCACAACTCCATTACTTCCTGCAGCTGCTCAGTAGTCCATTGTATATATACACCATAGCTCCCCCTTCCATTTCTCAGTCATTGAACACTTATGCCACCTCCAATCATTATGAATTGCTAACATTGCCACCATAAACAGTGGTGTGCAAATGTCCATTCATGTTGTCACACTCAACTCCCCCAAATATATCCTGCACAACAGGTTTTCAAGATCATATGGCAACCCCACCTCTAGCCTCCTGTAGAACCACCATGCTGCCCTCCAAGAGGCTGCACCTCTCAGTTTCCCTACCAATGGTGAATAGATATATCTCTTTATCCACCTATTCTCCAGCACTTATTTCTCTCTGTTCATTTTTGAACAACTTTATTCACACATCATATGATACAACCTAAGTATATAGACATGACATCACCACCATAATCTTTATGAAGATATTTCCTTTTCTTCCACAAAGAATTCATACCCCTCCCCCATGCCACCCACCACTTGACATTTCTGGAAGTGTATTACAATGCTACTGTTGACTATAGACCCTAGCTTGCATTGATTGTACTTTTCCCTTTATACCACCTATTTTCAACATCTTGCAATGTTTACATTCATTTGTTT
Source organism: Tamandua tetradactyla (assembly GCF_023851605.1). Classification (NCBI taxonomy): domain Eukaryota; kingdom Metazoa; phylum Chordata; class Mammalia; order Pilosa; family Myrmecophagidae; genus Tamandua; species Tamandua tetradactyla. Next base: position 44,977,430 of record NC_135347.1, on the reverse strand, counting down.
TCCCTCATGCAAAAACGTTTTTTTATTTGTGTATTTAATCCCATGATTGTCCACTCTAAGCATTCCTAAGTCACACTATTTCAGTCTTTACCCTCTGTCTTTCCCTTTGGCTTCATACATGCCCCCAGCTCTTCACCCTCAATCATACTTACTTTCAGTCACATTCAGGGTACTTAAATTATTGTGTTATAATTAGGTAGAATTATGTTATCCAATTCTGAATTTTTACAATCATTCCTGCTGCACAATCTGTATTCCTTCAGAACCAAATGCCCAATGTCTACACTATTGTCAGAAGATATCCTGACGAACTGAGTTCTTAACTTCAATTCTCAAAGTTCACTGATTAATGTTAGTTCATATTAGAAAGAACATACAGCATTTGCCCTTTTGTTTCTGGCTAATTCACTCAGCATAATGCCATGAAGCTTCATCCACATTGAAACATCCATTATATGTTTAGCCACTCATCCATTGATGGACATTTGGGTTGTTTCCATCTATTGGCAATCATAAATAATGCTGCTATAAACACCAATGTGCAAATGTACATTTGTGTTCTTGCCTTTCATTCCTCTGAATATATAGGATTGCTGGATCATATGGCAAGTCTATACTTAGCTTCCTGAGGAATTGCCAAACTGCTTTCCAGAGAGTTGTACCATTTTACATTCCCACCCACAGTGGATAAGTGTGACTCTTTCTCCACATCTACTCCAGGACTTGTCAATTTCTGTTTTTTATTATTTTTTTATAATGGCCATTCTAGTGGGGGTGAGATTATATCTAATTGTGATTTTGATATAAATTTCCCTAATAGCCAGTGAGTTGAGCCTCTTTACATGTGCCATTTAGCGTTTGTATTTTTTCTACTGAGAAGTGTCTGTTTATGTCTTTTGCCCATTTTTAAAATGAATTGTTTGGCTTTTTTGTTGTTGAGTTGAAGAATCTCTCTAAATTTTCTGACTACTAAACCCTTATCTGATACTTGGTTTCCAAATATTGTATCCCATTGTGTAGGCTGCCTTTTTAATTTCCTGTAAAAGTTCTTTGATACAAAAGAGTGTTTAATTTTGAGGAGTTCCTATTTATCTGTTTCTTTTTTCAAATCTTGTGCTTTGGGTATGAGGTCTAGGAAACTACCTGTTATTACAAGATTTATAAGATATTCCCTACATTTTCTTGCAAAAGTTTTATGATTTAGATCTAATGCTAATCATTTTGAGTTAATTTTTGTATAGGGTATGAAATATGGATCTTCTTTTACATATCGGTATCCAGTTTTCCAAGTGCCATTTGTTGAAGAGGCTGCTCTGTCCCAGATGGGTGGCTTGACTGCCTTATCAAAGATCAATTGTCCATAGATGAGAGGGTCTATTTCTGAACACTCAACTCAGTTCCATTGGTCAGTATATTTATCTTTATGCAAGTGCCATGTTGTTTTGACCACTGTAGCCTCGTAATATGCATTAGATTCATGTATTGTGAGATCCCCCACTTCATTCTTCTTTCTCAAAATATTTTTAGCTATTCTGTGCACCCTACCTTCCAAATAAATTTTGTTATTGGATTTTCTATTTCTATAAGTATTTGGGATCTTAATTGGTATTGCATTGAATCTATAAATCAACTTGAGTAGAACTGATATCTTAACTGTATTTAGTCTTCCAGGCCATGAACACTATATGCAGTTCCATTTATTTAGGTCTTCTTTGATTTTTTTAAGCAATATCTTGTTCATAGGTTTTTTTATATCCTTAGTTAAATTTATTCCTAAATATTTGATTCTTTTGGTTGTTATTGCAAATGGAATTTTTTCTTGATTTCCTCCTCAGATTGCTTATTACTAGTGTTAAGAACACTACTGATTTTTGGGTGTTGATTTTGCACCCTGCTACTTTGCTGTACTCATATATTACCTCTAGTAGCTTTGCTGTACATTTTCAAGATTTTTGACACGTGGTATCATATCATCGGCAAACATTAAGAGTTTTACTTCATCTTTTCCAATTTGGATGTCTTCTATTTATTTATTTTTTTCATCTAATTGTCCTGGCTAGAACTTCTAGCACATTGTTGAATAACAATGGTGGCAGTGGGCATCCTTGTCTTGTTCCTGATCTTAAGAAGGAAAGCTTTCAGTCTTTCCCGATTGAATATATTAGCTGTGGATTTTTCATAATTCTTTTTATCTTGTGGAGGAAGTTCCCTTCTATTCCAATTCTATGAAGTGTTTTCATCGCGAAAGTATGTTGAATTTTGTCAAATGCCTTTTCTGCATCAATTGAGATGATCATCTGGTTTTTGTATGGTGTGTTACATTAATTTATTTCTTATGTGGAACCATCCTTGCATATGTGGAATTAATCCGACTTGGTCATGCGGTGTAATTCTTTTAATGTGCAACTGGATTTGATTTTCAAGTATTTGGTTGAAGATTTTTACATTTATATTCATCAAAGATATTGGTCTGTAATTATTTTTCTTGAATTATCTTTGTCTGGTTTTGATATTAGGGTGATGTTGGCTTCACAGAACGAGTTTGGTTTCTGTTTCATTTTTTTTAAAGATTTTTAGCAGAATTGGTACTAATTCTTCAGTGCTTGATAGAATTCACATGTGTGGCTATCTGGAGCTTCTTGATGATTGATTCTATCTCTTTACTTGTGACCAGATTTTTTTTGGGGGGGACTTTTATTTTTTATTAATTAAAGAAAAAAAGAAATTAACACAATATTTAGAAATCATTCCATTCTACATATGCAATCAGTAATTCTTAACATCATCACATAGACGCATGATTATCATTTCTTAGTACATTTGCATCGATTTAGGAAAAGAACTAGCAAAACAACAGAAAAACATATAGAATGTTAATATAGAGAAAAAAATAAAAATAATAATAATAATAAAAAGACACAAACAAACAAACAAACAAAAAAAAACTATAGCTCAGATGCAGCTTCATTCAGTGTTTTAACATAATTACATTACAATTAGGTATTATTGTGCTGTCCATTTTTGAGTTTTTGTATCTAGTCCTGTTGCACAGTCTGTATCCCTTCAGCTTCAATTACCCATTATCTTACCCTGTTTCTAACTCCTGCTGGTCTCTGTTACCAACGACATATTCCAAGTTTATTCTCGAATGTCGGTTCACATCAGTGGGACCATACAGTATTTGTCCTTTAGTTTTTGTCTAGACTCACTCAGCATAATGTTCTCTAGGTCCATCCATGTTATTACATGCTTCATAAGTTTATTCTGTCTTAAAGCTGCATAATATTCCATCGTATGTATATACCACAGTTTGTTTAGCCACTCGTCTGTTGATGGAGATTTCGGCTGTTTACATCTCTTTGCAATTGTAAATAATGCTGCTATAAATATTGGTGTGCAAATGTCCATTTGTGTCTTTGCCCTTAAGTCTTTTGAGTAGATACCTAGCAATGGTATTGCTGGGTCGTATGGCAATTCTATATTCAGCTTTTTGAGGAACCACCAAACTGCATTCCACAGTGGTTGCACCATTTGATATTTCCACCAACAGTGGATAAGTGTGCCTCTTTCTCCGCATCCTCTCCAGCACTTGTCATTTTCTGTTTTGTTGATAATGGCCATTCTGGTGGGTGTGAGATTATATCTCATTGTGGTTTTGATTTGCATTTCTCTAATGACCAGGGACATTGAGCATCTCTTCATGTGCCTTTTGGCCATTTGTATTTCCTCTTCTGAGAGGTGTCTATTCAAGTTTTTTTCCCATTTTGTAATTGGGTTGGCTGTCTTTTTGTTGTTGAGTTGAATAATCTATTTATAAATTCTGGATACTAGACCTTTATCTGATATGTTGTTTCCAAATATTGTCTCCCATTGTGTAGGCTGGCTTTCTACTTTCTTGATGAAGTTCTTTGATGCACAAAAGTGTTTAATTTTGAGGAGCTCCCATTTATTTATTTATTTCTTCAGTGCTCTTGCTTTAGGTTTAAGGTCCATAAAACCGCCTCCAATTGTAAGATCCATAAGATATCTCCCTACATTTTCCTCTAAATGTTTTATGGTCTTAGACCTAATGTTTAGATCTTTGATCCATTTTGAGTTAACTTTTGTATAGGGTGTGAGATACAGGTCCTCTTTCATTCTGTTGCATATGGATATCCAGTTCTCTAGGCACCATTTATTGAAGAGACTGTTCTGTCCCAGGTGAGTTGGCTTGACTGCCTTATCAAAGATCAAATGTCCATAGATGAGAGGGTCTATATCTGAGCACTCTATTCAATTCCGTTGGTCGATATATCTATCTTTATGCCAATACCATGCTGTTTTGACCACTGTGGCTTCATAGTATGCCTTAAAGTCCGGCAGTGTGAGACCTCCAGCTTCGTTTTTTTCCCTCAAGATACTTTTAGCAATTCGGGGCACCCTGCCCTTCCAGATAAATTTGCTTGTTGTTTTTTCTATTTCTGAAAAATAAGTTGTTGGGATTTTGATTGGTATTGCATTGAATCTGTAAGTCAATTTAGATAGGATTGACATCTTAACTATATTTAGTCTTCCAATCCATGAACACAGTATGCCCTTCCATCTATTTAGGTCTTCTGTGATTTCTTCTAACAGTTTTTTGTAGTTTTCTTTATAAAGGTTTTCTGTCTCTTTAGTTAAATTTATTCCTAGGTATTTTATTCTTTTAGTTGCAATTGTAAATGGGATTCGTTTCTTGATTTCCCCCTCCGCTTGTTCATTGCTAGTGTATAGAAATGCTACAGATTTTTGAATGTTGATCTTGTAACCTGCTACTTTGCTGTACACATTTATTAGCTCTAGAAGTTTTGTTGTGGATTTTTCCGGGTTTTCGACGTATAGTATCATATCGTCTGCAAACAGTGATAGTTTTACTTCTTCCTTTCCAATTTTGATGCCTTGTATTTCTTTTTCTTGTCTAATGGCTCTGGCTAGAACCTCCAACATGATGTTGAATAATAGTGGTGATAGTGGACATCCTTGTCTTGTTCCTGATCTTAAGGGGAAAGTTTTCAATTTTTCCCCATTGAGGATGATATTAGCTGTGGGTTTTTCATATATTTCCTCTATTATTTTAAGGAAGTTCCCTTGTATTCCTATCTTTTGAAGTGTTTTCAACAGGAAAGGATGTTGAATCTTGTCAAATGCCTTCTCTGCATCAATTGAGATGATCATGTGATTTTTCTGCTTTGATTTGTTGATATGGTGTATTACATTAATTGATTTTCTTATGTTGAACCATCCCTGCATACCTGGGATGAATCCTACTTGGTCATGATGTATAATTCTTTTAATGTGTTGCTGGATTCGATTTGCTAGAATTTATTTGAGGATTTTTGCATCTATATTCATTAGAGAGATTGGTCTGTAGTTTTCTTTTTTTGTAATATCTTTGCCTGGTTTTGGTATGAGGGTGATGTTGGCTTCATAGAATGAATTAGGTAGCTTTCCCTCCACTTCAATTTTTTTGAAGAGTTTGAGGAGAGTTGGTACTAATTCTTTCTGGAATGTTTGGTAGAATTCACATGTGAAGCTGTCTGGTCATGGACTTTTCTTTTTAGGAAGCTTTTGAATGACTGATTCAATTTCTTTACTTGTGATTGGTTTGTTGAGGTCATCTATTTCTTCTTGAGTCAAAGTTGGTTGTTCATGTCTTTCCAGGAACCCGTCCATTTCCTCTAAATTGTTGTATTTATTAGCGTAAAGTTGTTCATAGTATCCTGTTATTACCTCCTTTATTTCTGTGAGATCAGTGGTTATATCTCCTCTTCCATTTCTGATCTTATTTATTTGCATCCTCTCTCTTCTTCTTTTTGTCAATCTTGATAAGGGCCCATCAATCTTATTGATTTTCTCATAGAACCAACTTCTGGTCTTATTGATTTTCTCTATTGTTTTCATGTTTTCAATTTCATTTATTTCTGCTCTGATCTTTGTTATTTCTCTCCTTTTGCTTGCTTTGGGATTAGTTTGCTGTTCTTTCTCCAGTTCTTCCAAGTGAACAGTTAATTCCTGTATTTTTGCCTTTTCTTCTTTTCTGATATAGGCATTTAGGGCAATAAATTTCCCTCTTAGCACTGTCTTTGTTGCATCCCATAACTTTTGATACATTATGTTTTCATTTTCATTTGCCTCGAGGTATTTACTAATTTCTCTTGCAATTTCTTCTTTGACCCACTCGTTGTTTAAGAGTGTGTTGTTGAGCCTCCACGTATTTGTGTATTTTCCGGCACTCCGCCTATTATTGATTTCCAACTTCATTCCTTTATGATCCGAGAAAGTGTTGTGTATGATTTCAATCTTTTTAAATTTGTTAAGACTTGCTTTGTGACCCAGCATATGGTCTATCTTTGAGAATGATCCATGAGCACTTGAGAAAAAGGTGTATCCTGCTGTTGTGGGATGTAATGTCCTATAAATGTCTGTTAAGTCTAGCTCATTTATAGTAATATTCAGATTCTCTATTTCTTTATTGATCCTCTGTCTAGATGTTCTGTCCATTGATGAGAGTGGTGAATTAAAGTCTCCAACTATTATGGTATTTGTGTCTATTTCCCTTTTCAGTGTTTGCAGTGTATTCCTCACGTATTTTGGGGCATTCTGGTTCGGTGCATAAATATTTATGATTGTTATGTCTTCTTGTTTAATTGTTCCTTTTATTAGTATATAGTGTCCTTCTTTGTCTCTTTTAACTGTTTTACATTTGAAGTCTAACTTGTTGGATATTAGTATAGCCACTCCTGCTCTTTTCTGGTTGTTATTTGCATGAAATATCTTTTCCCAACCTTTCACTTTCAACCTATGTTTATCTTTGGGTCTAAGATGTGTTTCCTGTAGACAGCATATAGAAGGATCCTGTTTTTAATCCATTCTGCCAGTCTATGCCTTTTGATTGGGGAATTCAGTCCATTAACATTTAGTGTTATTACTGTTTGGATAATATTTTCCTCTAACATTTTGCCTTTTGTATTATATATATCATATCTGATTTTCCTTCTTTCTACAATCTTCTCCATACCTCTCTCTTCTCTCTTTTCGTATCTGACTCTAGTGCTCCCTTTAGTATTTCTTGCAGAGCTGATCTCTTGGTCACAAATTCTCTCAGTGACTTTTTGTCTGAAAATGTTTTAATTTCTCCCTCATTTTTGAAGGACAATGTTGCTGGATATAGAAGTCTTGGCTGGCAGTTTTTCTCTTTTAGTAATTTAAATATATCATCCCACTGTCTTCTAGCTTCCATGGTTTCTGCTGAAAAATCTACACATAGTCTTATTGGGTTTCCCTTTTATGTGATGAATTGTTTTTCTCTTGCTGCTTTCAAGATCCTCTCTTTCTCTTTGACCTCTGACATTCTAACTAGTAAGTGTCTTGGAGAACGCCTATTTGGGTCTAATCTCTTTGGGGTGTGCTGGACTTCTTGGATCTGTAATTTTAGGTCTTTCATAAGAGTTGGAAATTTTCAGTGATAATTTCTTCCATTAGTTTTTATCCTCCTTTTCCCTTCTCTTCTCCTTCTGGGACACCCACAACACGTATATTTGTGTGCTTCATATTGTCATTCAGTTCCCTGATCCCCTGTTCAAATTTTTCCATTCTTTTCCCTATAGTTTCTGTTTCTTTTTGGAATTCAGATGTTCCATCCTCCAATTCACTAATTCTAGCTTCTGTCTCTTTAAATCTACCATTGTAGGTAGCCGTTGTTTTTTCCATCTTTCTACTTTGTCCTTCACTCCCATAAGCTCTGTGATTTTTTTTTTCAGTTTTTCTATTTCTTCTTTTTGTTCAGCCCATGTCTTTTTCATGTCCTCCCTCAATTTATTGATTTGGTTTTTGAAGAGTTTTTCCATTTCTGTTCGTATATTCAGCATTAGTTGTCTCAGCTCCTGTATCTCATTTGAACTATTGGTTTGTTCCTTTAACTGGGCCATATCTTCAATTTTCCAAGCGTGATCCGTTATCTTCTGGTGGCATCTGGGCATTTAATCAGATTTCCCTGGGTGTGGGACCCAGCAGGTTGAAAGATTTTTTCTGTGAACTCTCTGGGCTCTGTTTTTCTTATCCTGCCCAGTAGGTGGCGCTCATGGTGCTCATCTGTCTGTGGGTCCCACCAGTAAAAGATGTTGTGGCTTCTTTAACTTTGGAAAACTCTCGCTGTAGGGGAGGGTCGCCAGCCGAAGTGGCTTGCTGGAGTGACAATCTGAATCTCCCAGCCGGCCCGGGAATCTGCGCGTGGGGAGGGTCACCGGCCTCCGCGACTTGGGGGAGCGCCTGTCCAAATTTCCCAGCTGGCCCAGGGCGCCAAGCATGGTGGGGGGGCGCCGGCCTCCGCGGCTTGGAGGAGCACCTGTCCAAATTTCCCAGCCGGCCCGGGGTGCCAATCGTGGTGTGGAAGGGGCGCTGGCCACCGCGGCTTGGGGGAGTGCATATCCACCGTTCCTAGCCGGACCGGGAAGCCACATATTTGGAAAGGACCCCGTTCGCCGGTCTCCGTGGCTTGGGGGATCTCCAATCCAATTCTCCCAGCTGGTCCGGGGGGCCACGCGTGGGGAGGGGGGCCCAGCCGCCGCGGCTTGAGGGGATCACCTGTCCAATTCTCCCAGCCGGCCCAGGAAGGAGGGAGTGAGGGACTCCGGCTGCCTGCTGCCCCGGCCCGGGAAAGCTCGCGCCCCTCGGTGATCTCACCGCAGCGGGTTCTCCCAGCCAGTCAGCCGTTCCAGAATCTGTGATCAGATTTTTGAGGTCATCTGTTTCTTCTTGAGTAAATGTTGGTTGTTCACGCTTTCCTGGGAATTCCATTTCATCTATATTGTTTAGTTTATTAGCGTATAGTTACTCATGGTATTTATTTCTGTGGGGTCAGTGGTTATGCCTACTCTTCCATTTCTGATTTTATTTATTTGCATTCTTTATCTTTATTTTTTTGTCAACCTGGTTAAGGGTCCATCAATTTTATTGATCTCCTCAAAGAACCAACTTATGATATTGTTGATTTTCTTGATTTTTTTCATGCTCTCAGTTTCATTTATTTCTGCTCTAATATTTGTTATTTCTTTCCTCTTGTTTGATTTTGCATTAATTTGCTGTTCTTTCTTTAATTCTTCAAGGTGAACAGTTAATTCCTCATATTTTCTCTTTCTCCTTTTTTAATATAGGCACTAAAGGCAATACATTTCTCTCTCAACACTGCCTTTGCTGTATCCCATAAATTTTTATATGTTTGTATTTTCATTTTAATTTGCCTCAACATATTTATGAATTCTCTTGTAATTTCTTCCTTGACCTACTGGTGGTTTAAGAGTGTGTTGCTTAGCCTCCACGTATTTGTGAATTTTCTGGCCCTGTGCCTGTTTTGCTTTCCAACTCCATGCCATCATTATCTGAGAAAGTGTTTTGTATGAATTCAATCTTCTAAAATTTATTGAGACTTACTTTGTGACCCACCATATGGTCTGTCTTTGAGAATGATTCATGAACATCTGAGAAAATTGTGTATCATGATGTTGTATGGTGTAATTTTCTATAATTGTCTGCTAAGTCTAGCTCATTTATTGTATTATTCAAATTCTCTGTTTCTCTGTGATCCGCTGTCTAGATATTTTATCCATTGATGATAGCGGGGAATTGAAGTTCCCAACTATTGTGGTAGATGTGCCCATTTCTCCCTTCAGTGTTGTCAGTGTTTGTCTCATGCCTTTTGGAGCACTCTTGCTCAGTGCATACATATTTATGATTGCTATGTCTTCTTGTTGTATTGGTCCTTTTTAGTGTTCTTCTTTGTCTCTTGTAATTGCTTTACATTTGAAGTCTAATTTGTCACATATTAGTATAGCTACTTCTGCTCTTTTCTCATTGGTGTTTGCCTGAAATATATTTTCCAAACCTTTCATTTCAACCTACTTTTTTCTTTGGGTCTGAAATGAATCTCCTACAAACAGCATATAGATGGCCCTATTTTTTAATCCATCTGCCAGTCTCTCTTTTGATTGGGGAGTTTAATACACTGACATTTAATGTTATTACTGTAAAGGCAGTACTTTCTTCTACCATTTTGTCTTTTGGATTTTATACATCATATCTAATTTTTTCCCCTTCTTGCCCTTGCTGATAGTCTTCATTTCTACACTCTTCCCCAGACCCCTCTCTCCTGCCTTTTTCTATCTGCTTGTAGTACTCTTGAGTATTTCTTGCAGAGTCGATGTCTTTGTCACAAATTCTCTCAGTGATTGTTTATCTGAACATATTTTAATCTCCCACTCATTTTTGAAGGACAAATTTGCTAGGTATAGAATTCTTGGTTGGCATTTTTTTCTTTTTTAGAATCTTATATATATCATACCACTGCCTCCTTGCCTCCATGATTTCTGCTGAGAAATCCACACTTAGTCTTATTGGGCTTCCTTGCATGTGATGGATTGCTTTTCTCTTGCTGCTTTCAAAACTCTCCTCCTCTTTCACATTTGACAATCTGATTAGTAAGTATCTTGGAGTATATCTATTTGGATCTATTCTACTTGGGGTATGCTGCACTTTCATAAGAGATGGCAAATTTTCATTGGTTATTTACTCCATTAATCTTTCTCCTTTTCACTTCTCTTCTCCTTTTGGGACATCCACAACATGTGTAGCAGTGTGTTCCATGTTGTCATTCAATTCCCTGAGAGCCTGCTCATATTTTTCCATCCTTTTCCCTAAATTTTCAGTTGTGTGTCCAATTTCCAGTCCTCTAGTTAACTAATCCTTTCTTCTGCCTCTTCAAATCTATTGTTATAGCTTTCCACTGTTTTTTATTTTTAATCTCTTCTATTGTGCCTTTCATTATCATAAGTTCTGTGTTTTTGTTTTTTCATAGGTTTGTGTTCTTCATTTTGCTCACCCAATGTCTTCTTTACCTCTTCCCTCAACTGACTGATTTGATTTTTGATAAGATTTTCCATGTCTGTTTGAACATTCTGAATTATTTATTTCAACTCCTGTATCTCATTTGACTTGTTGGTTTGTTCCTTCAACTGAGATATATCATTGTCTTCCTAGTATACTCATTTTTTGCTGGCATGTAGGCATTTGAATACCTTAATTAGTTAATTCTGGAGGCTATTTTCAATCTTTTACCTAGGATTTTCTTGCTGGATGATTTGTTCTCTATTCGTTCTTTTGACCTTCAGGTCAACTTATTATAGACCTCTAGAATAGGTTCTGTTTAACTGGTCAGAAATTTTCAGTTCTTTTTCTCTGTTTTTTGATCTGCCTATATGGAGCCTTTTTTTGTTTTATTTTTTGAGGAAGGTCTCCTCAGATATTACAGACCCCAGTCAGATTTTCCCAGATTGGACAGGCCCATGTCTCAGTAAGAAAGAGTAGCCAGCATTAATTTTCCCTGAGGGTGAAACCCAGCAGATTGTCAGACTTTCCTATGAAGGCTCTAGACTTTCTGCTCAGCATGTGGTTCTTGTCTGCCCATGGATTCCCAGCAGCTTAAAATGATGTGGTGCCTTTACTTTCCACAGATATCTCCCTGCCAGGTGTATGGTTGAGACAGAGGTGAGGTAATATGACACCTTGTAATTGCTTCAATTTTCCAGTCCCTGGGGCCTAAATTCCTTGAAGAAGGGATTCCACTTAAGCTGGACCCCACCCCCTTTTCTTCAGGAAGATACACCCTTTAGGTTATTAACTCCTTTCACTGAACTAGTTACTTTGTCTATCAGACAAGCTTAATTCCACCCTTGCCTAGGGCAGTGCTGGAGCCTAATTCCAGTTCTATCTAATGAGCTGTGAAAGTGCAAAAAAAAAAAAGCCAAAAAAAGTCTTTCAGAGTTGGACCCCTTTTCCTTGGGTTTGACAATCTAGAGCTTAAGTTAGTTGGTACGTGGTTCTGTGTATCTCCAGGCTCTATGTGCCCCCTTTTCTTGGGGTCTTCCCCCTCTCCGGTATTTTGTGCTAACTCAAAAATCCTGCTTTTTCTTTTGTTTTGTTCTGTTTTGTCTTCTTCTGTCGGCCCCAACCCCTGTCTTCCCCAGGCAAAAACTCCTATTATCTTCAGTGCTTATTCAATATTTATCTGTGCTGGGGGCTATTTTCAGTAGTCAAACTTTGTTAATTAATTCTGCAATTGAAGCTTAGTTGAGCTAAGCCCTTGCTGCTAGTAAAATCTGTTTCCTTTCTCCTTGGGGAACCAGCCTGCCATGCCCATGGGGGAGGGACACTGGCCACCATGTCTTGTGGGACTTACAGTCTTGTGTGGGATCTCAGCTGTCCCAGCTGGTTCAAACTGTTGTATGCTGTGTGTCCAGTTACTGATGTTCCTCAGCAGTTGTTCTGCTTGTTCTTGGCTATTTACTAGTTGCCCTGGAGGACAAACTAAACTCTACACCTCACTATGCCATTATCTTGCCCTGCCCTTGATGAAATATTTAAATAAACAAATATATATGTATATTTTATATCTCTCTATATATTCATATATATATGAATCCTCAATAAATGCATGAAAGTTGCTCAATATTAGTCATTAGGGAAATGTAAATTAAAACCACCATGAGATATTACAAGAAATCAATTAGAAATAGCTAAAATTAAAAAAAATGTTTAACCACATCAAGATTTGGTGAGAATATGGAGAGACAGGAACTCCAATACATTGCCTGTGAGTATAGCCATTTTAGAAGACAGTTTGACAGTTTCTTAAAACCTTAAACCTATACCTATCATACAACCCAGAATTTGGGTATTTCCCCAAGAAAAGTGAACGTACATATCTATTGCTCATACTAGACTAAAAATGGAGAAAGTCCAAATGACGATCAATTGGTGAATGAATAAGCAAAATATGGCATATCTATACAATATAATGCATCTGAGCAATAAAAAGGAACCAAGTATTATTAAATGAAACAAGATCATGCTAAGTGAAAGAAGATAAACACAAAAGATGACATATTGTATGATACCATTTCTATGAAATTTCTTGAATAGGTAAAACTATAGAAATAGTGGATCAACTTGGGCCAGGATGGGGATTGGCTGGTCTGCAGATGAACATAAAAGTCAATTTTTAGATAAGAGGCATATTCTAAAAATTAATTGCAGTGATGTTTACACAACTGTATATATTTACTAAAGCTTGTCAAACTGTACTCATGAAATGAGTGAATTTCTGGTACATAAATTATACCTCATTGAAACAGGTTATATATGAGTCCTATTGAAATAATCTGACAGCTATGACTATAAACAAAAAACAATCTGTATTCACACTAGAAAATGGGAAAGAAGGTTATTCTGGAGATTATTCTTATGCAGTATATAGATATCCCTTTTCAGTTTTCTTGTATGTATTGGAGGAGCTAGAAGGAAATATCTGAAACTGTTGAAATGCAATCCAATAGCCTTCACTCTTGAAGATGACTGAATAACTATGTAGCTTTTAAGGTGTGACTGTGATTGTGAAAATCTTGTGACTGACACTCCCTTTATCCAGTGTGTGGACAGATGAGCAAGATGAAAAAAAGAAAAGACTAAAATAAATAAATAATAGGGGGGTTACAATAAAAATGACTATACAATTTGCTCCCCTCTGAGTTTCAATCCTATTGACCGTCCCTATGGATTTCAGACTCAAGACTTCAACATTACTCTTTCTGTACACATACATTTATGCATATATTATACACACACACACATATCCTCCATATCCTGACTAATACAATTGGAGAAAAGAAAACAAATAAAAAAAAAAAACAATTACAATTCAATTCAACACAGGTAAAGGAGGGAGTCATCTGAGAAGAAAGTAAGTTATAATGTTCCCAGAATCAGAGCGATAGTGAATATTAGCAGCTGATGGAGTACTTAGGGTGAGGCGCATGGGAGCAGGGAGTAGATGGATTCAGGTGTTGTACCCATACCTATCAAATCAATTTCTTAGCAGCAGGATTCTCTCCCACAAATCAATAGGCAGATGCTATGATATGTAAAATATATGTAGCTATTATGCTAATACATAGCCATTATGATAATAAGAGAATAAGTACATTGCCTCAGATAACACATTGTGGTGATGGAGAAACAGAAGGAAATGTTCCATGTAGCAGTTTCATTGTCAAGTAACACTCTTCTCTATAGTACCACAGTCTGTCCAACTAAAGTTCTTCCTAAGCTGTAGTGGCAAGAGCTGCAAATTGTAAAGGAATGGTAGATCCACAACTATATCCCACACTCCAAAATGGGTTCAAGATGGCATACAAAGGTAAAAGCAATAGGTGTAGCTGAAGATGTTATAGCACAGTGGTGATTTTCCCTATCATATAATGAACCTAACTCTATCCCTATACTTCATGGTGAAATGACAATAAACAAAGAGTACAACACTACAGAAAATACAATTTTCCTATTTGTTTCCAATAGCAACATACTAAGAAAGTTATAGTAAGTAAACATTCCTTCCTGAGGTAATGATGTTTTTCAATTAAATGCATTTATCCCATGATACTGCTGGTACGTTTTTCAAATATGCAATATATATTATAAAAAAAAACTCAATAAGTGATTAAACTAAAGCAGGAAATAATATGAAAACATGAAATATTTTTATGATAAAATAAATAATAAGTGTATTTGAAATTGTGAAGGAGCAGTTAATAATTCCTCAAAAGACAATCACTGACTAAAAGATCAACTGGAAAATTCTCCCCAAAATCAAAAAATGATATGGTACCATACCTCAGAAATCTTCACCTAACTCAAAGTCACAAAATCTTCTCCTATGCTTTCTTCTATATGAAGATACAAAACAAAAGAATAAGAACTGGTTAAGAATATCAAATTCTAAAAGGAGAGAACAGAGTATAATAGAAACAAACTATGAGAAGAAATACAACTTGAACTAAAATATTATGGTCTAGCTTTAGAATTGAACAAGTTTATTATGTGCCAAACCAAACTAGTTAAAAATTCCTTCAAATAGATATATGTGAAGGGTGGTTCAATGGTAGAATGCTCACCTACATGGAGGAGGCCCAGCTTTGATTCCCAGACCATGCACCGCCCTCAAAAAATAAATAAAATAGGTATATGTTAAAAACAGATAACAGCTTTATGGAGGTATAGTCTATATACAATAAACAGCACAAGTTTAGAGTGTACAATTTGTTCAATTTTGACTATATACACCTACATGAAACCATCAACGTAATCAAGACGATAAACGTATTCATTACTCCCAGAAGAGTTTTCTTGTTCTTTGTAGTTGTTCCCTTTTTCCAATTTCCCTCTCTGGACAGTGGCTGATATTCTTTCCTTCACTGTACATTGATTTTTATTTCTTAGAATTTTATATAAGTGTAATCATGCAGTATGCGCTAACGTTTTTCTGACTTATTTAACTCAGCATAATTATCTTGAGATTCACCCATGTAGTTGTGTGCATCAATAGTTCATTTTATTATATTATTGAAACTATTTCAAGATATCATTGCACTAATCTCTGATGGATATTTGGGTTGTTTTTAGTTTGGAGCCCAATCTTTGTGTGGACATATGCTTTTGTTTTTCATGATACATTCCTTAGAGCAGAATATTTTGATCGTATGATAGGCTGATGTTTAGTTTCTGAAAGAAACAGAAAAACTGTTTTCCAAAGCAGTTGTGCCCTTTTATACCTCCTCATATTCACCAAGACTACCACGTTTGACATTCTAATACAGTGATATTTCATGGTGGTTTTATTCTATATGTCTCTAATGACTAATGACGTTGAGCATCTTTACATAATATGGCATCCTTCCATATTCTTTCGTAAGGTTTCTATGAAATGTTTTGAGTATTTTGCCCATTTTTTCATAATAGGACCATTGTTTCCTAATAACTGGCTTCAGAGTCGCTTAGAAATTATGAATACAAGTCCCTTATCAAATATGTTCTTTGAAAATGCTTTCTCCAAAGTCTGTAGTTTGTTTTGTTATTCTCCAATACTGACTTTAAAAAAGAAGAGGATTTGAATTTTAATAAAATCAAATTTTTAGATCTTGGTTTGTTTGCTGGTCCACATTTGAATCGTGCTTTTGGTGTCATATGTGAGAAATTTTTGTCTAACTAAAGGTTACAAAATCTTCTCTACACTTTTTAATAGAAATTGTCAGTTGTAGGATTTACATTTAACTCTACAAACCATTGAGTTATTTTTTATATAGTGCGAGGGATTGATTGAAGTTCATTTTTTAAATATATGGACAACTAACTGGCTCAGCAATATTATTTGAACAGACTATCACTTCTCCATCTAATTGCCTTTGCATTTTCGAAGAAAGTCAGGTATTCACATCTGTAGGATTCTATTCCTGGGCTTTATACTTTGGTCCATTGATCTATTTGTTTATCTTTGAATAAATTCCACTTAGTCTTGATTTCCATATCCTTATATTAAGTCTTGAAATCAGGTAGTATGAGTATTCAAAATGTTTCTTCTTTTTAAAAGCGTTTTTTTTTTTGTTTGTTTTTTTTTTTGTCTATTAGAGATCTTCTGTATTTCCAAAATGAAACTTAGAATCATTTTGTCAAAATCTACAAAAATACTAATTGTAATTTTCTTGGAATGGTATTGTAGATGCTTTTCTGTTTCTATTATATTTTTTAGGTTTGGTCTGCAATATAGTTAAGTTACTTGGAAACAGTGTGATCCTTTCACAGCTCGCTTGTGTGATCTGTTAGGAACGACCGATGAAGTGCTTAGTGAGGGGCTGATTTTTTACACTACCTAAGCGAGAACTTCCTGGGTATTCAACCCAATATCTCTTGAATTATGAGTTTTTCCTACTTGGTTAATGGGAAAGTATATTATTCTGTGTTCGGGTGAGCATAAGACACTACTTTCTTTAATTCGTTTGCTTCTTTCCCCAAATTTGGGTAGTTTCCTCCTCACTATTCAAAGAGAACATTTTGAAATCCTCTAGGTTTCTCTCCCATGGAGCCTTCTCTCTGGTGCTTTGTCCTTCGAGATCTAGCTATCTTTACCTCTTTCGAGTCTCAACTCCGTCTCTTCAACTTAGAAACTCTGCTGATACCCACCTAGGTCCCCACTGCCTAACCTGTAGCCTGGAAATTCTCTTAAGGGAGCATGTGGGACAATCTTATAGCTCATTGTATTTGTTTCTTGTCTCTTAAGACACTGTTTTTCATAGCAGAATGCCCATTGTCATGAAAAACTGGTGTTCAATATGCTTTAGCTGTTTTTTTTTTCCTGTTTCGCTTTACTTTGTGCTGCGTTTTAGGTAAGAAATAGCATTTTACTAGAGCGAGGCCATAAAAATGTGTGAATTTCAAATACAAGAACACATTCAATAAACATCCAAAAGCAAACAATAAAAACAACATTACGAAAATATAGCTTACCTGAAAAGAAAGAAATATACCTATAATCCTCACTTAAACAACAATGAAAGTCAAATGTAAATAATAACAATACAAAACTAAGAATTTAATAGAAAATATGTCCCCAAATCATTTTATAGTCATCTGAATTCACATGCATATGCAAGGTTAATAGAAACAGGGCAGGTATATAAATTGCTGGAAAGGAGGGGGGGGAAGGTAGTGAAGTAGTCCTGCCAACCAGGAAAGCAACCAAAATAGAGACCTCAAAAATGGAAGGGGCATTACTTAAAAATGATAGTGATCAACAATAAAATAATAAAATAGAGCTAAAGATTACATACTAATGGTTATAAAGCAATGTAAAAATTTTAACATCTCTCAAAAGAAAATATAAATAAGAATCTCAAATCATAATTTGGTGACAAATTCTCAAATTTTTCTAGTAAATGGTGATCCTAACAGTGGAAGATCAATTGATAACCTATAATTCTTGACTTGGTAAAGACATACATATTTAACTGCTTAAAAAATAACAGCTAGTTGACTAAAATGTAAAGAAAAATAATTTGACTAAAACTAAAATATAAAGAAAAATAATTTGATCAGGAGTAAGGGAAATTCAAACAATAAAATAGACATAGAAGAAAAGTTGAAATATAAGTAGCCTCTCTTTCAAATATTCCATTAATATAATATAGGAAAAAAAGCATTTTTAAAGAGCATAATCTGTTAGCAATGAAGAGGTTGGAGGGTGTATGGGTGAGAGAGATCAACACATTTCTAGTGTTTTACTTTGTTAAAGCTGCCAGAATGCAACACACAAAAGATGGATCAGCTTTTCATAAGGGGATTCATTTATTTACAAATTTACAGTTCCTTGGAAGAAAGGCAGCTAGCTTTCATTTGAGTTTCTCTGTCATATAGGACGGCACATAGCAACACCTGCCGGGCTTCTCTCCCAGCTCTGGATTCCAAGGGCTTTTTCCGGGGCCTCTCCTTTCTGCATCTCCAAATGGTCTGGGTCTAAGTGCTCTGAGCTGCGTGGTGCTGGGCTAGGCTGAGCCCAGTCTCTCCTGACTTCTTTTAAGCCCCACTCACTGTGGAAGGCACTCCCCTTAGCCAACTGCAGATGGAAACAGTCGTAGATGAATTTCACCTACTGATGATTGAAGTCCACAGCAGCAGAACAACAAGGTACCATCACCTGGTCAAGTTGATACAGGAACACAACTAGCAGAAAAGTGAAAAGCAGAGGAAGCTTACTGATGGAAAACACAAGGCTGAGAAGCCGACTATGAGACAAAAGGGAGAAATAGAGAAAGAGTATCTGTAGAGTGGAACCCGGAGAAACTTCTAGCTCAAGGACAAATGTTAAGAATGAAAAATTAGATTGAGAACCTGGGTTTTTTAAAATCTGTTCATAGAAAGGTCATAACCTTAATCCTGCCCTGTGTCCATTTATCCACAGTGGGAAAACAGACAACTAGATGATATCAGCAGCTATGCTGTCAACGTAATCTTTCTTAACAAAATTGAGTGAAACACTTGGACAGATCAAGTTCTGTGGATATTGGTATTAGTTTTACAAATTGAACTGTTTTCACTTTGATATTTTGAGGCCTCAGCTTAATGACTAGGGGCCTCTTATCTAAATCTCTCTCTCAAAGAAGCTGAGAGACACAGAAGACAGAGAGAGAAAAGCCAGAGAAGCAGCTAGAAGCTGAAAGCAATGGATCAGGAAGAGAAGGGCCAGAGGATGTCAACCACATGCATTGTCATGTGACAGAGGTGCCCCGGATCACCAGCAGCCTTTCTTCAGGGAGAAAGCATCATATATTGATGCTGTGATTTGTGCATTTGCAGTACCTCAGAACTGTAAATTTGTAAATTAATAAATCCATTATAAAAGCCAACCCATTTCAGGTATATTGCATTAACTCAGCTTTAGCAAACTAAAACCAATTCTGCCCTTTGTGAGAAAGTTATTTAAGATTATATCCTAACGAATAAGGGTAAAAGTTAAGAAACAATGATGTTTATTTCCAATTCTACAAAAAGAAATACCAGCAAAAAGGTCTAAATACCAGGTGGATCAAATTAGAGTAGAATAGTGTTGAGCTTCAAGAAAAATGCTTTCAACAGGAATAAAGAAAATAAATTGGACAAAATAGAAGGAATATATCAATTGATGGACTATTTATCTATATGTTGAGAATCCTATACGTTTCTTTTCTTGACAACAAAAAGAAAGTAAGAAATAGGAGGGAGATGAATTGGGAAAGGCCACACACAAAATTATACCAGACTGTGAATATTAAGCAACTAAAATGTGGCATGATTTTTAACAACATATTTAGATTAAGGAAAGATAATTTATCTAACTTTTCATGCTAGAAAAGTGCACATCAAGTGACACAAACTTTGCAATATTGACCTAATAGAGAAGGAAGCACAGTAACCTCAGTGCCTCCTGGAGGTTTTACATATTAATAATGTGCATTCAAAAATTATTATCAACTGATTGACAAAGTACAGAATGTAAAATGTATCAATTATTTAAATATAAAAGCATTTAATTTAAATATAATTTAAATTTAATTTAATTTAAATATAAAAATGGGTAATTTAGAGAAGTGCACACAGAGATAAGTGAAAGAATGCTAATAACTTTAATTTTCATACTAAAGAAATAAATAGTGACCTACTATCTAAATTTGAAGGCCAAAGTAATAAAATTATAAATTAAAAAGGTATCTAACAGTGGAGCCAAAAATAGTAACACTATAGCGTGAAGAAGCTCAGAAGATATTGATGAGAGTAGGTAAAATTAATCTTATCTCCCTAAATAAGTATTTTATAGTGCCAGTATTTTATAGTGAAGAATCAAAAAAAGTACATCAAAAAATCAAAAGAGAGAAGTCTAAGCATACTATTTAGTGTTTAGGAAGGTAAGGAGCAGAGAATTAGAAACTAAGCTATTACATATGGATGCTACTGTTACAGAGCTCAGTGGAGAGACTGAATCAGAAACACATTTTATTAGAAATCTTTATGCTATATTGATATTTTAAACATTTACATATAATTTATATAAAATATTTTTTAAATGGCATCTTAGTGGCTCTTTATTTTGTGGTCAAGTCCCAAAGTCAAACAAGAGAGAAACAAATGTTCCTCAGCAACACCTTTTCTAAGGATATGATCAGATCTAATAAGGGAATTATTTTAATTTTTTTGAGAGCTGTGTTTTCTTAAAATATCATCTTGTAAAAGCTCTAACTTATCCACAGTTGTAATAAATGGGAAGTCTGATTTACAGTGTGTCCACAGACAAT
The DNA here is from genome assembly GCF_023851605.1 of Tamandua tetradactyla. Taxonomy (NCBI): domain Eukaryota; kingdom Metazoa; phylum Chordata; class Mammalia; order Pilosa; family Myrmecophagidae; genus Tamandua; species Tamandua tetradactyla. The sequence continues at coordinate 44,956,710 of NC_135347.1, read as the reverse complement.
TACTCATAACCGAGAAACGGGCAGAAGTAAGCACCCACACTCATTCCATGGAAGTTGGGGTGATACGTAAGGTTTAAAGAAGTGAGATTTCTCCAGTGAGATTTCTCATAGCATATGACTGTCTACCAGGTGGGTTGGGCTTTTCAGAATAAGAGATTTGAAAAAGAATATTGTTTGGAGTAGGGAAAAGGGAGAAGAAAGTAAGTGGGGTGTAGGCAATGCACAGAAGGATTTAACTCAGGGGCAGGAAAGCCAGGTTAGGACGGAAGGGATATCAATAAGGACCCTCATTCTTGAAGCTCCACCCCCTGCAAGGACCAAGGAAAGGACCAAGCTACCTATCACTTTAACCTCTGTACTCCAACATCGAACTCTTAGAAAGAAACTTAACCTTTCAAAAAGAATGTCTTCAACGGAAACATAAAATTAAAGTTATTTCTGATCCTAAGAGCAAACACAATACCTTAAGATGTTGGCATATTTAGCTAAATAAAACTGTGACTTTAGGTAGTAAAAAACCATCATAGGCAAGATAAAGAGCAAAGGGAAATTGAGAAAACTTTCGCAATAGGTGTGAAATTGAATGAAAGACTTTTACATTTAAACAACTGTTAGAAATTATAAAGAAAAAATAGCATAATTAATATAATCATTTTAATAAGCTCATATAGTACATAAGCAATTTACTCTCAAAGGAAAATCTTCAAAGATGGCTGTGTAAATATGCTTTCTGAAGCATTGCTCATAATAGCAAATAATAAAAAAATTAAATGAGATGGACTAAATAAATGGCACTAATATGGAGCCATTAAAATTCAACATATAAATTCATCTAATCATGGAGAAAAATTATATCACATAATAGCTAGCGAGAGAAATGTTCTGCCAAACAATATTAAAACTATATTCCATTTCACACATGCATACTCACACACATGCTCACACAGAAACGCACACACATATTAATATAAATATTTGTAAAAGACTAAATCGATAACTTTTGTTACCTCTGGATGCTGAGATTATGAGTGTCCATGAATACAAAGTACCTGCTTAAAAATAAACCAAAGCAGCAGTATTATTTCTAATATTAGTGTATTATACCCAACATTTATCCCTACATTTTTGTCATAAAGAAGCAATAAAAAATTATCTGCCCACGTCATATGTGCTGCTACATATTAACTGTCACTTGGTAGGCACTTTTTTTCTTCTCTTCAATTAGTTCTTTTGGTTTGTAAAGTCTATGAAGCTTTTGTATAATCTCTTGCAATCAACGTCCAAATACTTTAACTCCATTACTTATGATAATTTTTGAATAAATTAAGAGTTTCTAAGTAGTCATTCTTGCTGCTGAAAACTTAAAATTGAGTTTGAATGTGTTTTGAGAAACATATGTGTCCTATTTATTTATGAAGAATATATTGCAAGTTATTACTTGGCTGTTTTATGCATTTCTAAAACACTTGCAAATATTTCTTCTGTTCCTTTTCAGTGTCAGGAACTATATATTTTTAAAAATGCATTATACGCATTACCATTCACTCCTCAACTCCACTCAATCAACCAGGGGACAATACGTTAAACAAACCATTATTTTCACTGCGGGATCAAGGAAACTTTTCTTAGTTTCATCAACTATGGTTAAATCAAAAATGGCAAAATATATTTCTGTTTTTAAGATGGAGAACTGTGGATCTGAAAAACTAAAATCTGGCTGGCAATCTGTTTTTCTTCCTGTCATATTTGTAACCAACAGAATTACACTTACTCATCATAAGTCTGAACTTCATAATATTTCTCTTGTTTCTCTATGCGGTACATTTTGCAGTCTGTTTCATTCCATATACTATAAATTCAGAGCTGGAATTGTAGCCTCAGAAGTTTAACTGTGAACACCTTAAACTTTTACTTAAGATATTTTAAGAATGTTTAATTTTCTTGCTGGTGCAAGATGGACAGTATTATAAATCCCATCTCTTCATTTTCTACATTGGGAAAAAAACCTCCATTTCATTGTCTCCATCATTTTTTTAAACTAAGACATCAGTTTACAAAAATAGAAATGAGACGCTGTTTGAAAGCTCATGAATACTTATTCGTTTCTATAATAGAATTGTTTTTATTTCCTTTACCAACAGCATTTTTGTGATAAGACTATGATTATATATCATTTAATCAAAAAATCCTATAATTTTTTTAAAAACCTAATAAAAACCCCTGGTTTATCATATAATTTTAAACATTTAATAAAAGCCTTTTTAAAATAAATTTTGGAACTTTTTATCTCTGCAGGATTTTTTTTTTTTCCATACAGACACAATGTGACCTCTGATTCCCAAAAGAGATGTTGAAATTCTACTTCCTAATACCTGGGGATGTGGCCTTATTTGGAAATAGGGTCATTATAGATGGAATTAGTTCCATTAAAATGAGAGCATGTAGGAATAGGGTGGATTCTAATAACAACATGACTGGCAGTGCTATAAGAAGAGGAAATTTGTACACCGAGAAACAGAGGGGAAAACAGCATGGACGGCCAGCAAACTTCTGCTAGAAATGAAGAGAGAGATAGGGACAGTTTCTTTCTAATAGACTTCAAAGGAAGCGTGGTCTTTATGACCATGCTTTTGATCCTGATGACCCTAATTTTGAACTTCTAACCTCCAAATCTGTAACACATTAAGTTTCTGTTGCTTTATGCCTCCCAGTTTGTGGTTCTTTGTATGGCAGCGTAGTAATCTAAGACATGAAAAATATCTTCCAAGTATGTATTATTCTTACTATTGGAGAATGAATGTTAGCCAATTTTCTAGAAAAGATGTTTCAGAATGTTCAGACAAAATCTTGGATATCTGGAATAATTAACACTCAATTCCTGAAGAACTTAGGAAAAGCACAAAGTGATACAAATCCATCTACATTAATAATATATTTAGTTGCATTAATAATTAACAACACATCTACATTAATATCTGTATTTATCTGTATCAATAATTAACAGCATATTGCCATTTTTAATTTTGAAATTTGAAAATATCGATAGCAAAAAAGGTATGTTTGAATGAAGAATTATTAAAACCTTATTTGGGAGGATATATTTTCTTGCAATAATATGGCATTTCACCTTGCTTTTGTTATTATCCTACCACCATATTCATACACTCTCTTTTTGCATTTGAGATTCTCAAACAAAAATGTGATCCAATATGTTTTTGTGAAATTTTTACTATTTTCCAGGTCCAGTGCTAGCTGCTGAGTGTGGAATTTGGAACAAGATGTTTATTCTTAAAACTAAAGAAGAGATTTCATTCTAATGCAGACCAGTGAATCAAAAATCACAATGCACTGTGAATATTTAACAGAATTACTTACACAGAAACTTGTTGGAAGTACTTAGAATCCAGTTAGAAAGGTTTCTGGTAAGAAATTTTATATAAGAGTAGAGTAGGTTGACAATATGGACGGAGCAAAATGTGCAAAAAGTGCATTGAGGCAAAGTGATTGATCAAGGGTCCGAAGGTAAGTCATGAAAGAGAGCACTGTGGGAACTGTGAATATTGAGATTAGTGTGGATGGTGAGGTGGTGAGGGAAGTAAAACAAAAGTGAAGAGATAAGCAGAGGCAAAATTAGGAAGGCATTTGGTTTTACCTTTCATTCTAAAGGCCAAGACTGCTATCATATTTGTGCTTCAGTTAAAAACTTTCTGACTTCGGTGGGAGAAGTTGACTGAAGGGGTGCAAGAATGAAAGCAAGTTAAAACAGTTCCTCTACTTAGCAATCCAGGTAAGAGAAGGCAGACTGAACTGAGAGTGGCTGTGATGCTACAAGACGTGAACATATTTGCGATAGGGTTTCACACAACACCATTTTTAAACTTCTTTATTATATTCCTAATACTTCCCAAATTTTGTTTCGAAATATCATCTATTGCTTATAGCCTCTCTTGTCATTAGGAAACATTCATTTTTCTTTAAATGTGTATATAAAATGGCTAGATTTTGTATCACTTGACTGTTTACATAAAGTCCAAGCGATGTAGTAACGATTTTTTTCAGACTCACTCTTTTACCACAATAATGAGATCGGGTGACCAGACCTAAATCCTATTTAGTGTGGGCTCATTTCCCTCTAAATGCCTAAGGAATTAGAATGGTTCCCAATGATCTACTTCAGCGACAGACATCCAGAAAATGAATGACTAGGTGAATTCCACCTTGCTAATATATATTTGTCTTTTGGCATCTTAGTCTGAAATTATCATAGAGTTACTTCTTCCTGAAACTTATCTCTGACAATTATTTAGAAATATGCAAATATTCAAATATTAGTCTCCATTTTTGCCACCCTGCAATCCATCAGTCTTCATCTTTTTTCTGAGCATATGTCCTCCTCCTCAAATTTCATTTAAAGCATCCCTCACAAATGAAGACAAATTTTCTCAAAAAAAAGTATTTTCCTCATCTTCAGGAAATAACTTCATATAATAAATTATATATGTTTTTCCTCAAAAAGCTTTACCTTGCTGATCATTCATCCTCTATGTTATTCAGTTCATAAAATATCATTTGCCATCCACTGCCTGCATAGTATAGGTTAGAGATTGGGAAAATATTACTATAGAGTGACTTTAAATTAGAACTTCACTTAATAGCATAACATAGATGCATATGTAGTATAAATGTAAGTGATAAGGATGAGGTAGCGCTACAAAAGTTGACCCCAAAATGGCAAATTATGATTGCCAAGTATGTGGGAAATCCAGCGAAATTTCAAGTGAGCAAAGTATCTTGTAACTACAATAATCACAGAAAAGGTAGAATTGAATATTTATGGCAAGAATCACTCTTTCGTTTTTCAAAGTAATTTGTGGATTAACACAACATCTTGCCTTTTACTCGGAAGAACTTCAATTCTCTGCTATGTGCAGTGTGTGCTTACACATCAAGATAACGTAAATGAGACATTTCCCAATGCCCCAGAATCCCTGAAGCAAGGCTGTGAAGGATGAACCCCATACAATGCCTCCAAGCATCTTGCTTCTCTTGAGTCTTGACCTGATTGCTGCCTTGTGAAGGACTGAAGGCTTGAGTCCCAAAGAAGGGTGCTCTTGTGCTTGCAAAAGAGGCAGTGATGACTCCATTGTTTATGAAACAACTTCCAACCCAGCAAATTTTTACAACTTTCCTGCAAGATTGCTTTTGGCTGGTTTTGTGCATGACCTTTCTTTGATTCTACTTACTCCTTGGTGGTGATTCCACTGGGTCCTCAGGCTCTTTTTTGATCATCCCTCGGAATGCCTAGGATTTTTCTGACACCTGTCACTGAGAGCTCAGAATTATTGTTATCTCCCAAATACCTCACTCTCCTGGCATTTAACCTGTCTCAAAATCCTGAAGAATCTACTTCAATCATACATGTCAAACCAGTGCACATTCTCCACTCCCTAGTACCTCTTTAAAGCAGACTAATTTTCTTAGCCATCATTTCCGTTTTATCATTCTGTAATTCACAAGCTATAACAATGTGTTGCATATATAAAACATTGTATAAGCATTTATGACATTCAAATGCTCAAAAATATTTGTAGGGCGGACCATGGTGGCTCAGCAGGCAGCGTTCTCGCCTGCCATGCTGGAGACCCAGGTTCCATTCCAGGTACCAGCCCATACAAAAATAAATAAATAAAAATTGTAAAACTTACACTAGAAAGATACTATTTTTTTTAACCTCAAATATCTTTATACTGTACATTAAATTAAATAGTTTATATTTAAAAGCACAGAAATTGGAGAGTAGTTAGTTATGTAGTTTTGCAACCATCACTTAGATCTTTTGCATCCTCATTTATTTTTTGTTTATTCATTCTTGTATACAGTCACCCCCAATTCTAATTTTTAAAAACTTCAGCTGTCTATTCAATGTTAAAATATTACAATAGTAAACACCTTTATTATTGTATTATTAAATTAATAAATCTTTTCTCTTCAAAGTTCAAAAATACAAGAATGTTTTTTTTAGGCTATAACAGTAGATGTAGATATTTTTCATACTGTATTATTTAGCAATATGCATGAATCAATATGTGCAATTTATTAAAATGCAAAGTATACTAATGCAAAAAATGTCATATGATTTATTTACCATTTTATAGAATAAAATTAAAGGCTTTTTTATAGTAATCCAATTGAGTTCATGATTTATCTATGTAGTCCTTGGGCATCCAAGTCTCTAAAGGTATAGGAAATTGCAATACTCTTGGTCTGCCTTGGTTATATTTCCACTTGAGTGTGCGTCACTTGAAAGCAATGCAAATATGTTCTCTTACTAATATCTCAATGCTTCCAAATTCATTATTCTTGTGCTTTGAACCTTGACTACTCAATGGACCTGGGAATCAAATTCATTTCCTTCCAACTCAGCAGGTTAAGGTTTGTACCAGTCTTCAGTATATTAAAAGGATAGACAATCAGATTATCACTAATGGAAACTGAAGTTTAAATAAAAAACACACTGCAAAGGTGCATGCTAAAAACATCTATCTCCAATTCCATTAGCTATCTTGGAGGGAAAGGGCTTTCTTTTTCTGAACATATAAAAAATTAGCTTGTCAGGGTTATTCAGCATTTATCACAATTCTAAGATCTGATAGCGCTAATAACACGATGAATCAAAAAATGTCCAAATTTATTTTAAATGGATTTCATCCAAATTTTAATGTTAAACAAAATATGAAGCCAGATTCCCTTCTTCTAATTCTTATCAAGAGCATCCACATATATCTTCTCTTTTGAAATATACTGTCTCAAAATCTCTACACTGTGTTTCTTAAGCAATTTTTTTCCATACCAAAACAAACTGTTGTACTTACATCTGCAATTGTTATTAAACTCAAGTATGCCCTGTCTAATTTCTTTCATATGTAGGGTGTACACATTAGGTTATATTCATTCTATTTTAACTATGTTTCTCTTTATAAAAGGTGAATTAAGAATTTGTAATACTAACGAATGAAATGAAAATTATTAATAGATTTCCATTTCTGAAATTGCATTTTAGAGACCAAGCTGTTTAATGAATGAAAAAAAAAAGTTCTGATCCATTAATCTGTAATTTCCTAGCTCACTAGACTTCCTCCCACAGACTCTGTCACAATTCTGGCATAACTAATTAATTGTTTAGGTAATTACTAGAAATGGAACTTGTTACTTTTGCTGTAAATTAACATAATCATGATTTAGGTGATTATTGGTTTAAGATATGGATTCTTGGCAAAACTATATGATTTGTGGAGGCAATCATACTGTGGGAATTCTCACTAGCATTTAACCTCCAGGTGCCTGGCATCTAGCATGGGGTCTGGTAGCAGTAAGAGATCAATAAATATTTGTCAATTAATCAAATGAATAAATTAATTCTTAAATCAAACCATGGAAATAGTAAAAGCAAATACTGAATTTATTGTTTTAAATATTCATTAGAATATATGCATAGGAAATCAATGATAACCTGAAATATGTATCATTTAATTTACATATCGAAAATTCAAAGAATTACTTCAAAATAAACTTAAAATATTTTAGATAAAGAAAAATGTCACTTTTCAAGAAAAATCTAGTAATAATAACTCATATTGCTATTAGTTTTCATTGTAACAACTTTTAAATAAACTGCATTTTTTTTTGTTTTACAATATTGTAAATTTAAATCCCTTTTCCTTGAATTTTCTCTTTTGGTAATAATAGTCTATTGATTAAACTGACAATAAGTATCATTTCAATTGCATATGATTAGAAAATCTTTTAAGGTATAAACACTCCCAACAGAAAGCGCTTGTCTTTTTGCTGTTTTCAAAGTAATCTCATCATTTCACACCGTCTAACAGAGAATCTTTCGAAAGCTAAATACTTATACAACTTTAGCCTTGGTATTTAATCATTAAATAAAATAATGATTTTACATCACTATTTCAATAATATAGTTTTTACATTATTCATGAAGGATAATTTGATTCTAAAAACAAATTGAGAGATACAGTTTATGTAAATGATGCTTACATTTCATTATCTTGGTATAGTGTATTATCGGAAATACTTATATTTAACAGTAAATAGATTGCTTTCCCTCTGTCTTTTGACAGAATATTTATCTTCCCTAACAAGGAAGTACTTTTTTGTATTTCAAGTATATAATCTTTATATTACATAGTATTTCAGCATTTTACACCAGGCTAGGAATTAAGAGAATAAAAACAGTGATGGGATGCTTACAAAAGATGGATGTATTCTTACATTAAATGTGAAATGTTCTTTAAAGCTTTAATATAAAGGGACCCCAGAGATAACTCAGAATGTATATGGAATTTTTCCATCGGTGTATAGACTTTCATTTTCATTATAATTTCAATTTAGTTATTGCTGATGTATAGAATGCCTGTATATTTATGATATTTAACTACTTACTAATTTTTTAATAATGTTACTAGAATTGGATTGGCTATTTGGAAAAAAATGAATCATTGTTATAATTTTATCTTTTGTTCAGGTTATTTGTTTTTTTTTTCCGTGTCATGTCTCCCATTTTCATTCACCAATTCAGTTGTACAAGAGCAATGCGGATCAAGCGCGTGTTCAGGCCTGACATACCAAACACTGACCTAGTTTCTTGGGATGAAGGAGTAGAAAAGATAGTCACAGCCCTTGGTTACTGTGGAACATAAAACCTATCAGGGAAGGTGTACATCTGACAAATTAATTAAATCCAATTATCATAGTATTGTGAGGAATCAAATTTGGTAAAGAAGCATATGAAATTTTTATTGTATCATTCACATTTAAGGGGAATAATATTATCAATTAAGAAAACCACAGTAATATGACAATACAGTTTTATAAACAGCAACTGCTCCTTCTGAAGAAAATTTTGATAGTTATGAGAAATGAGGGGCTTCAAAACAATAAAAGGAGACTCAGAAAACTCTCAATAGATAATTTCTTCCTCTCTGCTAAATGCCAGGTGGATATCTAAAGGTCCCTGAATTGCAGGAGCAGAAAGAAAAGGTGTATCTATGTAATAGAGGCAAGTTTTAACTAATTGGAAATCAGCCACATACCTAGCATTTGTATAGATTTTCATATATTCATGGAATCTCAAATAGGGAATAAAAAGGTTTTGCTGCCGAAATACAATTTTTGAAGACTACATCTCTTTAAACATCAACTTTAACAGAAATTGGTAATGTTTTTCAACTCCGCTATCCACCAGTTCTCAAGGAAATAATCCATCAGCATGAATGTGCAAGAAATGTGGACAGACTTCCGGAGAAGATGGCGGCTTAGTAAGACGCGCAGATCTTAGTTTCTTCCCCAGGACAGCTACTAGGGGAGTAGAAATGATACAGAAAGCACCCAAAGCCACAACAGAGATAAAAAAGACAGCGTACCCCATCCTGGAACGGCTGGCTGGCTGAGAGAAGCAGCTTGGGTGAGATCACCAAGGTGCGTGGGCCTCACCGGGTGGGGCGGCAAGCGGCCGAAGTCACTCCCTTCCCCCTTCCCGGGCCGGCTGGGAGAATTGGAGAGGCGGTCCCCTGAAACCGCAGCGGCTGGCGCCCACACCACGCGCAGCCCCCCGGACCAACTGAGAGAATTGGATCGGAAATCCCCAGGCCGCGGAGAACAGTGACGGGTGGGGGAGGCCCCTTCAAACCCGTGACTCCTGGGGAACGTGCACTCTTCCGGGTGGGCCGCTGCCGCTGGCGCCCTCCCGCCACGCTTGTTGCCCAGGGCCGACTAGGAAATTCGGACGGGCTCTTTCCCGGGCTGCGGTGGCCAGCAACCCTCCCTGCGTTCGGACCCCGGGCTGGCTCAAGCCGCTTCGGCTAGCGAACCTCCCGGATGGCGAGAGTTTTCCAAAGTTTAAGGTCCCACAGCACCTTTTACTGGTGGGACCCGCAGACAAACGTGTGCCACGAGCGCCACCTACTGGGCAGGCTAAGAAAAACAGAACCTAGAGATTTCACAGAAAAATCTTCCAAACTTTTGGATCCAATACCCAGGGAAATCTGTCTAAATGCGCAGACGCCAACAGAAGATAACGGATCACGCTCAAATAATTGAAAATATAGCCCAGTCAAAGGAACAAACCAATAGTTCAAATGAGATACAGGAGCTGAGACAACTAATGCTGAATAGACGAACAGAAATGGAAAACCTCTTCAAAAACGAAATCGATAAATGGAGGGAGGACATGAAGAAGACATGGGCTGAACATAAAGAAGAAATAGAAAAACTGAAAAAACAAATCACAGAACTTATGGAAGTGAAGGACAAAGTAGAAAAGATAGAAAAAACAATGGATACCTACAATGATAGATTCAAAGAGACAGAAGATAGAATTAGTGATTTGGAGGATGGAACATCTGAATTCCAAAAACAAACAGAAACTATCAGGAAAAGAATGGAAAAATTTGAACAGGGTATCAGGGAACTCAAGGACAATATGAACCGCACAAATATACGTGTTGTGGGTGTCCCAGAAGGAGAAGAGAAGGGAAAAGGAGGAGAAAAACTAATGGAAGAAATTTTCACTGAAAATTTCCCAACTCTTATGAAAGACCTAAAATTACAGATCCAAGAAGTGCAGCGCACCCCAAAGAGATTAGACCCAAATAGGCGTTCTCCAAGACACTTACTAGTTAGAATATCAGAGGTCAAAGGGAAAGAGAGGATCTTGAAAGCAGCAAGAGAAAAACAATCCGTCACATACAAGGATGTGTAGATTTCTCAGCAGAAACCATGGAAGCTAGAAGACAGTGGGATAATATATTTAAATTACTAAAAGAGAAAAACTGCCAACCAAGACTCCTATATCCAGCAAAATTGTCCTTCAAAAATGAGGGAGAAATTAAAACATTCTCAGGCAAAAAGTCACTGAGAGAATTTGTGACCAAGAGACCAGCTCTGCAAGAAATACTAAAGGGAGCACTAGAGTCAGATACGAAAAGAAAGAAGAGAGAGGTATGGAGAAGAGTGTAGAAAGAAGGAAAGTCAGATATGATATATATAATACAAAAGGCAAAATGGTAGAGGAAAATATTATCCAAACAGTAATAACTCTAAATGTTAATGGACTGAATTCCCCAATCAAAAGACATAGAATGGCAGAATGGATTAAAAAACAGGATCCTTCTATATGCTGTCTACAGGAAACACATCTTAGACCCAAAGATAAACATAGGTTGAAAGTGAAAGGTTGGGAAAAGATATTTCATGCAAATAACAACCAGAAAAGAGCAGGAGTGGCTATACTAATATCCAACAAGTTAGACTTCAAATGTAAAACAGTTAAAAGAGACAAAGAAGGACACTATATACTAATAAAAGGAACAATTAAACAAGAAGACATAACAATCATAAATATTTATGCACCAAACCAGAATGCCCCAAAATACGTGAGGAATACACTGCAAACACTGAAAAGGGAAACAGACACAAATACCATAATAGTTGGAGACTTCAATTCCCCACTCTCATCAATAGACAGAACATCTAGACGGAGGATGAATAAAGAAATAGAGAATCTGAATATTACTATAAAGGAGCTAGACTTAACAGACATTTATAGGACATTAAATCCCACAACAGCAGGATACACCTTTTTCTCAAGTGCTCATGGATCATTCTCAAAGATAGACCATATGCTGGGTCACAAAGCAAGTCTTAACAAATTTAAAAAGATTGAAATCATACACAACACTTTCTCGGATCATAAAGGAATGAAGTTGGAAATCAATAATAGGCGGAGTGCAAGAAAATTCACAAATACCTGGAGGCTCAACAACACACTCTTAAACAACGAGTGGGTCAAAGAAGAAATTGCAAGAGAAATTAGTAAATACCTCGAGGCAAATGAAAATGAAAACACAACATATCAAAACTTATGGGATGCAGCAAAGGCAGTGCTAAGAGGGAAATTTATTGCCCTAAATGCGTATATCAGAAAAGAAGAAAAGGCAAAAATGCAGGAATTAACTGTTCACTTGGAAGAACTGGAGAAAGAACAGCAAACTAACCCCAAAGCAAGCAAAAGGAAAGAAATAACAAAGATCAGAGCAGAAATAAATGAAATTGAAAATATGAAAACAGTAGAGAAAATCAATAAGACCAGAAGTTGGTTCTATGAGAAAATCAATAAGATTGATGGACCCTTAGCAAGATTGACAAAAAGAAGAAGAGAGAGGATGCAAATAAATAAGATCAGAAATGGAAGAGGAGACATAACTACTGACCTCACAGAAATAAAGGAGGTAATAACAGGATACTATGAACAACTTTACGCTAATAAATACAACAATTTAGATGAAATGGACGGGTTCCTGGAAAGACATGAACAACCAACTTTGACTCAAGAAGACATAGATGACCTCAACAAACCAATCACAAGTAAAGAAATTGAATTAGTCATTCAAAGCTTCCTAAAAAGAAAAGTCCAGGACCAGATGGCTTCACATGTGAATTCTACCAAACGTTCCAGAAAGAATTAGTACCAATTCTCCTCAAACTCTTCAAAAAAATCGAAGTGGAGGGAAAACTGCCTAATTCATTCTATGAAGCCAACATCACCCTCATACCAAAACCAGGCAAAGATATTACAGAAAAAGAAAACTACAGACCAATCTCTCTAATGAATATAAATGCAAAAATCCTCAATAAAATTCTAGCAAATCGTATCCAACAGCACATTAAAAGAATTATACATCATGACCAAGTAGGATTCATCCCAGGTATGCAAGGATGGTTCAACATAAGAAAATCAATTAATGTAATACACCATATCAACAAATCAAAGCAGAAAAATCACATGATCATCTCAATTGATGCAGAGAAGGCATTTGACAAGATTCAACATCCTTTCCTGTTGAAAACACTTCAAAAGATAGGAATACAAGGGAACTTCCTTAAAATGATAGAGGGAATATATGAAAAACCCACAGCTAATATCATCCTCAATGGGGAAAAATTGAAAACTTTCCCCCTAAGATCAGGAACAAGACAAGGATGTCCACTATCACCACTATTATTCAACATTGTGTTGGAGGTTCTAGCCAGAGCAATTAGACAAGAAAAAGAAATACAAGGCATCAAAATTGGAAAGGAAGAAGTAAAACTATCACTGTTTGCAGACGATATGATACTATACGTCGAAAACCCGGAAAATTCCACAACAAAACTACTAGAGCTAATAAATGAGTACAGCAAAGTAGCAGGTTACAAGATCAACATTCAAAAATCTGTAGCATTTCTATACACTAGCAATGAACAAGCTGAGGGGGAAATCAAGAAACGAATCCCATTTACAATTGCAACTAAAAGAATAAAATACCTAGGAATAAATTTAACTAAAGAGACAAAAATCTATATAAAGAAAACTACAAAAAACTGCTAAAAGAAATCACAGAAGACCTAAATAGATGGAAGGGCATACCGTGTTCATGGATTGGAAGACTAAATATAGTTAAGATGTCAATCCTACCTAAATTGATTTACAGATTCAATGCAATACCAATCAAAATCCCAACAACTTATTTTTCAGAAATAGAAAAACCAATAAGCAAATTTATCTGGAAGGGCAGGGTGCCCCGAATTGCTAAAAACATCTTGAGGAAAAAAAAAACGAAGCTGGAGGTCTTGCACTGCCTGACTTTAAGGCATATTATGAAGCCACAGTGGTCAAAACAGCATGGTATTGGCATAAAGATAGATATATCGACCAATGGAATCGAATAGAGTGCTCAGATATAGACCCTCTCATCTATGGACATTTGATCTTTGATAAGGCAGTCAAGCCAACTCACCTGGGACAGAGCAGTCTCTTCAATAAATGGTGCCTAGAGATCTGGATATCCATATGCAAAAGAATGAAAGAAGACCCATCTCTCACACCCTATACAAAAGTTAACTCAAAATGGATCAAAGATCTAAACATTAGGTCTAAGACCATAAAACAGATAGAGGAAAATGTTGGGAGATATCTTATGGATCTTACAACTGGAGGCAGTTTTATGGACCTTAAACCTAAAGCAAGAACACTGAAGAAGGAAATAAATAAATAGGAGCTCCTCAAAATTAAACACTTTTGTGCATCAAAGAACTTCATCAAGAAAGTAGAAAGACAGCCTACACAATGGGAGACAATATTTGGAAATGATATATCAGATAAAGGTCTAGTATCCAGAATTTATAAAGAGATTGTTCATCTCAACAACAAAAAGACAGCCAACCCAATTACAAAATGGGAAAAAGACTTGAACAGACACGTCTCAGAAGAGGAAATACAAATGGCCAAAAGGCACATGAAGAGATGCTCAATGTCCCTGGCCATTAGAGAAATGCAAATCAAAACCACAATGAGATATCATCTCACACCCATCAGAATGGCCATTATCAACAAAACAGAAAATGACAAGTGCTGGAGAGGATGTGGAGAAAGAGGCACACTTATCCACTGTTGGTGGGAATGTCAAATGGTGCAACCACTGTGGAAGGCAGTTTGGCGGTTCCTCAAAAAGCTGAATATAGAATTGCCATACGACCCAGCAATACCATTGCTGGGAATCTACTCAAAGGACTTAAGGGCAAAGACACAAATGGACATTTGCACACCAATGTTTATAGCAGCGTTATTTACAATAGCAAAGAGATGGAAACAGCCGAAATCTCCATCAACAGAAGAGTGGCTTAACAAACTGTGGTATATACATACGATGGAATACTATGCAGCTTTAAGACAGGATAAACTTATGAAGCATGTAATAACATGGATGGACCTAGAGAACATTATGCTGAGTGAGTCTAGCCAAAAACTAAAGGACAAATACTGTATGGTCCCACTGATGTGAACAGACATTCGAGAATAAATTTGGAATATGTCCTTGATATCAGAGTCCAGCAGGAGGTAGAAACAGGGTAAGATAATGGCCAATTGGAGTTGAAGGGATACAGACGGTGTAACAGGACTAGATACAAAAACTCAAAAATGGACAGCACAATAATACCTAATGGTAAAGTAATCAGGTTAAAACACTGAATGAAGCTGCATCTGAGCTATAGGTTTTTGTTTTGTTTTGTTTTGTTTCGTTTTGATTTTACTGTTATTACTTTTATTTTTTTCTCTATATTAACATTCTATATCTTTTTCTGTTATGTTGCTAGTTCTTCTAAACCAATGCAAGTGTACTAAGAAATGATGATCATGCATCTATGTGATGATGTTAAGAATTACTGATTGCATATGTAGAATGGTATGATCTCTAAATGTTGGGTTAATTTCTTTTGTTCCATTAATTAAAAAAAAAAAAAAAGAGAACGGGTAATTGGAGCTGAAGGGATACAGACTGTACAACGGGACTGGATATAAAAACTCAGAAATGGACAGCACAATACTACCCAATTGTAATGCAATTATGTTAAAACACTGAATGAAGCTGCATGTGAGGTATAGGTTTTTTGTTTTTTTTCTTTCTATTATTGTTTTAATTCTTATTCTGTTGTCTTTTTATTTCTTTTTCTAAATCGATGCAAATGTACTAAGAAATGATGAATATGCAACCATGTGATGTTATTAAGAATTACTGATTGTACATGTAGATTGGAATGATTTCTAATTGTTTTGTTAATTCTTTTTTTAATTAATAAAAAAAATGTGGACAAAGGCAGGACACAAGTAAATATGAAGGCAGGGCAAAACTAGACAACCACAGATGACTAATGCATAAAATAGGACAGTTATGTTAGTGGTGAGGTGAGAAAGTGATGGAAGAAGAAGGAAGTCAAAGAGGAAAAATATATGGGAAAACCAAACGATTAAAAAGAACATTGCAGGTGCATGGGTGGTTCAGTGGTAGAATGCTCACCTTCCATGCGAGAGACCAGGGTTCGATTCCCAGGCCATGAGTACCCTACCCCACCCCCCCAAAAAAACACTGTATGATCAAAAAAATAAAGTTTCAATAAAGTTGCACAATAGAGATAAAATGGTGGTTGTGGGAAGGTAATTAGAGATGATATTTAAAAAGTGTGTAGAACCCTAAGGCCAAAGCATAGTTTTGTTTGGAAAGCCCATGATGAGTTTAAGCTAGAGAATAACATAATCAAATTTACTTTTAGAAGGTACATTTCATCTACTCTGTGGAGGATAGGTGAAATTGCATGATACTATATCAGGGAAACTAGTTAGAGAAACTTTTTAAATAAGAGAGAGAAAATACATTGGTAGTGAAAATAGAGAGAAATAAAGTGCCAAAAAGGGGGCACTGCAAGGAAATTAGCAGGGGGCCAGGTGAGTAATTGAAAGGAAGATCGGGAGAACATGTAGGGATATAAGGATTACTCCAGATTTCAATCACAACAATATCAGGAGGTAGGACTGCAAAAATAAGAGTTAAAGTATTAAACTAATAGTCAATTATACTTAATCAGGGTTCCTGTTCTGCTGACGAACATTACATATCTTTGTCTCCTTTTCTGATGATGGTTCTGCATATTAAGCAAGTGCATATGACTCAAACTTAGCAAATCACAGTACCCCAACCTTGTGCCTTCAGGAACCACTGTATAAATGCCTTGGAATCCTGTCATTGAAGGGCTAACCAAACTGTGGTATATTCATACAGTGGAATATCTTTTAGCAATATGAAGACACACGCTATCAAGTCCTGTAAAGACATGGATAAATCATACATGTATTTTGAAAAGTTAAAAAGGCCAATCTGAGAAGCTATATGTTATATGATTCCATTAATCTGATATTCCAAAAGAGGCAAAATATAGAAATATTATATAGATCAGTGGTTATCAGGGTTTTGCAGGGAGGGGGTGGATCACAGAGGATTTATTTAGGCCAGTGAACCTCTTCTACATGACATTGTAATGGTAGATACATGACACTATAAATTTATCAACATGGAGTTTTACAGAACAAAGAATAAATCAAAATTTATATAAATTAAAATAAAACCAAAGGTGGAGCACCGCAGAATGGAATGCAGGATATAAAAAAAGCAATAAAAGTACAAATGTATAAAACAACTTCACTGAAGGAAATGGAGAATAACTTTAGAAATAAATGGAGTCTGTAAGACTAAAGGCAAAAGAAGCTGTGCATAGGCACTATAATTGATAAAATAATTTTCCATGGGGGTATGGGCTTAGCATTTCCAAAATTACTATGTATGCATACTGAAATTGAACAATTAAGTAAATATATGGCATAAGATAGGAAATAGGTTTCTTACTTTTGGAGTGAAAAGCTATAAACAAGCAAAGGGAGAAAGCTGGAATAATCCATGTGATAATGAATTAGATTTGGAAATATCTATGAATTCATGCTTAGCTTATTGCAATTACAGATGGCAACATATAGAAATATTTATACATACATGTATATATGCATGGTAGTATACACATGTGTATTTCTTTGGTCTATCAACCAAGAAAGCCTAAGAGAAATGACAGTTCAGCATCAACAAACATAACTGATGTTCAGATCATTTTTCCTAATCCTATTCTTTAATGAAAAGAAGCAAAACTTCTTGTAGAAATTACTGATTCTAAGTCTTAGAGTATTCTGTTGTGCCAGTAATTAAGGAAGGCCTGCCCCACCTCTGCAAACACAGGCACACACACACACACACAGACACAGACACACACAAATCAAATATCTATATGGATGAAGGTATTTCAAAGGGTCACAGGAGGCAACTGAAGGAGTTCCCAATGGTCAAAGCTGAAGCAACTTAAACAACATAATAAATAAAATAGCTTTGGATTATCATCCAAAGTACAAAATAAATATCAGTGTGCTCATACTGTTAAAAATTAATGTATAGGTAAGCAAAAAGGGAAAATATAACAATCTCTCTTGCAGAACAATTTCAATTTATATAGATACTTCATCTACAAGGAGGTGGAAAATAGCTCCTTACTCCAGTGTAGACTTTGCATAGTGAATTCCTTCCACATAATGCAGTATATAAGGACTGAAATAGGAAAAACTTTACAATGTAGAAACCTGACAAACACTAACTCAGGTGATTAATGTCAACAGTGATAACTCATGTTGATAGTATGTACCCTTGGCATGATGTTATGAAATGGTCTTCCTCTCTTAAACCCATACCACAGGTACAGTCATGAGAAAATTATCCCACATTATCCCAATAGAGAAACGTTCTGTGACAGGCTTGACTACTATTCCTTAAAATTGTCAAGATCATAAAAAAATAGAATTCCTGTTAAACTGTTATAGTCATGAGAAGCCTAAGGAGACATGAGGAGAGGACAAAATGAAACATAGTGTCTTAATGGCATACTTGAACAGTAAAAAGGACTTTAGATAAAATCTAAGGAACTCTGAGTGACGAATAGACTTTACTTAATAATAATACATCAATACTGTGTGACAATGTACTATACTAATTGTGCGGGTTTGATACTGCTGTGCAACCCAGAAAAATCATGTTCTTTAATTCTAATTCAATATTTTGGGGTAGGATCTTTTTTATTAAGTTGTTTCCATGGAAATGTGTCTCCACTCATTCAAAGTGGGTTGCTTACTAGAGTCCTTTAAGAGGGAACCATTTCCAAAAACGTTTCAGAGCCAACACAGAGACATTTGGAGATGCAGAAACAAAATGCCCCGGGAGAAACTGTTTGAAAAAAGAAGCCAAAAGACTAGCAGACACCAGCCACCTGCCTTCCCAGCTGACAGAGGTGTTCTGGACTCATTGGCTTCTCTTGAATCAAGGTATCTTCCCCTGGATGCCTTAGTTTGAGCACTTTTTATCGCCTTAGGACTGCAAACTTGTAACTTAATAAATTCCATTTATAAAAGCCAGCCCATTTCTAGTACATTGCATTTCCAACAGCATTAGCAAACCAAAACACTAATGTAATAATTAAATAAGAGGGTAAAATGGGTAAGAGTTATATGAAACACTAGTACCATCTTCACATTTTTCTTCTGTAAATCTGAAACCATTTTAAAGCTTAAAATTTATTAAACAAATTTTACAAAATCAAACATTAGAACAAGCATTCATTCCATCAACAGAAACATTTTGAAAGTTAAAGAATAAAGAAATATAACAACTATCCAAGTAAATATTATCCAAAATAATAGCTGTATTTACAGCAGACAAAACAGACTATGGTAAAAAGCATTTCTATGTAGAGAGTATCTATACAATGAGAGAAATTAAACTTATCATCATTTTGTTCAGGTGAATTTAGAGACAAACAGAGATAGAAATGAAATGCCAGGATAGATACCAAAATCATAACTATTGAATCTGTAATTGATCAAGTATATGAAATAATATAACAAATAAACATTGTTTCATTACTGTGCTAAGAAATATGCATATCACAGAGACTAAATATACCTTCTCAAATGTTGATTTAATATCCATATAGCACGAACTTCTTAAAAGTCAAAAAGATGTACCAGTATATTATAAAATGTAGAATTTCTATAAACCACAATGCTTTGCCAGCATCTAATAAAAGTAAACACTAATGACAAAAGTAAAAAAATATCAAACTACCAAGAAACAAAAGGAAAATATCTTAAACAACTATTAGGTCAGAAAGCAAAAATAGCCAAAGTTATGGCTTATTTAGTAATGTGTAAAAACGTACTAGATATTAAAACTTAAAGAATATGTTGGAAGGAAACTAGTCATCTTTTTCTCATTATGCAACTTGAAGTTGCTGTGAAGTCATCCTCCAAAACTACTCAGAGTGACATAAACATTTCCGTAATTGATATAGAATTCCTTTTCTCCCTAATGTGCATAGAGAATAATACAAATGTTTACTCTATTTTAAAATACGTTAAAGATCTCAAAGCACCATCCACATCAATGATTTCAAAACAAGTGTTTGTGTCAGGGATTGCTTTCAGGAAACAGGGTCTGATTCTTAATACTGTGGAGACAGATGTGAGTATAAATATTTTAGAGTCTGCAACTACAAGTTGAGACTTGAGATGTGACAACTCCAACAGGATATCTTTTTTTTTTTTTTTAGCATGGACAGACTCTGGGAATCGAACCTGGGTCTCCCACATGGCAGGGGAGAACTCTGCCACTGAGCCACCGTTGCCCACCCAGATATCATTTTTAATATCTATTCGAGTTATGTATCACTACTAGAGAGAATTTAAAATTATTGCAAGATTTCTTTAAGATAAAAAATTATTAGTGAAAAGTCATTTTCATTTTAATTGTTTAATTGGAAGAAGCATAAAGACTCAAATAATTTAAATGTAGATAACTTTGTTTCTTTTATATGAAGGAATGATGTATTTCTGCTCATTCAAAAGAACCCAATGTATTTTTGTATCAATAAATATCATAGAAGTTAACTGTGATCTTAAATATTTATTTGTTGTTAATAGTGTATTAAGCTAAAAAAAATGTAATTTTGCTGCTGATGAGAATTTCCCACACAGTAAGATATAAAAGTCTTTATTGCTTTGAAAGTGAAAGACAAAAAATAGCATTTTGGATATCTAATAAACCACATCTTTAAAAAACCTAACCACTCCTTTTTTTTGGTATGAAATAGTCAATGATTTTTGTCCTTCTCGTAGATTTACCTGAAGGATGAGAAGATTTTGGTTATGCTCTTCTCTGTATCTCTTCAGTTCACCTGGGATTATAGGTACAGTGGCACTTGTCAAACACTGCATCTTTAGTTTGTCTTTCTGAGGACTCTTCTCCAAGACTATGAAAATTGACTCAGTAATGTATTCAGAGTGCCCAAAAGTGTCCAGGACTTAATGCTCCTGGGAACAACCTTGAACCAATACAGAGCAAGAGTCAATGGATAGACCACCCCAGCTGCCCCTTGTTGGGACAATTCTGAGGTGCAGTTATAGGACTCCTCAGAAGGCCCCCAGAATAACTGATCCGTGATCGCCCACAGAAATTGTACACACTTTATGGCTTTTCTTACGCTTGTCCCACTTTCCCTGATGATTTACTTTGTTTCCTGTAATCCCCTTACAAATAAATTCTCCACACTCAATATGATTGGTATTGTTTTACAACATAACATCCTCTCCTTGTTTTGCACAAAGGACTTCTTTAAGGGAAATACATTTTACCAGAAATTCTAGAATAGCTTCAGCTTTCTGGTCCTACAATGACACAGTAGATTTAACTAATTGCTCTGTGGTTGGTGTTCATTCTGATCCAAAACACTCAGGTACTAAATTCTTACTTACACGATCTCAAAGTTTCACAATTTTGACTTATGAAAAGAAAAATCGGAACAATGTACAAAAAGGAAAGTAGAAGAATCTAGGCACTGGTGGATTTCATTTACATATGAAGTTTCCTTCAAAGGAGAGTCTCTTTAACCCTTCCTCAGAAGGAACAGCAATCCATATCATAAGATTTACAAAAAAAAAAAAAAAAAAAAGAAAAAGAACACTCAGGCATTGGAAATTATGCAAAAGATTATTATCCCCGAGAGTGAACACAAACCACACAGGGTCTAACAGTTTTTTGACACAGACATCCAAGGAGCATGTGTCCAATGCCTTATAGAAGGCAGCAGTTATGAAATCCTTCTTAGGCTGCATGTGCTCGCGTGGACACCATGAGAACACGCACCACTAACCAGCATGAGGAAAGGCATTGTGGTTCAGCTATGGCTTTGCCCCACGGGAGCAGAGGGCTCTATCGCCAATGTTATTTTTACTGTTATTGCTTTGGCAATGAGTCTTTTTCTTATTTTATTTACATAATCATATTAGTGATGATTTATGAAGATAGTTCATGACCCAATCGAAGGAGGAAAGATGATTTTTTACTTTAGTTAGTTAGACGAATGTAAAAGAAATAAAGACTAACCCCCTATGGAGTGAACTTCTTTTCTGAAACCACGGTAAGATCTAACAAGAAATGCTTCCACATTCATGATGATAGCTATATGAATATCATGAAACAGTTCTCAAACGTAAGTTACACTAGATAATGCTTTAAATTGAGCGCGTTTATTGAAGAAAATAATTTTAGTTTGCCTGAGCTGCTAGGCCACCCAATGGGATGGCTTAAACAATGCGAATATATTTTCTTATGGTTACTGAGACTAAGAGACTTGCTACTTCCTGGAGTGGTGGTGTCTGCTGGCCAGCAACGTGGCTTCAGTCAGCCCTGCCTTAACTAAAAATAGCATCTTCAGGAGGTCCTATTTACAATGAGTTCACATGCATGGGAATGTGGTCTACGATTAAGAACATGTATAAAATGGGGTCCGTAATTCAATCTACCACAAACATTAAATGATGTACAAAGGTCCTAGAAAAGAGGGCTTTTGGTTATTTATTCTTTTAGTTTAGAATTTCTTTTATATTGCCCTTCTTCAGGATAGACTAGAGGAAACCGATGAAAGTCACTTAAAGTCAAGATTCCAAATCTTGTGAGCACGGGACTTTTCAACTTTGTTCCCATGCGATTTTATCTTAAAAGATACTGGCTGTTATTGAGATTATTCTTAGAAGAGCTTTAGGACACATTACTACATCTCAATCTTTCAAAAGACAGGGTCCATTTCACTCTCCATTAGAAGGGCACCAGCCCTTCCTAAAATGATCGTTTGTGTCTTGGATGCTGATTGAGTCTTTCTCCTTCACTTTTCAGATATATACCCAGTGACGTTATGAGAATTTTGCAAAGGAAGCTTATCATGACATAAATAAAGGTTGAGACATTAATTTATCACATTAAATAAGCTTCATGAATTGATTTTTTCCAGTCATCTCCCTTTCTGAAATTGAAATAGGAGTGTCTACTTCAGGATACTCTGGATCTGGTCCAATTAGTGTTTCTTTCATTTGATAACATTATTGACCTTCAGAATCCTCTTTTTGCAAACATTCAAATCTAAAGTACAGCACTCAAACTCAATTTTCACTAATTATGTATCTCTCTCTCTCTCTCTTTTTATCTCTCTTTTCTGCTAGATTTTTAACTCCTTGAGCATAGAGAACCTGATATTCCCAGAAGCTAATATATATCCTGACACAAAGATCAATTGACCATTATCTTCAGTTGAATTGATTTTGTACTTAATCCAGATGTAGATTAGCTGGTTAAAGCCTCCATATGATAATGTTTCAACAGAATTGACAGAGCTTTAATCATGCAGCGCTGAGTCTGTTCATTTTTTCAATTTCTTATCTTTATAAGTCTTTGGTAATTTCTGATATTCCTCTGTAAATTTAGCACATCCCTTTTGAATCACAAAATAGGCTCAACTTCCTCTCAATTTTGCTGTTAGAGAAACTATTGGAAATTCTATGACAAATTGGTCTGTTTTCTGCTGTCTCTTGCAGAGTATTTCCTTCACCGCCTTCCTCTTCCAGATTTAGTTTTATTGTAAATTGTCCATTTCTTTTATTTTCATAACTTGATTACAGGAAACAGTTACAGGTAACAACAGAGGTCCATTTATTCCTCATATTTTATAAAATATGTAGGGTCTAATATCATATTAGGTGTATTCGCTTAACAACTTTTTGTTGAGCATCTTTTCTGTGCTAGGTGCTTGGAATTACTCATTGAAATTCCTTTCATTTAAAAAGATACTAACGTGATGCACTCTATTGCCAGTGCACACTTCCAATTATACTTCTTTATAGGAAGCTTCCTTTTATTTTTTTTTCTCTCTGTAACAGTTTCTGTGTTTATTTGAATGTCCCTAATTCCTTTTAATTAGCTTTGTTACCTCGCTCGCTAGTCTAGGTATTAGGACATTCTACTGTTGCATAATAACAATAATGAAAATGTTTATCAAATAAGTATTATGCCAGGGTATTAAATACATTATAACAATATCAAATTTACAGATCATAATAAGAATCCTAAGTCTTACAGAATCTAAGTGATTTAGCAAAATTTACATACAGAGTAATACAGTATTGTGGTTTGCTAAAGCTGACAAAACGCAATATACCCAAAAGAGACTGGCCTTTAACAATGAGGATTTATTAACTTACAAGTTTAGAATTCCAAGATGAGAAAATATTCAAATTAAACATCAACAGGATGATACCTTCTCTGAAGACTAGTGGCTGGTGAGCTTGGCTCTTCTGCCAGGTAGCAAAGCCCATGGTGACATCTCCTGGTCCTTCTCTCCTGGGTTTCATTGCTTCCAGTTTCTGGCTTCAGTGGCTTTCTCAGCTTCTGTGGGTGGGTCCTTGTTTCTCAGCTTTTCTGGGGCTTTCTCCATGAACTTCTCTTAATAACATGTCTTTCTGTTTTATCCTCTTATAAAGGACTCCAGTGAAAGGATTAAGACCCACCTCGAAAGAGGGGGGCGGTCACATGTAAATTCAAGTAACCTAATCGAAAGGTCACAACTACAAGTCTAAACCCACAGGAATAGCTTAAAAGAACATGATCATTTTTGGGGTACAGACAGCTCCCAAACTACCATGCTCCCTTCTCCAGACCCTTCCAAAATATGTTTTTTCCACATTCAAAATATATTTATTCATCATAATATCACAAAAAGCTTAAATCATTTCTACAACATTATTAAACATAAAGTCTCATCAAAATCAGTTTCAGGCATAATCTTTTCTGGGACAAAATTTACCTCTGGCTTGCACCTTTGAAACTCAGAACAAATGACCTGTTTCTAATATACAAATGAGGGTCAGTCTAGGCTAAACATTGCAATTGCTTAAGGAGATATTGGAAGAAAATCAGGGGTCATAGGTCCCAAACAATTCTGGAAACCTGCTGGGTATATTTCGTTAGATTTTGAGGTCTGAGAGTCATCTATAGATGATGCTTTCTCCTTGTGGTTTGATAGAGCATCAGTCCCTACCTTTTGAAAGGCTTGCACAATGGCCCTGCTCTCTCCAAACACTTGGATGAGGGCTTCAACATCTCCAAGTATTGAGGAGATGGCCATGCTCTAATCTCCACCCTCTTCAAACATCAAGATGGCAGCTGGATTCTCTGTCACCTCTGGGGCACAGGTTCATCACCCTCAGAAATATAGGGTGATGGCCAGACTCACCCCAATATCTGGTGAATGAGCTCCACCCTCTCTGAAGCCTGGGATGGCAGCCCTTTTCCTGAAAACTGGGACGGAAGGCCTGCTTTCTACAATTTCCAGGGAGAACTCACTCTCTTCCATATACATGTGGATCTCTGTTCCTGGCTCAAGGTGTTTTCACTCCAAACCTCAGCTTTCTTGGTTCTGCCTTTGAGTCATTTTTCTTTCAATAATCCTTCTCCTCACCCTGTTAGTCCAAGCTGGCAGTGGTTCCGTTCATAGAGATCTTGCAAAACATGTGTCCATTTTGCATGCAGCACACAGAGTCCCAACCATCAGACAATGGGACTTTCCAGAAATCCTTTCTGGATAACTGCATTTCCAACCCTGACTCATGCTGAAATGGTTGACTCATTCCATGTTCAGTTAAGTCAGCATATGGGTTACTATTCTCCAGGTATTTGCCTTCTGGAAGCTAAGAATTTTTTTTGTTTGTTTGTTTGTTTCTTTTTACATGGGCAGGCACTGGTAATAGAACCCAGAATAGAACCCAGGTCTCTAGCATGGCAGGTGAGAACCCTGCCACTGAGCCAACAGCACCTGCCCTCAGAATTTTTTAAACCATCAATTTCTGGTTCTTTATACCCAAGAATTCATTTTCAACTTTTCCCTTTCCTTTTGCATTTTACTATAAGACTCAAGGAGAATCGAGGCCACATTTTTCCACACTTAATTTGGAAATTTCCTCAACTAAATATCCAAGCTTGTCACTCATATTCTGCCTTCCATCTGACATTAGAACTCAGTTTTACCAAATTCTGTGTCACTTTAAACAAAGATCACCTTTCCTCTAGTTTGTAATGACACATCCATCATTTCTGTTGAAAGCCTCATCAGAAGTACCTTTGGTGCCTGTATTTCTATCAGCAATCTCTTGAAAGTAATCTAGGCCTTTTTTATCAAGCATGTCACAAGTCTTCCAGAATCTGCCTTTTACCCATTTATAAAGCCATTCCAGAATTTTTGGCATTGACATCTCAACACCTCACTCTTCTATCAAAATCTGTTTCCGTCAGGGTTCTCTAGGCAAACAGAACAAATGATAATATCTGTAAATTTTATAAAATTTAATAAAAGTATCTCATGTGTGGATACACGAATTCAAACTCCATTAGCAAATTATGTCTAGAACTATTTTTTTTTTAGAGATTAAATATAGTTTAAGATGATGTATATAGCTGCCAAGTTGACAAAGGCTGGACTGTGATGGTTAGATTTATGTGTCAACTTGGCCGA
Source organism: Tamandua tetradactyla (assembly GCF_023851605.1). Taxonomy (NCBI): domain Eukaryota; kingdom Metazoa; phylum Chordata; class Mammalia; order Pilosa; family Myrmecophagidae; genus Tamandua; species Tamandua tetradactyla. The sequence continues at coordinate 44,930,337 of NC_135347.1, read as the reverse complement.
GCAATGGTGCCCCGCTGTTTGGTCAAGAAGCACTGATCTAATTGTTCCTATGAGGACATTTTGTGGACTTAAATCATCAGTAAGTTGGTTTTATCTATGGCCGATTACATCAACTGAGAAGACACCATGAAATAAGTTAAAGACTTTAAAAGGAAAAATGATTACTTCAGCAGTCAGAAGAGAGAATTTTCATCTCTACTTTATAGAATTCCTCAGCTAGCCTCTTCTGAGGAATTCACTGAAAACCTTCATTGAAGTTTCCAGCTTCAAGCCTGCCCTATAGAATTTGGACTTGTGCAGCCCCATAGTGGCATGAAAGACTTTTACAAAATCTCATATTATTTACAGATATCTCCTGTTGGTTCTGTTTTGCTAGAGAACCCAAACTTATGCACACAGTTTGGAAAAAGAAGCCAAACTCAGGTATTTCTGTTGTGGATTGATATACTAAACATCCAATCTATTAAGTTAAACTGCACTTTTACAACACGGTAAATTTTCTGCTTGTCCAGTAAAATCTTTTTACTTATTATTGAAAGTAACTGTTCTAGTTTGCTAGCTGTCAGAATGCAATATACCAGAAACAGAACGGCTTTTAAAAAGGGGAATTTAATAAGTTGCCAGTTTACAGTTCTAAGACCATGGAAATGTCCCAATTAAAACAAGTCTATAAAACGTCCAATTTAAGGCATCTGGGGAAAGATACCTTGGTTCAAGAAGGCCAACGATGTTCAATGTTTCTCTCTCAGCTGGAAGAGCACATGGTGAACATGGCAGTGTCTGCTGGCTTTCATGTGGCTCTACCAAAAAAGAACTCTCTCCAAAATGTTTCCTCTTTTAAAGGATTCCAGCAAGCAACTCCACCTTCAGTGGGTGGAGACACAGCTCCATGGAAATCATCTAATCAAAAGTTACCACTCACAATTGGGTGGGTCACATCTTCATGGAAACAATCAAAATGCTCTCACTCAGCAATATATAAGGAGGATCAAAGGGCCTGGCTTTTCTGGGGTCTATCACAGATTCAGACTGACACAGTAACTTTTATTTATCTCTTATCCTTCCGTGTTGGTTTGGAAGGATTCGTGTGCCCTAGAAAAACCATGATTAATCCAGACAGTCTTGTGAGAACAACTGTTTCTCTTAGTCCCTATTCAGTACTATATGTTGAAAATGTGGTTGGGTTATCTCCACGGAGACGTGACTCAATCAATGTGGGTATTAAACTTGATTAGATAGACACATGTCTCCACCCATTCTATGTGGGTCTTGATTAGTTTACTGGAATCCTATAAAAAGGAAAGATTTTGGAGAAAGTTGGAGAGTCTGAGAGAGCAGAGAATGACATCGACACGAGATGCAGACAGTTCACCAGCCAGCGAAATTTGGAGCTGAAGAAGGAAAATGCCTCTTGGGGAGCTTCATGGAGCAGGAGGCCTGGAGAGGAAGCTAGCAGATGACACCATGTTCACCATGTCTTTCCAGATGAAAGAGAAACCCTGACCATGTTCCCTATGTGCCTTTCCAGATGAGAGAGAAACCCTGAACTTCATCGGCCTTCTTTAGTGAAGGTATCCTTCCCTGGGTGTCTGAGATTAGACATTTTTATAGAGTTGTTTTAATTAGAACATGTTCAAGTCCATCAAACCCTAACTTGTAACTTAGTAAATTCCCCTTTTGAAAAGCCATTCTGTTTCTGGTATACTGCATTCCAACAGTTAGCAAACTAGAACACCTTCCTTAGTCCATTTAAAGAAGAAGCAAAACAACTTATGTAAATACTACTACTACTAATAATAATACTGCCAGCAATACAGAAAGACAATAATCTAAAGAGCCAGCTACCTGTGGTTGTTGTATTAATTAAGGACTCCAAAAGGCATCCCATACGTACATTTTAAAGCCCTGACTATCTTTAAGAGTTTAAGATTCTTAAATACAGTAACCTGTATCAGATACTGCCACAAATGTCATTCTTAATACTTGGCATATGCCAGAATGTTCTAGTAGCATTTTAATATTGGTAAAATCAACATGTACACAAAAGCAAAATTTAGCAATTCATCATTAACATGTCATATGCTTGGAAAATTTTGTGTGAAAAGTTATAAGTAAATTAAAATTTACATAGCAGAATATGAGAAAATTCTGTATATCATAGGACAGTTTATTCATCTAGAAGCTTTTTAAATAATATTACACATTATCAAGAGTTTTATTCAATTCAGATAGCTTTATTTACTGTATAAAGCTATATTAAGCATATTGTACTTTACATTCATTATAGTAACATGCAGTTAAGAAGCTAAGAACTAATGCAAAGGCAAATTGCACCCTACGTGATAGATAGCAATAAATATATATGTATTTAATAGTATCTATCCTGTTCCATTAGTTAAAATTCTGTTAACAACTTATTTCTACACCTAAACAGTTATTTTTCAATATAGAGAACAATGTCAGCATTACCTAAAAATACTTTAAATTCTAAAACGTGATTATGAATTACTTTGACAAAGCAAAAAAAAAAAGTTAATACATAATACACTGGACCATTATTGTCACTGCACTATAAAGGGCAAAACTGGCAGCACTAAGAAACAGTACACAGTAGCCTAGAACAACTGGAATAGTAACAGACCACTTTTTTTGAACATGATATCTCTTGAAATCATATTAAGAGAGAGAAAATAATCTGACATTTAAAAATGTCAATATTGGTTTAATATTCTAAACGAATACAGAGGAAATAGCCTGTGCAAACATCAGTTTGTCATTTTCTTAATATATCAAACACAGTCACATTCTGTAGGAGAAATGCTTGTCTGGTGCATATAAATTAAATATGTACATAACCACACAGTCATGAAAAACCATCCCTACTCTGTCAGTACACTTTGCATGAAATGGCAATAAGATCACATACAAATTCTTAAAAATGAGTGGCAGTGAAACTAAAAGCAATAGGTCAGGGGAGAAGCAGAGTTGGGGATGTGGTGGAAGAAAAGTACTACGATATAATTATGTCGTTGAAAATATACATCGAAAATCTACAAACTACTCGAAGAAGACAGTTCAAATTCCAGAAATAAAATAGAAATACTTTTCCTAGCAATTTAAATACCAGAGAGCATTCACAAAGCTTTATTTTTAGTCTTTTCCTTAGCGAAAAGGGACTGTGCTATCCATGCCTCACTGCGGAAGGATTCGTGATTTATATTCAGTATATATGTCAATGATTGCCTTAAATATTAACTCTGGCCTTCAATTAGAAGTAAATCATAACCCAAGCCAATTAGAATAGCCCTTATGACAAGAAAACAAAGCTAAAGCATAGATCATTTAGGATAGATAAGAAGGGAAAAGAGAGATATAGTGTTACCAATTTGTACATCATGAAAATAAAGAGACATCTAAGATGAGCAATCAAAGGGATTCAACAGAAAGTATTAGAGTACAACGGGAAGAACCAATAGTAAAGGGCATTATGGGAGGAATTCCAATTACTACTTCTAAACCAGGTAGGGAAAGTATACGATGTTTGGTTTGGTTAGTTTACCAGATCGACTGCATCAAAATCAGATGTTGGTTAGACATCGGAATTACTTAGATGTTGGTTGTGCAGAAAGCAAATCATTAGAGTGGTATGTTATTTAATGTCCTTACTGTATGCTATAACATTTATCATCTTTACATAAGTAGATAAATCAACTAGGAAGAGTTGATCTTTTCTATTATGTTCTTACCAATGAGGAAAAATTGTCTGAGATCAAACATCGCAAAGAAGTTGTATTGGGGGAAAGTAGTAAGCTAAACCACTGAAAAAGAGCACAAAGAAATATCATTTATTATTTAAGGGAGAAATCAGGCAAATTAATGAAGGCATATGCAGTTATAAGAACTGTTGTAGAAGAAAACATTATGACGTTATCATAAACTCTATGAATTATAGGATAATCCAATTTTCAGATGCCAGCGCCAAGACTTTGAACATACTCTTTTTCTTAGCCAGATTAAACAATTGATTAAGCTGGTTATCAGCATCCACAGGGGAACATGAACAGGTCGCAGGAGCCACTCTTCACAAAGAATTTCTTAACCTGCATGACAGCTGTCACCTCCTCTCCTCTACTCTAAGTCAGAATTGGAAGTTTTAGCCCCTCTCCATTCACCCCTGGATTGGACAATCCAAATAATTCACCAGCTTCCTAATTATTAAACTTTTCTGGCAAGACCATGATATTGAATGACAGCAGAGAGAGCTCTAGCAGTGGATAATGTGGAATTGAATATAGTTTTATTTAAATCAAATCTGTACCCTCATCCCATTTCTCAACTGTATCAGTTTAAGGAGATGAAACTGCATGAGAGATACAGAGAACTTACGGAAGTAATGTGAGAAGTTTAAAAAGTCCCATTCAGTTACATTTTGGATAATAATTTATATTTAGTTAGACAATCAGGACAAGAGTCATATGTATTACAACAAAGTTAAATTAGACAGAACATTGTTTTAAAAAACACTTAATTTTAAATCTCCATGTACAGAAATCACTGTTGCTAGATGATAAGAATCTTGAGAAGATGAACACTTCAATTAGCAGATGTTATTTTTAGGAGACATAATTTTTTGAAAACATTAAAGAAAATTTCTCTGAAAACCTGTAAAGATAATATGATGCTCATCATCAGAAGCAAAACCCAGAGGAAAGAATAGCATTGGTAATCAGAATCGTATCGGTAATAATAAACTAGTCAGTGCTACTTTACCTACTGTATTACTGAGAAGATATGAAGGATAAAACATCGAATAATCAATCATCAATCACCTAGCAGAACATAAGATACTAAATAGCAATTCATATGAATTTAGGAAGTAGGAATAAAAGCCAACCAAATGCATTTTCTTATGTTGGGGGTTGAGAGGCTATATAGGAAGGGAGGATGAGATGAGATGAGATGATATTAGATTAGATTACATATTAATAATATTTTTATTAAAGTTCATGACATTGATATCTGTAAGGTAGAATAAAACGACATTCATTTGGGAGAGATTTCTAACATTGAATATAGATATAGAATTTTAAGTGGCACTAGTATATAAGAGGAACATTCTCTCATGAACAAATTATTTTGCAACAAATATTGCTATGTCAACATAGCAAATTTACCCAGTTAGTATTTTTACTTTATTATCTAAGAAACGGGGCTACCAGAGAATGTTTTCATATTGACCTTGATATTATCTTCTGTTTTCCACGAGTAATTTGTGAACTGAAAAATGTCAAAGCTCAAATCCAGAGCCAATCCTCAAATTCCAGACTCTTCAAGCTATAGAAGACTTCCATGCCAAGAAATTTTCTTCATATATCCTTGTGGTCAACCCCTCCTCCTCCAGTCCCTCGATACCACTGATCTGTTTGTTTGAACTTAATAATTTTAACATATTAAGACTGTCATATTGATGGAATACAGCTTGCAGCTTTTTGAGTCTTCACTTAATTAGCACACTGCCCTTCCTCGTGTTGGTGCATATATCAGTAGTCCGGTCCTTTTACTGCTGAGTATACAACTGCAGGTTTTCATCCCTTTATGAGTTGAAGGACATTAAATTTATTTCCAGTTTGGGACAATTATAATTAATTTAAAGCTGCAATAAGATCCATGTACAGGTTTTTGTATGAAGATTTTTGCTTTAATAAGAGACGTTGTAAGTTTACAGAACACTCATGCATAAAAGACAGAATTCCCATACACCACCTATTATGAATAGCTTACATTGGTGTGGTACATTTGATATAATTGATTAAAACACAACTTTTAAATGTGCAAATATGTCTTATTGCTTTTGGGTAAATACCCACTGCTATAAGAAATTATCAAAAAAGTTATGACTTGAAACTTTACCATTTATTGATTAGGTCATATTTTTCATGCATCAGAGGTCCAAGCACAGATTCTTACACTGGGATCCTTGCTTAGAGTCTCACAAAGCTGAAATCAAGTTATCAGCAGGGCTGCATTCCTTACGGGGCACTGTGGAAGAATCTGCTGCCAAGCACATTTGGGAAATTTGTCCACTTCAGTACTTTATCATGCTTTCCATGTGATCCTCTTCATCTTCAAAATAGCAAAGGTGAGTTGAATCCTTTTCATGATTTTAAACTCTCTGATGCTCTCTTCTGTCCACAGCTGGAAGAAAACCCTGCTTTCTGTGATTACATTGGGCCAGCTGTATAATCCAGAATAATCTCCCTATTTTAAAGTAAATTCAATAATAATCTTACATTTGCTAATTCCCTTTTGTCATGTCAGGTAACATATGCAGGAGTGTAACACCAGGGGTCAAAGTCGCAAGGGCCACAATTCTGCTACCCCTACCGTGCAAGGGCCGTAGGTAAGTGTGTGTGATATTTTATCAACAAACGAGCAAAAAAACAAACAAAAAAATTCACCCAAACTGTTTTCTAAAGTGGTTGTGTCATTGTAAATTCCCATTAGCAATATGTGAGAGTACCAGTTGTTCCAAATCACTGTCAGCACTTGAATTTGCCTAGTTTCTTTGTTTTAATTTAGCCATTCTAAGAGATGTGTAATTTCGCCTACTGGTTTCAGTTTGCATTTTTCTAATGAGTATGATATTTCCCATTTTTTTCGGGGACTTATTTCTCATCCTTTTCTCTTTTGGATGTAGTGTATGTTCACATTTGTTTCCTATATTTGTAGATGGGTTGATGTTTTCTTATTATTGAATATGGAATGTTCTTTATATATTCCTTTTTAAGATACATATTTTGTAAATACTTTCTCTCAGTGTGTAACTTTTGGTTTCTTACTAGTGTCTTCTGAAGTAGAGAAGCTTTTAATTTTTAATGAAGTACAGTTTATCAATTATTTTTCTTTCATGGATTGTGTTTTGCTGTCATATGTAAGAAATCCTTCCGTTACTCAAAATCCTAAAAATTATTTCCTTTTTGTTTCTCTATAAGCTTTTTTGCTATAGGTTTTACTTTTGATTTAAATGCTGTTTATGGTATAAGAGATGGTTGGAAGGTTTTTTTTTCATATGGAGGTTCAACTTTTCTCATACTATTTGTTGAAAAGTCCATTTTATCTTCATTGAATTGCCTTGCACTATTATTAGAATTGATTTTTTTATATAAGCATGGGTGCAATTCTGGACTCTTAATTCTCTTCCGTCTAGCTATGTCTCTATCCTTTCATGTCAGTTACCGAAGCTTTGTGATAAGTCTTCAAATTAGTCTGACTCTTCCAAAATTATTATTCTTTTGCAAAATTATTGTGGCTGTATATGTTTCTTGAGGATGATTGTATAATGATATAGCTTTCGCAGCATGAGTTGTGTCTGATGCTCCTTTTATCTACCTTATCGACAGATGAGTAAAACATATGGGTTAAAAATAAATAATAGGGGGAATAAATGTTAAAATAAATTTAGTAGATTGAAATGCTAGTGATCAGTGAAAGGGAGGGGTAACGGGTATGGCACGTATGAATTTTTTTTGTTTCTTTTCATTTCTTTTTCTGAATTGATATAAATGTTCTAAGAAATGATCACGATGAATATACAACTATGTGATGATATTGTGAATTGTTGATTATACATGTAGAATGGAATGATCATATGGTAAGAATGTTTGTGTTTGTTATGTTTTTAAAAAATAAAAATTAATAAAAAAGAATAGTACTTGAGTTATAGTTGCTTTTCAGCAAAGAATGAATGAGTGGATGAATGAACAAATTTCTCCATTTGTGTAACAGGATTATAGTGAGCACTAAATAAAACAAATTTGTTCAGTTACTTAACCTAATCCCTGGCACACAGTAGGTGCACAATAAATTAAAGCTGCTGTTAATAGACTTTCTAAAATGACAATGCCAATAAAAACAGTGATTCTTAAAAAAAAATTATTGTGGCTGTAATACAGTTCTTTTGCCTTTTCATACAAATTTTATAGTCAACTTTATTTCTTCCTGTCCTCCTGGTATTTTAATTGAAATAATACTGAATTGATAGATCAATTTGGGGAGAATTAATATCTTAACAATACTGAATATCCCTCAATTCATTGACTTTGTCTATGTCTTCATGTATTAAATATCTTAGATTTCTTTCGTTAGTATTTTGTAGTTTTAAGCACTCAAATCTTGTGCATGTTTTGTTAGTTTTATGTATGTATTTAATGGTTTTGGTGCTATTTTTACATGATACTTTTAAAATTTTCAAATTTGAATTTGAAATTAAAATTTCATTGTTAGGAAATATAAATATGATTGGCTTTTGTTGTTTACCTTAAACAAAGATATTGACAAAAAGACATTATTTCTAGCAGATATTCCTAGATTCTTTGGAATAGTCTATAAATGTCATCCATGAATAGTAATGATTTTATTTCTTATTTACTGATATATATGTTTTGATTTTATTTGCTTTGGGTTTTATTTGCTTTGCTCCTCCTAGTTTCTTAAGGTAGAAATAAGAATGGATTTAAGAATTTTTTTTCTTTTTAATATAAGCATTCTGATTCCACAAATTTCCTCTGAATATTTTTTATCTGTGCAACCAGAATTTTGTTAGGTTGCAATTTCACGTTCACTCAATTCAAAGCATCTTCTAATTTCCTTCATGCCCTGCACTTTGATCCGTTAGAAGTGTGTTATCTCAATACCCAAGTATTTAGGAATTTTCCATATACCCTTCTGTTATTGCTTTCTAGATTAATTCAATTATGATAAAAGAACATACTTAGTAGGATACCAATTCAATTTATTGAGATTTGTTTTATGACCAAGAATGTGCCCTATCTTTATGAGTGTCCCATGTGCACTTAATTCGAAAAAAAATATGCTTGTGCTGTGATTTGGTGGCGTGTTCTAACAATGTCAATTATGCAGGTGGTTGAGCGTGATGTTCAAGTCCTCTAAGTCATTACCCATTTTCTATCTACTTGTTCTGTTGGTTCCTGAGGGTGGAGTAGTAAAACCTCCAATTATGATTGAGTATTTGTCTATTTCTCCTGTCAGTTGTATCAATCTTTCTTTATGTGTTTAGAAAGTAGGTACTACCACATTTATATTTAATATGCCTCCTTGGGGAACTGACCCCTTAACAGTTGATAATATTTCTCATTCTGGAATCTAGTTTGTCTGATGTTCATAAAGCCACTTCAGCTTTATTTTTATTAGTTTGAAGAGTATAACTTCTCCATTCTTTACTTCTCCATGCATCTATCCATGTCTTTATATTCAAAGCTTTTAAGCAGCATTTAGTTGAGTCATATTTTTTATCTAATCTGAAAATCACTGTCTTTTTAATTACTGTGGTTAGACACTATACTTAACATTGGTAATAATGTGGTATATGAAAATACACTCATTACCAGTTATTTATATTTAGTCCGCAAGTCCTTTGCCCCTTTTTTTTAACTTTTTTATGCCTACCTTGGATTATTTGAGTATATGATTCCACCTTATTGCTGTATTTGCCTTGTTAATTGCAAATTTTAAACATTTTTATCATCATTAACTTAGGAATTAGAATCTGTATCTTTTATTAATCATAATCTGTCTTTAAATGATACTATATCACTTTGCATGGACTATAAGAACCTTAAAACAATGTATTTCCAACTATCACCTTCCACCTTTTAAGCTATTATTGTCATACTTTACTTTTACATATTCTATAAACCCTTAAGATCTTACTAATAGTTTTGTTTTACATAGTCATTGATCCTCTAGAGCAAGTAAAAATGAAAAACATAAATGATCATTTCCGGAGATTTCAATTATCTGTGTCAATCCAAGTTTCTGTCTGGTACCATATAATTTCTTTCTGAAAAAACTTGCATGAAAAATTCTATAGCTCAGGACTTATTATTGTTCTAACAATCAGTTTTGTTTTTCTAAGAATGACTTTTTTTTTGCCTTCATTTTTGAAAGATCAATACACTAGAGGTAGAATGCTGGGTTGAATTTTTCTTTTCCACATTTTAATATTGTTACTTCAGTTTCATTTGTCATGCACAGTTTTTTGACCAAGACAAGTGCTGTAATTACTTTCTTTGCTCCTCTATATGTAATATGTATTTTTCCCTAAGTATTTTGATGTTTTTTTCATCTTTGCATCGCTAAATCTACCCATTATACTAAATATTTTACATTAATTCTCACATCTACTCATGAGTTTTAATAAAATAATGTCTATTTGTAGGTTATTTCAGTGCTGTTTTTCATATATTTTGTTTTGGATATTAATCCTACTTGCTATTCTTTGAATTTGAATCTGTCCTTCAATGCTAACATAAATTATGTTGAAAATCCTCAGCCATCATCTTTTCAAATACTTCTTTTGTCCTCTTGCTTCTCTTTTCTCATTTGTGATTCTAATTAGGCATATGTTAAGCATTTGATGTTATCTCGCATCTCATTATACTCTGATCTTTTTTTTCCTTACCTTTTACTTTTCTCTCATAGTTCATACAATTTCTATTGATCTACTCACACTTTTACTAATTCTTTTCTTGGATTATTGAGTCTACTGAAGAGCCCATCAAAATCTTACTTCATCTTCTGTTACTCTGGTTTATTTTGTTTCTAGCCCTTCCATTTGACTCTTCATATTGTTGCCGATCTCTGCTGAAATTCTCCATCTCTTAAGTGTTGTAAATCTTTTCTACTAGTCTCTAAAAATATCAATATGAGTTTTTCCCCCTTAATTCCTTACCTTATTGTTTCAATATCTGGGTCATCTCTGAATCTTCTTCTGTAATATGTTTTATTTCACGTTCATCTGTTTTTCCTTACTTTTTGTATGTCTCTATCATCAACTGAATTGTTAGAAAAGGGTTCAGAACAAAAAAGACAAAGGTAAGGAGTATTTGTGACTGGATATGACATGCTTCTTTTACTGCCTGGCCACTAGTGGAGGTGAAGAGTCAGTGTTGTCAAGAGTTTTACCAGATTTAGTTGTTATCATTGCTATAGAAACTTGCAGTGCACCACCAACTTCAAATTCTTCTAATACACCTGTGCTTAGGGCTGGGGTTATTCTTTCAGGGTTGTATTCCCTCGATGTTCCACCTCCATCTTCAGCTGTAAACCTTCCCTGTGCTCCTATGTCTCAGAAAGGGTCTCACTCCATGCTTTTTCCCTTTCCCCAGCAGTAGATTTCAATTGCTTTTCCTTTTGTTCACTAGCTTAATGGTTTGAGACATAGAATGTTGTCATTTTTCTCCTTTTCATCTTTGGTATTTACTCTGGGAATATTAGCAAACTTCCTGATCTAAGCTGACTTGTGTGACTCACCCACAGATGTACATATTAAGTTTCCATCTTCCAGAAAGCAATTCACCTTTATGCAATGGCAGAATATTATTCTTTTATATCCAATTTGTGCAATCATATTTTATAATTTGCATAATTAAGTAGGATTCTGATATAGCCTTGACCTGGGCTTTTATTCTCTTCTTTATCTACACATCATAAATTGATTTATATTAGTCTCAGATCATATCTCTAAAAAGCCCACCTAGAGCTAAAGCTTGTCCTTTTTCTTAGCATTCCCAGCCTCTGATGGTGATTCCCAGTATCACCATCAGACTCAGTTCTGATTTTATTCCTACTGACAGTTCTTCAGTGCTTAATATATGCTAGATATTGTCTTACATCTATATATTTTCTCAAATTCTCACAACTAAGCTATGAGATAAATTTTATCTACTATTTTCTCCATTTAATTTTGAGAAATTAGAGCATTTAAGTGGCCTAAAATCACACAGCTAAGAACTGGTAGAGCCAGTGTTCACACGCAGGCTGTCCAACAGCAGATTCATTTCTTTATCACAAAACTATACTTCTGATTTTATTAATCACTAAAACACCAAAGTAAACACTTAACATTTACAGTTTTTAATTTATGCTAATATGGTTTTATTTTGTGTGGTTAACTTGTCTCACAACAGTTTGAAAGTTTTGAATCAATAATAATTATCATGTTGCTATTTATCCAAAACCTTTCAACAAATCACTGCTTCCTTCCACCTAAGAACCCAAAGTCCTAACACTGGCTTTGGATGATTCCATGGTCTAAACCTAATGTGTGTTTTCTGTTATTTTCCACTACCCTTCTTTACCATTAATCTACTCATCTAAATTTTGTTTTCTTTACATATTTTCTCCTTTCCATCCTTTGGCCCTATCTCATGAGGTTCTTTATACCTAGAATGTTTTTCCTTTACTTATCCCTGTAAATTCAAATTCAAAACTAATCTTCTCTGGTTCACCCATGTCTACACTAATAGAAATATGTATTTTTTATTTTATCGGCAACATTTCAACAGCCCACTAAATGATTTACCATTGTTTCCCTAACATAATGTGCCCCCCATAAGATAGCACAATATTAAATTAATGTTCATGGAAGAATTGGTGGGGATAAACTGTTGGCATAATTTGTATACACTCAAAATTTAAGTGTGATATGCATTTTTTTTTCAAAATTTTCACATAAGATATTAAAGCATATTTTTAATGTATGGACAATGATCTTATGGGAAAAAATTGAATAGATCTGAGATATGAGACCCAGAGAAGGCCGTAAACCTAATGCCTTTAACAGCATGAATTATGAATAATATTTATGACATGGTTAGTTAAAAAGCAAAGAGCACTAAAGATATGTCTTTTAGACAAAAGAAAATAGGCAGGGAAAATATTTTCATTACAGTGAAAATAAAATAGATGCCATTGCTATTCCTGTAAAGATTTCTGGTTGAAGTGTCAAGTTTTCCAAGATGAATGCTAGTTTTAGACAGTGTGCACCATAAAACAAACAGATGTTAATATTAAAATCAAAATTAAATTTATTTAGCCTAAAAATCTGATTTATATTTCAAGACTTAATAAGAAACTATATAGGAGAATTTATATAGTTTAATTGAGGGAAAACCAAATTAATTTATTGTGCTGGATTGGTTGTTGGTTTTGAATTAAGGAAATAAGTTAAATGCCCAAAGTAAATGTTAAAACTCACTTTCAGTCACTCTAAGTTTAATCCTATGATTCCAAACTTCATATTAGTAACTTGACCATGTGGGAAATTTTTCTATGCAAAGACTTAAATTGCAGTGGTCAGTTTTGCCTTATACGTCTAAACTGAGGCATCGCATTTTGCTTTCCAATGATTTAAGGTGGAGAAAGAAAAGGTTATACTCACCCATCTTCCTGGTGATATCTGCCTTCCACACTCTGCACCTCTAAACTGAATTTTCAAATGGAAAATAATTCAGTGCAGAAGTGTTCTTTTTAAGAGAATGTTTTTTTCTAGCAAAAGCATTTTTGAGATGTTAATTTATGATTTCTTTATATATTTTTATTATTTTTCTCATACTTACATGTACAAGCTCTGCTGTGCTTGCTTTGAGGAGGATGTCTGTCAGGTCTTCTGGCTTTGCTTTCTGTTCTAGTTTGCTAGCTGCCAAAATACAATATACCAGAAATGTAATGGCTTTAAAAAGGGGAAGGTAATGAATTGCTAGTTTACAGTTCTAAGGCTGAGATAATATCCCAAAAGTCTATAGAAATCAAAGGCATCTAGAGAAAGATACCTTGGTTCAAGAAGGCCAATGAAGTTCAAGGTTTCTCTCTCATTCAAGAAGGCACATGGTGAACACAGTCATGGTTTCTCCCTCAGCTGGAAGGGCACATAAAGAGCACAGCGTCATCTGCTAGCTTTCTCTCCTGGCTTCCTGTTTCATGAAGCTCCCCAGGAGGTGTTTTCCTTCTTCATCTCCAAAGCGCTGCCTGATGGATTCTCTGCTTTGTGGTGCTGTAGCATTCTTTGCTCTCTCCGAATCTCCTTCATCCTCCAAAATGTTTCCTCTTTTATAGAACTCCAGAAACTTATCAAGACCAACCCAAATGGGTGGAGACATGTCATCACCTAATCCAGTTTAACAACCACTCTTGATTAAATCACACCTCCAGGGAGATGATCTGATTACAGTTTCAAACATACACCATTGAATAGGGATTATTCTGCCTTTATGAAAAGAGATTTAGATTAAAACATCGCTTTTTTATGGTCCATACATCCTTTCAAACCAACACATTTAGGGTCCAAACCTCTAGACCCTACAAAAGACATGTTTTTCCCATATACAAAATACATTAATTTCATAACAATATCAGAAAACCTTAAACCATTTCAGTAGCAGTATACATGAAATACAAAGTTAGAAATGGTACAAACTCCTATCAAAGTTAGTTACAGGCATGGTTTGTTCTAAGACAAAATTATCCTCTGGCTTTAGACCTTTGAAAACTCATAACAAAGTTATTTACTGCCAATATACAAAGGAGGAACAGTCATAGGATACATATACACATTTCCATAGGGAGGAAGGAACACAGGGATCACAGGACCCAAGCAGTTTTGAAAACCTGTAGGGCAAAGTTCCATTAGATCTCAAAGTCTGGGAGTGATTTATTCTTGGGGCTTTAGAAAGCGGAAGTCCCACCCTTTCCAAAGGCCTACACAGTGTCTTGCCTCTCCCTGAATGCAACCTTGGGGGACATTGGGGAGACCATCTTTTACTTGGCTCCACCCTCTCCGAGCATTAGGGCTGCACCTGGGCCCTCTGCCATCTCCGGGGCACACACTCAACCCCTCCATGTGATGGCAGTCAGGTTCTCCCAAAACCCAAAGGAGTGTTCTTCACTCTCTCCAACACCTGAGGTGACACAACTCTTTTTTCCACTGCAACTAGGTGGAAGGCCCATTCTCTGCCTTTGGGGAAAACACCCTCTCCATGGGCTTGGGTGGGTCTGCTCTCCTGGCCCGTGGCTTCTTGACTTCAAACCTCAGCTTCCATGGTTTTGCTTCTGAAGTTATTTTTCCTCCATTGTGTCCCTTCTCTGAACCCCCCAGACCAGACTGGCAGCAGCTCTGTTTATACAGTCCCACAGCACTCTCACTGGCTTTCTATGCAGTAGCCTTGGATCATGCCCATCATACATAAGGAGTTTCCACAAATCCTTCCTGGGTAACTCCATGTCTGAGCCTGGCTTTCTCTGAAATGGCTGACTGTTTCCACATTTGGCCAAGACCTCATGTGGGGCACTATTCTCTGGGATCTGCCTTCTTGAAGGCAAGAGTTTTCCACAACTTCAACTTCTGGTTTCTTTGCATCCAAGAGTTCAGTTCTCAGCCTATCTCTTTCCTGTCACATTTCACTATAAGCAATGTGGAGAAACCAGGCTGCACTTTCGACATTTAATTTGGAGATCTCTTCTGCTAAATATCCAAGTTCATGGCTTTTAAAATCTGCCTTCCAGTCAAAGCTACTAGTCAGTTTTGTCAGATTATCTGTCATTTTAAAACAAGACTTGTCTTCTTTCAAGTCTACAATAACACGTCTCATTTCTGTCTAAGGCTTTATCAGAAGTGTCTTCAGAGTCCACATTCCTACCCACAGTCTCTTCAAAGCATTCTAGGCCTTCTCTATCAAGCTTCTCAACAACTCTTCCAGAATCTTCCCCTTATCCATTTAAAAAACTGTTCCAACATCTTTGGTATTTGCAAACTGCAGCAGCAGCACCCCACTCCTGGTACCAAAATCTCTTCTACTTTGCTAGCTGCCAAAATGCAATATACCAGAAATGGAATGGCTTTAAAAAACGGAAGGTAATGAGTTGCTAATTTATAATTCTAAGGTTGAGATAATGCCCCAAAAGTCTATAGAAATCAAAGGCATCCAGGGAGAGATACCTTGGTTCAAGAAGGCCGATGAAGTTCAGGGTTTCTCTCTCACCCGAGAAGGCACATGGTGAACATAGCCATGGTTTCTCCCTCAGCAGGAAGGGCACATGGTGAGCACAATGTCATCTGCAAATTTCTCTCCTGGTTTCCTGTTTCATGAAGCTCCCCAGGAGGTGTTTTCTTTCTTCATCTCCAAAGCGCTGGCTGATGGACTCTGCTTTGTGGTGCTGCAGCATTCTTTGCTCTCTCCAAATCTCCTTCATTATCCAAAATATTTCCTCTTTCATAGAACTCCAGAAACTTATCAAGACCCACCCAAATGGGTGGAGACATGTCATTACCTAATCTAGTTTAATAACCACTCTTGATTAAATCATATCTCCAGGAAGATGATCTGATTACAGTTTCAAACATACAGCTTTGAATAGGGATTATTCTGCCTTTATGAAATGGGATTTAGATTAAAACATGGCTTTTCTTGGGTCCATACATCCTTTCAAACCAGTACACTTTCTAAACAAAACTGACTGAAGTCGATTGAGGAAAACATAGTTTTGAGGTAATCGAAAATCCAGTGAGTATAGGAGAATGGGAGAATAATGATTAACAGAAGGGATTTCCTCCAGTATAAGAAAAAAAATGCACACCATTCATAGAGTGGGAGAAAAGGAAAGATGGGGAGTTTGGGCTATCCCCAAAGAGAGAACATGCACGTGATGTGTGCAGATAAAATGAAAATAAGGAATATCTCATCAAGGGGCCACCATGAGAGACACTGCTCCAACACCATGGAGTCACATGCAAGATGAGTCATCATTTGAAAAAAAGTGGTCTCCTATGGATTTGGCTGAGAAATGTGTGCATGTGTGTGTGTGTTTGTGTCTGTGTGTGTGTGTATCTATGTTTGAAGGTGAATATATTCATCTTCATCAGCAGCTATTTATCCACTGGCTCCAATCTCCAGGGGTTAAGGGATGTCTTATCTTCCCTCATTCCCATTTAGGGGTTTTGCCTACAGAAGTGCCCAGTAGGCATCCCAAACAGGGACATTATTATTATAAATAATTAATAAAAGATTATATAAAACAAAACAGGCTATCTATCATTAAAAATGACAGAAACTGATTAGATTTGGAAACCTACTCTTTTATTTTTCTGTTCTTAGAAAATGGGACTTTTTTGTTAAGGTTATAGTTAATAGTCAATATAGAAGAGAATAAAGATACTTAACTTTTTAAATTTAAATTAGAGTAGAAATACAAAGCAAAAAAATTTTTATCATGTGCAGATACAGAAGAAAAGAGCTTTAAATATTAATTTTTGAAGTATATTATACAAATAGGCTGTTTTATTTTAGAATGAGATGATTTAAATTCATGTGAGTTCTTATAAGCCTCAAAATAATACTGTACTTTGGTCCTCATCTAATTGAACAGGGACCAATATTAATAAATCTCTTTATAGACTGACAGAGCATCTGTTCAGAATATATTGTAACTAGAGAGATATAACCAAAGTAAAAGCCTATTTTATCTTTTATGTGCTTTTTATTTTTCCATTCTAATTTATCCTGTTTACCAAAAGAGTGATCATCAAGCATTAATGAAATAGGTTGGAGATGACATTTCCAATGTTTTCCTGAGGTATTTAAAAAGTGAAGAGTTTAGAATTTGTAGACATATATTTGTTTGATAAAAATATCATGTGCAATGTAGTATAAGTGAGACTACAATATCACACACAGAAGTTTTTCACCAGGCCAAGTGTAGTTCAGTGATTCAGAGGGCATATATAAGAATGCATATCACAATATCTTTTCCCTAATTAGTCTTATAAATCAATTTGGAAAATTTCAACAGTCCCAAATTGGAAAAGTTGATCACATATCACTAGTTTCCACAAATACATAAAGATCATTACATTGTTATTCAGCATAGGCAACTTAATACAAATATGTTTATTACAAACCACATAATATTCTTCTTAATATTAGTGAAATATTTGTACCTTTTAGCAAGTTTAATAAAATGAATATATTTTATTTTATTTTATATTTTTTATTTATTTGGGGGGGGTACATAGGCCAGATAATGTAAAATGAATATACTTTAAACATTGGTAGAGACATTCAGAGATTCAGATATAAAATCCTCATTTTCAATTACATTGATAATGCACCCCAAAAAGACTTTAGAAGATAATACTTTAACAAGAGAGAAAGGAGATTTATATTCTTAGATTCTAATTTATGTTAATTAATAATTTTATTTTTCTTGATGTAGAAAAGTGGATTTTGATTTTGGTATTTTATTTGTGATTTCCATAATTCTGAAATAGTTCCCACATAAAATTTCAGAAAGATAGCAGTTATTCACTAAAAATTCAAAAAAGGTGGGGAGGCGAGTGATTCTCATCATTTTCTAGATAAAAAAATTTTTTACCGGAAGAAATATGCTTTAGATATTAATTTTTCAACTATATTATACAAATATGCTATTTTATTTTAGAGTGAGAAGATTTAAATTCATATGAGTTCTTATAGGCATCAAAATAATACTGTACTTTGGTCCTCATTTAATTGAATAGGGACCAATATTAATAAATCTCTTTGTAGACTGACAGAACATCTGTTCAAAATACACTGTAACTAGTGAAATTTAGTAAAAGTAAAAACCTATTTAAAATACCAAAATTTTAACTGCATTTGCCCTGTAACTGAGAAAAGAAAAGTATATGCATACTCAGCTTCAGGGAGAATGGTTTGCAAAAATGTTTCTCAACCCAGAGAAAGCTGCAAACATAATAAACTTTCCATGTAATTTCCTTCCAAAATGCATCAGGTAGATGTTTATACAACTAAAGCATCCTGATTTCTGAGATAAAATAAATTTAAAGGATAGAAATTCATTTTTAAAAATATTCTTGTCAAGAAATTTGCACATGCATACATACAGCCCAACCATAGCATACAATCAATGGCTCACAATATCATCACATAGCTGTGTATTCATCACCATGATCATTTTTAGAGTATTAGCATCATCCCAGAAAAAGAAACAAAAAGAAAAAGTAGCTTATACACTCCATATACCTTATCCCTCCCTCTCATTGACCACCAGTATTCCAATCTTCCCCAATATTTCCCCTTACCCCCTCTATTAGTTCATTTTTTACTCATCTACCCAAACCCTGGATAAAAAAGCATCAAGCACAAGGTTTTCACAATCACACCGCCACACTGTAAAAGCTACATAGTATGACAATTGTCTCAAGAATCAAGACTACTGGAACACAGTGCAATAGTTTCAGGTATTTCCCTTCAGCCACTCCAATACACCATAAACTAAAAGGTATAGCTATATAATAGAAAAGAATATTTTCCAGGTTACCCTCTTGACTCAGTCTGAAATCTCTCAGCCCCTAAAACTCAACTTTGTCTCATTTCTTTCTTCCACTTTTTGGTCAAGAAGGTTTTCTTAATCCCAGGATGCCAGGTCCTGGCTCATCCCAAGTGTCCTGCCGCATGCTACAGGGAGATTTACACCCATGGTAGTCATGTCCCATGTATGTGGGAGGGCATTGAGTTCGTTCATCTGTCGAGTTGGCTTAGAGAGACCATATCTAAGCTACAAAAGAGGTTCTCTGAGGTTAACTCCTAGGCATAATTATAAGAAGGCTTAGCAGGAAAAGTTTCATAGGGGTGAAACCCAAGATCAAGGCTCAGCCTACTGAACTTGTTGTCTCTACTGCTTGTGAGAATATTAGGAATTCCCCAGATGGGGAAGCATAATAGTTGCTCCTTTCTCCAAATTCCCCAATGGGACTTTGCAAACAATTTTTATTCTCTGCCCAAATCATGCCAGGATGTATCAGGCATCACACTCGCCTGTACAAAGCAACAACATCTCGTACCCTATTCAAGATTCCGTGTAATTATGGTGTTTGAATAAACTGACCATACAAGTTAAATTAGATAATTGGCTACCCAAAATATAAATTTGTGCCAAATAAACCTCTCTCCCTTTGGTCTCACACAGAAGCCAAGTTTCCAAAATATGGACAAAATTGTCTCTTACCCTGTATTTTGATCTACCCTAGACTAATCCAGATCAGTGTCATTCATATCTCAGGTTGAAGTTCGATCATTGTTGCAACTTTTTAAACAGTTGCTGTGTGGGGCAACGCTGATTTTCATAGTTTCAGAGCTCCAACTCTGAGTCTCAAGTGTCACACAAATACCCAAAGTTTCAGAGAATGACTAGGTCATACAAAAATAGTTTGGTATCTCAGAATTCAGAAACAACAGTTACAACTCCTGAATATATGTGACTGCTATAAGAGTTTACAATCCAGCACCCTTTACAATAGGCCCCAACCTGATAACCCACACTCTCAACTTCAGTTCTCTGAGTTTGTATATTATACTTAGTCCACATGAGTTCAGTATGATAACATTTGTTTTTTTGTTCCTACCATTTCATTCAACACACTGTCTTCAAGTTTCATTCACCTACTCGCATGCCTGACAACTTAATTCCTTCTTGTAGCCACTCAATAGCCAGTTGTATGTATAAGCATACAATTCCAACTTCCATTCTTCAGTTGTTGTACTCTTAGGCCACCTTCATTCATTGCAAATCATGAACACTGCCAGCATATATACCAGTGTGCAAATGTCCATTCATGTCCCCACACTCAGTTCCTCTAGGTCTATAGTGAAATTTAGTTTGGGCATAGTGCCTTTCTTACATTCAGTGGAAGCGTATTACAATGTTACTGTTGACTATAGACCTAGCAACCGGGTTGCAGGATCATATGACAATCCCACCCTTAGCCTCCCGGGGAGCCACTATACTGCCCTCCAGAGGGATGCACCTCTCAGCTTCCTTACCAACAGTGAATAGGTATATATCTTTCTCCACATTTTCTCTAGCTCTTGTGTCTCTCTGTTCATTTTTAAAGCTTTATTCACACATCATACAATCCAACCTAAATAAAAAGACATGGCTTTGTCACCATAAATCTATGTGAAGGCACTTCCTTTCCTTTCACAAAGAATCCATAAACCTTCCCCATATCCTCCAGTTGTGAAATTTAGTTTTGATATAATGCCTTTGTTACATTCAGTGAAAGCATATTACAATGTTATTGTTAACTAGACCTTAGCTTGCTTTCACTGTATTTTTTCCTGTATACTATCCCATTTTCAACACCTTGCAATGTTGACATTTATTTGTTCTCCCTCATTCAAAAATGGTCTTATATTTGTACCTTTAATCACCATTATTTTCCACTCTAGGCATTCCTAAGTTATACCATCTCAGTCCTTATCCTCTATCTTTCCTTCTGGTTTCATATGTGCCCCTCTATTCAGCTTCATTCAGTGTACTTATATTATTGTCTTAACATCAGATAGTATTGTGCTATCCATTACTGAATTTTTACAATCAGTCCTATGGCATATTCTTTATTTCTTTAGTACAAAATGTCCAATCTCTGCCCTCTTCCTATCTCCTGGTAACCTGTGTTCTTAACTCCCAAAATTCACTCATTAATGTTAGTTCATATTAATGAAATGATACAGTATTTGTCCTTCTGTTTCTGGCTAATTTCACACAGCATAGTGTCCTCAATGTTCATCCACATTGTTACATGCTTCATGACCTTATTCTGTACTATAGCTGCATAATATTCTATTGCATAACATACCACAGCTTCTTTAACCACTCATCTGTAGATGCACATTTGGGCTGTTTCCACCTCTTGGCAATCACAAATAATGCTACCATAAATATTGATGTGCAGATGTCCATTTGCGTCCTTGCCGAGCAGTTCCTCTGAATATATACCCAGTAATGGGATTATTGAATCATATGTTAATTCTATACTTAGCTTCCTGAGTAATCACCAAAATGCCTTCCAGAGCAGTTGAACCCTTACATTTCCACCAACAGTGCAGAAGTGTGCCTCTTTCTCCACATCCTTTCCAGCACTTGTTGTTTTCTGTTTTTGTGATAATGGCCATTCTAGTGGGTGTGAGATGATCTCATTGTAGTTTTGATTTGCATTATCTTAATAGCCAGGGAAGTTATGCAACTTTTCATGTGGATTTTAGCCATTTGCCTTTCTTCTGAAAAGAGTCGTTCATGTCTTTTGCCATTTTTAATTGGGTTGTTTGTATTTTTGTTGTTGAGTTGTAGAATCTTTATATATTCTGGATTTTAAACTGTTGTCTGATATGTGGTTTCCAAATATCGTCTCCCATTGTGTAAGCTGCCTTTTTACTTTCCTGAAAAAGTTCTTTGATGCAAAAAAGTGTTTAATTTTGAAAAAAAGCCATTCGTCTATTTCTTTTTTATTGTTAGTGTTTTGGGTGCAAGGTCTGGAAAACCACCTCCTATCAAATACTTGAAAGATATTTCCCTGCATTTTCTTCTAAAAATTTTGGTCTTAAATGTAACGTTTAGGTCTCAGACCCACTTTGAATTAATTTTTATATAGGGTGTGAGATATGAATCCTCTTTCATTTTTGCATATGGATATCTAATTCTGTAAGCACCATTTATTGAAGAGGGTGCTCTGTCCCTGCTGGGTTGACTAAACCACATTATCAAAGAACAAATATCCATAGATGAGAGAGTCTATTTCTGAATACTCATTTTGATTCCATTGGTCAATATATCTGTCTTTTTGCCAGCACAATGCTCTGTTGACCACTGTATTTTTGTAATATGCTTTAAAAAGTCAAGTACTATGAGATCCTCCCACTCTATTTTTGTTTCTGCAGATATTTTTTAGCTATTTGGGGCACCTACCCTCCCAAATAAAACTGGTTCTTTGTTTTTCTGTTTCTGCTAGGTAAGTTCTTGAGATTTTAATTGTCTGGTTCCTGATCTTAAAAGAAAAGCTTTCAGTCTTTCCCCATTGAGTATAATGTTAGCTACGGACTTTTCATATATTCCCTTTATTATGTTGAAGAAGTTCCCTTCTATTCCTATCCTTTGAAGTGTTTTCATCAAGAAAGATGTTGAATTTTGCCAAATGCCTTTTTTGCATCAATTGAAATGATCATGTGGTTTTTCCACATAGATTTATTGATATGGTGTATTACATTAATTGATTTTCTTGTTTTGAACCAGCCTTGCGTACTTGGACCAACTCCAATTTGGTTACATTGTATAATTTTTTTTAATGCGCTGCTGAATTTGATTTGCAAGGATTTTGTTGAGGATTTTTGCATCTATATTCATTAAAGGGATTGGGTTAAAATTTTCTTTACTTGTAGTAACTTTGTCTTGCTTTGGTATGAGGGTGATGTTGGCTTTATAGAATGAGTTAAGTAGCTTTCCCTCCTCTTCAATTTTATTTAAAGAGTTTGAGCATGATTGGCACTAATTCCTGATTGCTTAGTAGAATTCCATGTGAAGCCATGGACTTTTCTTTTTTGGGAGCTTCTTGATAACTGATTCAATCTCTTTACTTGTGATTGATTTTATCTATTTTTTCTCCACTCAATATTTGTTGTTCATGTATTCTAAGAAGTTGTCCATTTCATCTATGTTGTTTAGTTTATTAGCATATAGTTGCTCATAGTATCCTCTCACTATGTCCTTTATTTCTGTGGAGTCAGTGGTTATGCCTGCTCTTCCATTTCTGATTTTATTTATTTGCATCTTCTCTCTTTTTTCTTTGTCAGTGTGCCTAAGGGTCCATCAGTTTTATTGATTCAGGTTTTGTTTATTTTCTTGATTGTTTTCAATTTCATTTATTCTTCTCTAATTTTTGCTATTCCTTTTCTTTTGTTTGCTTTGGGATGAGTTTGCTGTCCTTTCTCTAGTTCTTCCACATGAAATTAATTCTTCAATTTTTGTTCTTTCTTCTTTTTTAATATAGGCATTTAAAGCAATAAATTTCCCTCTGTACTGCCTTTGCTGCTTCCTGTAAATTTTGATATTTTTATTTTCATTTGTCTGGAGCTATTTACTAAGTTTTCTTGTAATTTCCTCCTTGATTCACTGGTTGTTTAAGAATGTGTTGTTTAGCTTCCATATATTTGTGAATTTTCTGGCCCTCTGCCTGTTATTGATTTCCAACTTCATTCCATTATGATATGAGAAATTGTTTTGTATATTTTCATCCTTTTCAAATTTACTGAGACTTGCTTTGTCACTCTGTATATGGTCTACCCTTGAGAATGATCCATGAGCACTTGAGAAAAATGTGTATCCTGCTGTTGTGGGGTGTAATGTTCAGTAAATGTCTGTTAATTCCAGATAGTATAATAAATACTATTTATCATAGTATTCAAAATTGCTGTTTCTTTGTTAATCCTCTGTTTAGATGTTCTATCTATCCATCAATGAGAGTGGGGAGTTGATGTTTCCAATTATTAAGGTTGAAGTGTCTGCATTTCCCTTCAGTGTTGTCAGTGCTTGCCTCATATATTTTTGAGAACTCTGTCTTGGTGCACAAATATTTATGATTGTGTCATCTTGTTGAACTGTGACTTTTTTTTAATACATGGTGTCCTTTTCCTCCTCTCATTTTCTTACATATGAAGTCTAATTTACCAGATATTAGTATAGCTACTGCTGCTCTTTTTGGGTTATTATTTGCATGAAATATCTCTTTCCAATCTTTCAATTTCAACCAATTTTGCCCTTGTGTCTAAAGTGAGTCTCCTGTAAACAGTATTTAGATGGGTGCAGTTTTTGAATCCATTCTGGCAGTCTATATCTTTTGATTGGGGAGTTTAATCCATTAACATTTAATGTTTATTATTGTAAAGGCAGTACTTTCTTCTAACATTTTTGTCTTTTGGATTTTTTTATGTTTTATCTATTTTTTTTCTCTTTTTACATTTACTGATAGTCTTCATTTCTACACTCTTCTCCAGACCTCTTTCTCCTGTCTTTTCCTATCTGCCTGGTATGCTTGCATTAGTATTTCTTGTACAGCTGATCTCTTAATCAAAAATTCTCTCAGCGACTGTTTCTCTGAAAATATTTTAAACTCCCCCTTGTTTTTGAAGAATGATTTTGTTGGGTATAGAATTAGTGGTTGGCAGTTTTTCTCTTTCAGAATCTTAAATATATCATACTACTGCCTCCTTGCCTTCATGGTTTCTGCTGAGAAATCCACACATAGTCTTATTGAGCTTCCCTTATATGTGATGCATTGCTTTTCTCTTGCTGTTTTCAAAATTCTCTTTGTGTTTGGCATTTGACAATCTTATTAGTAAGTATCTTGGAGTACATCTATTTGGATCTATTCTGTTTGGGTTACACACTTCTTGGATTTGTCTTTCATAAGAAATGAGAAATTTTCAGTGATAATTTCCTCCATTAGTTTTTCTCCTCCTTTTTTCCTTCTCTTCTCCTTCAGGACAGCACAGCATGTTTATTCATATGCTTCATGTTGTCATTCAATTCCATGAGATCCCGCTCATATTTTTCCATTATTTTCCCTATATTTTGGTTTGTGTGTTGGATTTCAAATGTCCTGTCTTCTAGTTCATTAATCCTTTCTTTTGCCTCTTCAAATCCATTGTTGTAGGTCTCCATTGTTATTATCATCTCTTCTATTGACTTTTTTATTCTCATAAATTCTATGATTTGTTTTTTCAAACTTTCAAGTTCTTCTTTATGTTTCCCCAATGTCTTGCTTATATCCACCCTCAACTTAATGATTTGATTTTTGATGAGATTTTGCACATCTGTCTGAGCATTCTGATTGAGTTGTTTCAACTCTTGTATCTCATTTGAATTGTTAGATTGTTCCTTTGGTCCGTATCTTTGATTTCTCCCATATGACTTTATTATTTTGGGCTGGCATCTAAGCATTTTATGTTTTTAATTAGTTTATTTGGAGATTGGTTTCACTCTTTTACCACTGGTTTTCTTATTTGATAGCTCTATTCTCTCTGTTCTTTGAATCAGTTCAACTTATTCTAAACCTCTAGCATAGGTTCTGTTTAACTGACCAGAATTTCTTGTTCTTTGTTTTCTGTTTCTTGCTCTGCCTATATGGGGCCTTTTTATGAGAAGGATTCCCTCAGATATTATTGACCCAAGTCAGATTTTCCCAGACCAAACAGGCCCACCTAACAGGAAGAGAGAGTAGCCAGTATCAAGTTTCCTTGAGGGTGAGATTCAGCCAATTTTCTAATTTTCCTATGAAGCCTCTAGACTCTATACTTTTCCCATCTGTTCAGCATGTGGCACTTGTCTGCCTATACCTTACCACCAGTGTAAAGTGATTATGGTGCCGTTAATTTCACCAGTCTCTCCCTGCCAAGGCTCTGGTTGACACTAAGGCTGAGTAAGTCAGCTTTGGTTGCTTCTGTTTCCCAGCACCCAGTGCCAGAATTCCCAAACAAGAGCCTCCACTTGAGAGGGGTCTTGCCCCCTTCTCCTGGAGAAATACACCCTTTAAGGATTGTCCCCATCCCCTTGACTATTTACTGTGTCTCTCAACATGCCTTAATTCTGCCTTTGCCTGGGGTAATACTGGAGCCTGAGAGTGCTCACAGTTCTATCCGATGAGCTTTTAAGAAGTTATAAAACAAAAAGAAAAAAACTTTTCTTTGCCAGACCTTGCTCTCTGGATGTAACAATCAAGAGCTGGTATTGGTATGAAGCTCTCTGTGTCCTCCAGAATTTGTTAATTAATTCTGCAAGTAGAACTTGCAATTAGAACTTGCAGAATTCCTGCAAGGGGTAGGGGGACGCCAGCTTCTGCAGCTTGGGAGACTTACAATTCTGTGTAGGATACAGCCACTCCACCAGTTCAAGACTACTGTATGATGTATGTCCAGTCACTGATGTCTCCCCAGTGGTTGTTCCATAGAGTTCCTGGTTATTTACTAGCTGCTTTGGAGGACAAACTAAATTCCACACCACACTAGGCTGCCATCTTGCCCCTCCCTCCTATAAATCCATTTTATTTCTTCTTTTATATCAGATGCATGGCTTCTGTGTTGTTACTCATAAATTAAAGGTGCTTTAAATAATGGCTATTCATTTGTAATGTATCTGGAAGTTGAAGTAATCAAAAGATAGTTTAAAATATGTCAGTATTTACAATATTCTGATTATTTTCACTAAAGACACAAACAAATGAAGCATAAAAAGCAAAGAAGGAGAACCTTTCTGATAATCAAAGGTACCCTGACCAAAGATTATTTATTTTGAAGTGATTTTGATTTTTCTGGTAATTGTCACTCCAGTAGGATGTATATCTAGGTAATTTGTCATAAATACCCAATCTTGAATTCTTGGAAAATGATTAAGTGAAAATACTAGTTTTTTCCCTTATGTAAATTAAAGAATGATTAAGGAACTATCCCATCTGCTTTTCCCACTTGAGCCACTGCCTAAGGTCCAAGATGGTTGCTGATGTTTTTTCTCTCCTGGGGATTGGGGATTTCTGGCATCAGTGTCAAAAGTTGTTATCTCAAAAATAAAAAAAAATAAGAAAATTGAAGTTGTCCATAAATTTTTCTGTTTGTTTCAATAAGTTAAATAAGGTCTCATGGGATGACCTAAAATATATCCAAGATACCTAGAATTAAAAGCTAGAAATTCATGGTTCAGAGCTGGGTTCAATCGCCTTCATAAGCCACTCAACCTCTTATTTTAGTCTTAGTGTCCTCCTCACATAAATGAGAAAACAATGGTAACATACTTCTTTAGGGGTTTATTTTCAGGACTAAATAAGATAATACATGTAAAACACTTGTTATATAATAAGTTCTCTATAAATGTTAGCTTAAATTATCATTAATGTAATGTTTGTGCACAACTTTTTTAATGAGAAGTGTCTGCTATTGTTCAGAAGACAATTTTTCCAAATAGTGAAACCCAGTGTATTTTGATTTTGACATTAGCCCGCAGGTTTGATATTTAAAAATCAGTGAAATAAGCATATAACTCCATATAATATTATTTAGTTATGTCTTTCATGGTAATTATTTATTATGATCATTACATTAATGTATTAGCATTATCAGGACCTGTCCAGCCCAGACTAACCTCCCACTCAATAGTTGTGGCTCTTTGTGGTGTTAAATGACCATACAGAAAAAAAAAACAGCCTTACAAGAATCTAAGAAATGATTGTATTCCTTAGCAACTTCTGAAATCATGGGAACAGAAAATTAGATTTCTTCAAGCCTAAGTTAAAGTAGAATACCTTGACAAAAAATAAAAATACATAACAGCATATTTGGATTGCTTCCTAGAACAGAGAAAAAAAATGAGTCAGTTTTCTAATGTTACCATCGCCTTTTATAATCATACCTATAGTGTATTAGCTTTAATGATATATCAGGTTCAAAGCAAAATATAACATTATATGTGAAATATAAATATATGATATACAGTATATATATATATTATAAATGAATATCATTTATTCTTTACAACAAATCAATAACTTTTCCTGAGCCTATCAGAGAATTGAATTTGCCAGGTGAATCATCAATCTGGAAAGACAGGCAAAAGCACAATCACAGCTGAAATGTGTTTACCTGGAGCAGAAGCTGCTGGAGCCATAAACTGGTAGAAATGCTTAAAAAGTAATTTTGACAGTGCCTGAAGGCTGCGTGTAGACTGGCATGAGAGTGGGAAACTGAGGGCTGCATCAGTGGGACCCCCATACTTTCTAGGCTTTTACCACCAGGAATGCCACCAGGTTACCGCAGTGCATAACCAAGAAAAAGCTCTCTCATGGCTTAGGACAGGGGATGGGAAAAGTCATCATTTTTAAACATGCTCAAAGCATTTTATATAAAAATGCCTACTTTCCAATGAAAAAGACATCCTGCACACCTACGGCGATGCTTATTTATCTAACTCCAGCCCCTTCCAAACTTTCTGTATCACTTAAAGGGGAATAGGGGAGAAAGTTAAAAAATTCTTTCGAAAGTTACATCCTAGAGACAAATTCTTAAAGATTGAAAGATAATCATAAAATCACAGACTATTTCTCCTCCCCACTCATTACCACCACATTTACAGCATTCCATTAAAATAATAGTGGATTTCAGCTTAAAGCACTGTGAGGTACAGTCTAATTAAAGAAGAGATTTTAGGGAGACACGAAGATGACAGAAGTGACAAAAACAAGGTCACTAGAGAAATTTTGAAGCCTCTGATACTTATAGCTACAACAAATATTAAACACAACCCAACTCCTAGCCAGATTTACAAAAAGTAAAAATTTCTTACTCAAAATAATATTACAAACCTAAATTTGAAAGCACATAAAGACAGACTAAAATCAACAGCTGGAGCATAAATTAACTTGAAATGAAACTCATTTAATTATGAAATATTCTTCATATAGATATATATATACTATAGAATGTTCACTGATATGAATTAGAAAGCTGATAGAAGTCTAAATGAAGGAAAACATGCAGAAATAAAACATCAAGTGTAAACCTTGAAAATAAAAATATATGCACTGAATTTAAATTTTAAAAATGTGGGAAAATTCTAGGCTAGAAATAGAAAACAGAACATTAATGAATTAAGGGAGTGTATTAAAAATTGAGTTAAAACACAATATAAAAAGAGAAAAAGATGGTGTGCCTCTTTATATGCAATCGATGTATTTTCATACATAAGAGCCATTATAAGATAAAATAACAGGATGAATAAAGTGGTTTAAAAAACCAACATTTTAAGAGCATTTTCCAGAATTAACTGGAGAGCTTTAGAAATGAAGAAAGGAATGGATTCTCAGATCAAAGTTGCATTCTAACTTCAGCTCTAAAGGAATAACACTCACATATAAATATCCTTAGAAAATGCCAACCCATTATTGGTATATTGCATTCTTGTTTCTTTAGCAAACCAGAACAAATAAGATCACCTCTCTCTACTCAGGGATTGCACTGATTACAAAAGGAGATTGAAGATAATAATGAAAAACCAACAAAAGAAAGCCAAACAAAGAAAACACTAATTTGAAGATTTTGGAGAACTACCAAGGCAACCAGAATTA
The DNA here is from genome assembly GCF_023851605.1 of Tamandua tetradactyla. Classification (NCBI taxonomy): domain Eukaryota; kingdom Metazoa; phylum Chordata; class Mammalia; order Pilosa; family Myrmecophagidae; genus Tamandua; species Tamandua tetradactyla. The sequence continues at coordinate 44,900,543 of NC_135347.1, read as the reverse complement.
AGGGACCAAGTTGTTAGAGAAAAAGGATACTGACTGAGACAAATGGGAAGTTCCATTAAGCATTAAAATGGCATTTGAGAATTCCTAAGTAACACAGAGTGAGAGACAGAGTAGTTTATCAGAAAACAGTGACAAGGATCTATAAAGCTCTATCTCTTCATTAGGAAGAAAAACATTGACATTTAGGATCCACTAAGAAAGATCGTCTCCAGCAAACACCTTAGAATTGAGTTGAGAACCCTAAACCCTAAAGGACTAATCTCTAGAAGTAATATAAATCAGAAATAGACATTTAAAGAATGATAAGCAACTTGAATCAGTGCAATCCCTGAGTAGAGAGAGGTGATCTTATTTGTTCTGGTTTGCTAAAGAAACAAGAATGCAATATACCAATAATGGGTTGGCATTTTCTAAGGAGATTTATTAGGTTATGAATTTACAGTTCGAAAGCCATAAAAATGTACAAGCCAAGGCACTGATAAGAGGACACCTTCACTGAAGAAAGACCAATTGCATCTGGGATTCCTATGTCACATGGGAAGGCATATGGAAACCTCTTCTGGCCCTTCTCTCCTGGGCTGATTTCAAAATGGCTCTCTCAGCTCCTGTGAGTCCTTCTGGCTTCTCTTGGGGCATTTGCTTTCCAAGCTCTCTCTGGAAGTTCTCATCTCCAGTAAAGGAAGAAGACCCACCTTGAGAGGGCGGGGTCATATCTCCAGGTAAACAACCTAATCAAAAAGTCCCACCCAACACCAGGTCTGCCACCACAAGATTGGGTTCAAAGAACATGGCTTTTCTGAGGTACATAAGAGGTTCAAATCAGCACATCACCCTACTCTAAATGCTTAGTGTATGCTAAGGTAAAATATTCTTTTGAGGAAGAAAACATCATTCAGAGCTCTACAATACATCAAATACAATGTCCAAAATCAATGTAACTCAAGTTCAAGATCAAAAAGATGGGGCCACAGTGGTTCAGCAGGCAGAGTTTCTGCCTGCCATGCCATGCCAGAGACCTGGGTTCGACAACCCGTGCCTGTCCATGTGAGAAAAACAAAAAGATGGAGAAATGAAATCTGTAAAAAAGAATCAAATGGAAATACTAGAACTAAAATAAATGTAACTAAAATTAAGACCCCCAATAAGGGGGATTAATATCTTTTTGATCTTGAACTTGAGTTATTTAAAAAAAAATTTAAACCATTGCTTTAAGGGCCATGCCTCATAATTCCAATGTGTGAATTATCTGAGGATCTGATTTTATTGTTTGACTTTTTGTTGCTGTCTTTGATATTACTAACAGTTTTACATTGAACCCAATCTTGTGGCTGCAGAATTGACATAGTTAAAATAAAATTGAAGAACTGAAATAAATTTTGGCAGAAAACATCTAAACTGAAAAGCATATGGAAAAAGATGAAACTTTAGAAAAGCAAATATGGGACAAATGGAAACATTTTAAATGTTTTACTGTATTACAATTAAGTTCAAAATTTGGGAGGAGAAAAGGAATGTGGTAGAAGCAATATTTGAAAAGATAATAGATAAGAATTTTTCAAACCTAATAAAAGATCTTTGGCCCTATATTCATGAAATTCTATAAAGTACAAGTAGGATAAATGGAAGGAAAACAATAGTAAGGCTCTTCATTGTTAAACCACAGAAAATAAAAGACAAAGAGAAAAAAACTTAAACACAACCGAAGAGTTTTAAAGAAGTAATGATAGACTGAAAGATGTAATTGAAGCACGTAATCAGGAAGACTTGCTAAAGCCACATGCTCTTTCTTTACCAAGCCAGCCTCCAATAAAAAGAGAAAAGGGATTACAGGCCTGCTGCTAAGCTTTCTTTCCCAAACCACCCTCTGATTTGGGTTACTATTTCCTCGACAGGTACTTCTCATGTATCTTTTTATTATCTGTTTTACAATATTGTACGCAACACTTTATATGAAGGGTAAACCTAATAACACCCAAAGGACCACAAGAATTTGACCCATCCAATAGGAAATGGGAACTCATGTTAATTGTACATACTAGTCACAAGATGTTTGATATTCTCTTGCCTGTTCAATTATTCTTCTTCCTTCACCATCCATAATATGCATTTATGGAGACATCTCAGAGATTGCCTAAATTCTTTAGGGAAAGTGATCACTTTCCACAAATATTACTGAAAGTTTTCCAGTGAGATATCCCAAGTACTTTTCTGATTCTGGAAGTTATATCTTTCACATAGAGTCAAATTTTATTTAATTTACTCAATACATTTACAAAACCTCGTTCACACAAGATAGATTTGGCAAAGATATTATCGTAATGTTTAACAAGGTTAAAATTATATTCCCACCCAATGTAACATATTTTCAATCTATTATATATTTCCTTGTAGGTAAACAAAGGACCTTAATTTGTAAAATCTGGATTCCATCAGGTTTTTGAATGTAATTATCTTCCAAATGTCATAGTATATTTAGGGCATATATCCATCCTTCTATTTATGTGTTCCACTCGAAATCAAAATCCTCCTAATTAGATTTTAATTACAGCAGGCTAAGCTACATAGAATAAATGTGTTCGGGCACTTTAAAACTTAAGAATGGGAGTCCAAGAAGTTTTCTCACCTTCACCTTCCCCCCTCCACACTCCCCCTCCCTCTTAACCCCCAGTCCCAAATGTTCATAACATACTATCAACTCCTTGGTGAAAATTCTGTCAATTTTCTCGTTATCCATTTTATTTTTCAACAGCTATCAAAATAACTCCATCTTGTTGAGCCTTTTATGATTTGCTCCCCACCCCCAGCCTTTCATTCCTCCCTTTATGCTTCCTGTCTTTTGGAATGGCACAAATTTGTTTGAAGTCCCATGAATAGTAACTGAGACAGCAAGTCATTTAGCCAACTTCTGGATATTCTCTTGGCTTCCTAAGAGCAAGGTTATATAAGGCTTTATGTGTAATCAGCTAGGCTATGCTAGGCTAAGAAAGTCTCCCAAATCCTGTGTCTGACAATCTTGAAGGCGTATTACTTTAACCACATGTCTATTGGAAGAAAACACTGCTCTGCTTCTCACTATGTCCATTTCATAACTCAGCCTTTCTCTAGAGCACTGTAGTTCTTGAGGTAGAGGAAAGAGAGATTATAAACCACAAATGTGCTTTTCTTTTCCCTAGAGTGAAATATATCACTGCTGCCAATGTTTGTTTCATCATCAAAAGCCTGAATTCAACAGAGGGAGGATGTATAATCCTCCTTTAAGAAAGAACTATTTGTTTCTGATTAATTTTATTTACCTCCAGCCAAAGGTTTTGTTGGAACATAATCTTTAAACCTGATTATTCTGTTCTTTTTCTACTGGCTTCTGTATGTAGTCTGTCTATTCCTTAGTTCCTAGCTGAATGATTGCTGACTTAAAGCAGTTTTGAAAAATAGACATTTTGTTGGGGATTCCTGATCTTGTTTATCAGGGAACACCTAAAGAAAAGTATCTGGGAAAAGCCTGCAGCTCTATTATTTTCCCCGATAGGGTTGCAGTTTCAAAACAATAGCAATAACCATGACAATTTTGAGTATTTTTCAACACAGGAAGCTCCAGTTATCTCACTCAATTTTGACTGTAGGCCACAAGCAGGGACTGACTCTTAGGACAGAATAACTTCCATTAATAATTCTATTTTTTCTAGCAAGGTTTTCCAGAAAACAGCAAAAAGTATCCAGCATTCTGAACTTCTTCTTTCATTTACCCTTCCTTTGTAACTTCAGTCACCACATGGTTTTCACCCCATGCAGAACAATTTTATTTTTGTAGAGAATTTCCATCACCCCCTCCCTATCTCCCACAGTTTCTCCTATTTAACATCTTGCATCACTGTTGTGCATTTGTTACAACTGATGTTAAAACTGTTAACAACCAAGGAGAGCAATTTAATTTGACCAAATGTTTCATTACTACAATAGCTAGTAGAACCTTTCTCCCAACCCCCAAGCCTCATTCCGTGAATACTGATTGCATTACATACATTATTTTTAATACTTATAAGTTATAATTCCATCAAATAGATTTATATCGATTAGGAATTGCACTCGCCAATATTAAAAAGAAACCTATCTAAAACATTTTCTAGAAATTAAACCAGCATACTGCACTTGCATATAATTAGAGCTAGGAGATACAAGACTACCCATAATTGCAATACAAAAAAGAAAATCTGATTTTAAGCTAAACTCAATGTCACCCTGAACACAATCAACCTTTTTCTGCTAATAGGTAAGGAGGGAATGAATGTTGGCTAGGCAACTACTAGTACTTGCCATAGTTATCATAATTCTTTGCCAAGGAAACAAAAATGAATGTAAATCTATGTAGTGACTTATGGTTTGAACATCACATAGTAGGCATGATAATACTTAACAAAAGATACCATACAAGTACTTCTCTATGCTGGAACACGAGCTCCATTATCTCATCTAATTTTATAATAAACGTATAAGCACATCTTTCTTGGAGAAACTGCAGATCATTTAGCTAGTAAATGGCGAAGAAAATATTTAATAATTTTAACACCACCATCCATTCTTTCCACTATGCAACATTCCCTCTCCCTAAATCTTGCGGTTGAAAAAGGAAAAGTTTACTAAAAAGTATGCTAAAATACTATATTTTAAAGCAAATAATCTCCAAAAAAATTCTTATAATAAGTGAATCAAAACTACAGAAGATTCACACTTCAAACATTTGTCAGAGAATTCAACCATAAAATCATTTTTACCTGGCATTAACGAAAAGCTCACTTGAGATAGTTGATATTTAAAGTAAAGAGCCAAGGGACATGTTAACTACCAATTTATTTGGATTCTTTATGCTTTATTCCCACATTAAGATATATCATCAAAAATTAATATAACCAGTATATATTATCTTAGCTCCCTGCAGTAAGGCCATCTCATTTGTAACTCAAAACTTTCACTAAATCACAGCTTAATGTTATAAGAAAAGCCCATACGACGGATGGTTCTGTGTTTTTGAAAAAAAATCTATGAAGAAACGCAGCACATTTTGTTCCTCAGTATGCTTTTCATAAAGATTCATGTGATAAATACATAAAATAGTGTTCCGGAGACAGAAAATGCTTGACTGCATCTTTTTAGACCTTTTCAAGAAACTATGAGCTGAATATAATGTTCAGTTGCTCAAACTAATTACATGGATTTATGATGGATCTGTTGCCAAATTCCAATGTGTTGATCTTCATTAGTATGTGAATTATGTCTGTTTTTTTTATAATGAGAGGACTATAAGTAATTTGAACAGCATAAGTCATACACGTATATAAGAGTTCTCTAGATGCATTCTTTTATATCTGGAACAGTCTTAAGGACATAAAATGCTTGGGAACTACTGCTTTATATAATCAATGTAGAGGGAGCCTGATTTTGAAAAACAGAAAGTTTTATGAATTCCTTCAAGAAGTCTATTATAAATGTAGGTCCTGGATTCAGACTGAAAGTTGCTTTATTGTATTTTGTTATCCTAAAACTATATATTCTTAAACTAAAAATTAAAAAGTAAATGGGGAAAAATTCCTTATGGAGAGAATCACTGTTAAGACTCTTAGAATTAGCAGTTCCAGTAATTACTTATATGAAAAAATATAAAATTGCAGAAACATTCATATTATATATGACATTTATAACCTGTGATTAATAAGTCAGTAATTTAATCAGATGTTTCAAATGAAATATCACATCTATGTCATTATTTAAATAGTTTCACAGTATATGATATGAAGATAGCCTAGATCCATCGTGGCAGAAATAAAGGGTATAGAAAATCAGTACCTAGATAAACAATCACATAATATTCCATTATGTGATTTTCATAATACATTTACTCAAGCCTTTATTTATGGCCTTTATGTTAGTTCCAATCATCTTTGTAATGAGTATCCTTATACACACATTTTTTGGTATTTTCTTGCTTATATCTTTTTTAAACTGCCAGACGAACAAATTCTACACTATATATTAAACCATTTTGTACACTTGTGTTAATAATTTAAAAAAATCTGCCTGGAATTTTGTCCCAATTTATTATACCTGTAACACTATATGAGAATTTCCATTTTACCTCATCTCCAATGGGCTCAATATGGTCACTTTTTAAAATCTTTTCTGATATGAAAGTCAAAAATTATTTCTGATGTTTTTTTTATTATCAAGTTGAACAGCCTTTATTTTTGCTTTAGAGATTTGTTATTTAGGTCAACTTGTAATAATGTTTCCATTCTTACTGGATTTTTAATATTTGAAATCCAGGAAACTGTTTTTGTGTCAGCCATTGCCACTGGAAACCAGAAAATATTACAAATTCATTGAAATCCAAATTAATATCTAATTTGTACTTTGATAAAGTTAATAATCTTATTCTAAATTGTATATGGAGGAATAAAAGTCCACAAAAAGCCAATTTGACCTTAATAAAGAACAGCAAAAAAGAGTGTGCTTGCCCTATTAGATATTAAGATACATCATAAAACTCTAGAAATAAAAGCAGTGTGATTCTAATGCAAGAACAGACATTCTGAGTGAAATATCTAGACATAAATGGGAGCTTATTACATAATAAAGGTTGAAGAGGGAAGAGAACAGATTGTCTAACTGAATGATTTTGGAAAATCTCTCTCTGTAGAGAAAAAAAACATGAAGTTTTGCCTAAAATTACAAATAAAGATAGAATCTGGGTAAATTAAACATTTAAGTGTACAAGATAAAAATGTAAGGAAAACAAAATAAACTTAGGCAGTGTAGGACTTCTTGAAAAGGAAAAAGAAAACAAAACAGAAAAGCTTTAAATGCCAAGCTGTAAGTCAGAAAATTAATGCAGTTTGATTATATAAAAACCAAAGTGCTTTTTATTCAAACAAGAAAATTATGGACAAAATTACTACCCAAGTGTTAGAATTAAATAAATTATTTATAATAAATAATATCAAACAAGAGAATCAACAAGTAAAATAAACAAGGGAATAGCAGCCCCAATAGAAAAATGAGCATAGGTAAATGAACAATAACTTTAGAAAAAAAAAAAATCTTTTACACATTCTACCAGCAACTCATGAGAATTCCTGAATCTGCACATCCCCTGTTGGCAGGTAGACTGCTGTAATCATTCTGAGAAACTGTTTGATAGCACTTTTGCAAATTGAGAATGCTTAGGTCATATGAACCAGCAACTTCAAAAGAAAGACTCATACAGACCCAAAAGGAAAAGTGCCCAAGGATGTTTACTGTCCTAGTTTGCTAGCTGCCAGAATGCAATATATCAGAAACAGAACGGCTTTTAAAAAGGGGAATTTAATAAATTGCTAGTTTATAGCTCTAAGGCTGAGAAAATGTCACAATTAAAATAAGTCTATAGAAGTGTCCAATTTAAGGCATCCAGGGAAAGATACCTTGGTTCAAGAAGGCCAATGACATTCAATGTTTCTGTCTCAACTGGAAGGGCACATGGCGAATATGGCGGTGTCTGCTGGCTTTATCATGGCTCTACCAACAAAGGACTCTCTTCAAAATGTTTCCTCCTTTAAAGGATTCCAGTAAGCAACTCCACCTTCAGTGGGTAGAGACACACCTTCATGGAAACCATCTAATCAAAACTTAACACCCACAATTGCGTGGGTGACATCTTCAAGGAAACAATCAAAATGCTCCCACCCAGCAACACTGAATGAGGATCAAAGGGCATGGTTTTTCTGGGGTCCACCACAGATTCAGACAGGCACATTTACTGAATGTTATTTTTGGTTGTGGGAATTTTGATGTCGTTCTATGGGAAAGTGGATAGATGAAATGGGGTGGCTCCATATCATGGAGCATTTTACAGCAACTGGAACACATAGACTAGATGACCACTCAGCAAGATGGAGAATTCTTGAAACATAGTCTCTACAAAGTAAAAAGTTAAAAAACAAGAATAGAATATATAATCAATGACATTTACATGCATTAAAAACGTACACATGAAAAGCAGCAAGACCCATTTGAAAGGATGCATGCAAACAAAAGCACACATTAAAAAAAATAGTATGTCTATTCATGGGGAGGTGGGGTAAGTAGAGAAAGCAAATGATAGTGGAGTGGAGTGTGGGGATATATAGGAATTTCTAAAAATGGAGAAGTAATCTTGCAAGGGTCAGTTTTGATAATTGCAATAAACTGAGGTCTATGGGCAAGTCAAAGCTCTGTACCATGTTCATTAAAGTAAAAGAAGAAAATAATTAAATCAATAAGGGTAGTGGGCTTATTTATGCAGCCTTACAATAAGTACTTTCATGCTGTTAGACTTGTATGAGCTGTATGCTTAAAGAGGATCAGGGGACACTACATATATAGACTTGTGTGTATGTTTATGTCTATATACTCTAAGTGATTATGTAAATAAAAATAAATATATATGTAAATATTTTAAAGATAAGGTTCATTAAACTCCCAACTTCACCACCTCAGCTATAGAGGGCTGTTTATAGGTAGTGGAAAGAAAGGACAAACATTATGTTTTTTTATGTCTTTGTGCCTAAGTACTGCATATTACATATTCATACTGAGCCAGTTACTAGTTAACACCACCTCACTGATATCATCTTTCCTTGCACCAACCTAAGCCCAAATTTGCTAATAATTTCTAACAAACATAGTCATAATCTTCCAGTTCATATTGTACAAGGAAAACTCAAGATACCAGATGAATCACAGAGGATGAGATGCAGGAAAATGCTACCATTTATCATCAAAATCTGACAACACAATTGTTAACCACAATTTAACTCCTACCTTAGATGCCTCACCAATGATTTCTAGCCTCTAGTTTCAATTTCCTATATAGTCTTAAAGATGTCAAGAATTCATAGACCATATCTATTTACAACTGGAAAGTTAGACCATCACTGGCTACTTTATCCAACTATCTTCAAGGCTGTGATGGTTTGAAGCTTTTGTACTCCTAGAAAAGTTATGTCCTTGTAATCCATTCCTATGGGTATAGACCTATAGTAGATGGGACGTTTTGATTGGGTAGTTTCAATTAAGTTGTGCATACCACATTCAAGGTGGGTCTTAATCCTTTTACTGGAGTCCTTTATAAGAGGATGCGAGACTGGAAAAAGCCCCAGAGAAACAAAAAGAGAAACACCAGAAACTCAGAAAGAAAAGCCACAGATGGAGAAGCCAGAAGTTGAAGCAATGAAACCTGGGAGAGAATGGCCAGCAGATGCCAGGTATGTGCATAATCAGATGACAGGGTATAGAAATCATCTCTGATGCCTAGATTTGAACATTCTCACAGATTCAGAACTGTAAGTTTCTAAGCTAATATCGCTACATTTTTAAAAGCCAACCTATTTTTTGTATGTTGCATTTCGCAAACTTATTGTCAACATGAATCACCATACTGAAATAGATAATTCAGCAATTTTCCTTTTTTGTTAATATTACTGGAAATAAATAGATACAACACATTACAAAATCTTTGCATATGAGTACATTCTTATTCATTCAGATGCAGAGATATTGTTATTGGGTTTATGCCATAAGTTTAATACTCAGTGAAAACTAATAACAATCCATAAAACTAAATCTTAACAGAAAGTATCATTAAGACATTCAAGCTCCATTGCAAACTGAAACACTGGAACACTGCTCAGTTTCAAGGCTGATTAAAATATCTTCCACAAAGGGTCAATAGAAAATGATCTAAGAATTGCTCTCCTGATAAGTATACTTTAATAATGAGTTCTATTTTGATGTTATCATAGTACCTAAAGATAATTTTTGGCCATTTAAAGCATTCATATGATCGATTAATGAATAAAGCATTAAACAACCAAGATGTACGTTTGTGGAATTGCAAAAGTCATATTTTAAAAATATTCTTGGAAGCTTTTTGAGTTTGCAAAATAGGTTGTCCTAGTTGAGTTCGAGGAAGATCATAGATATTCAGTAAGTTATATAAATATGGTTATATTTTATATGAGTGCATTTATGCATATTTCCTTCGCAAAGATTTTTATTTTATAGTGTCTTGTTATCTTACCAAGTATAACTTCATGTCTTTTGTTTCTCCAGTGAAATTACTTTTGCTGAAAGTTGTTCCTCTTTATTTAGCTGTATCTTTCTATTCAATTTATTCACCACTAAAATATTCAGATTCTTACCAAATACCCAAAAAGATAAGCAGTTTTTCTCCTCTGTGCTTCACTGTGTGCTCTCAACCTACCTCAGTATTCTTATAAAAGGAGCTCAGTAATATTTATTGCATGAGAGAATGAATAAATTAACAAAGTGACTTTTTTCAGAATTCATTCCAGTGCCTTCTTCTCATCGTGAATTAAGTTCATATTATGATGATATAACCCATCATGTTTACTCATTTTTGTGCATATAAGTAAAGGCTGAGATCAAATTCATCTTTGAATTTTCCTCCACATCGTAATCTCTTTTTTTGTTTTCTTATTTTGAAATATGGATGGGCATTTCATATTTCTACCAAAATGATTTCAGTACGTAAAACAAATAGATATATTTCCTCAACATTTCTACCATTTAAGATTAGAAACTGTGGCATGCACATACACATATTTGCATAAATTTAAATAATATTATGCTACATCAAAATATATTACCACCAACTAAGAATATTACTTCAATGGTCAGTTCATATGAAATTGTTTGAGATAATAATCACATATACACTTTGATTACTAAATATAAAGAGGAACATTTTGAGAATTTTTATGTACCACTATAAAAATATCATTTTACCATATATAATGTATAAATTGTGTCTTTTACTGATAGTTTTAGTTTTCCACTAAAAATGCATAGTGATTGCATATATAAAAATAAATGTTATTTGTCTATTTTTTTGTTGAAATATGACAACTTAATAGGTATATTTTTATTCACCTGATAAAGACATCATTCACATGTAGTATAAAGTTCCATTTTAAATTAAAGGTTTTACTATTCTGATGTTAATGCTATTAACAGAACAAAACATTAGGAAGGATGTCAAGGAGACTTTTACTCTCTGACAAATGGCTGTGTCACGTAGGTGATATTTAAAAGTCCACAGTCACTGAGAATGAAAATAAAGAATTGATAGTCCAAATTTTCTCACAATGATGTTTTATTATTTCCCAAGGGAAAATATCTGGATCAATGGACAAAGTAATGAAAAAGGAGTTTAAGACTATACTTAAATATGATCTATTATATTTAAGCAATTTTTTTATTAATTAAAAAAAGAATTAACAAAACAATTAGAAATCATTCCAATCTACATGTACAATCAGTAATTCTTAATAACATCACATAGTTGCATATTCATCATTTCTTAGTACATTTGCATCGATTTAGAAAAAGAAATAAAAAGACAACAGAATAAGAATTAAAACAATAATAGAAAGAAAAAAAAAATCTATACCTCACATGCAGCTTCATTCAGTGTTTTAACATAATTGCATTACAATTGGGTAGTATTGTGCTGTCCATTTCTGAGTTTTTATATCCAGTCCCGTTGTACAGTCTGTATCCCTTCAGCTCCAATTATCCCTTCTCTTTTTTTTTTTTTTTAATTAACGGAAAAAAAGAAATTAACCCAACATTTAGAGATCATACCATTCTACATATGCAATCATTAATTCTTAACATCATCACATAGATGCATGATCATCATTTCTTAGTACATATGCATTGGTTTAGAAGAACTAGCAACATAACCAAAAAAGATATAGAATGTTAATATAGAGAAAAAAAATAAAAGTAATAATAGTAAGAACAAAACAAAACAAAACAAAACAAAACAAAAACCTATAGCTCAGATGCAGCTTCATTCAGTGTTTTAACCTGATTACTTTACCATTAGGTATTATGGTGCTGTCCATTTTTGAGTTTTTGAATCTAGTCCTGTTACACCGTCTGTATCCCTTCAACTCCAATTGGCCATTATCTTACCCTGTTTCTACCTCCTGCTGGACTCTGTTATCAAGGACATATTCCAAATTTATTCTCGAATGTCTGTTCACATCAGTGGGACCATACAGTATTTGTCCTTTAGTTTTTGGCTAGACTCACTCAGCATAATGTTCTCTAGGTCCATCCATGTTATTACATGCTTCATAAGTTTATCCTGTCTTAAAGCTGCATAGTATTCCATCGTATGTATATACCACAGTTTGTTTAGCCACTCTTCTGTTGATGGAGATTTCGGCTGTTTCCATCTCTTTGCAATTGTAAATAACGCTGCTATAAACATTGGTGTGCAAATGTCCGTTTGTGTCTTTGCCCTTAGTCCTTTGAGTATATTCCCAGCAATGGTATTGCTGGGTCGTATGGCAATTCTATATTCAGCTTTTTGAGGAACCGCCAAACTGCCTTCCACAGTGGTTGCACCATTTGACATTCCCACCAACAGTGGATAAGTGTGCCTCTTTCTCCGCATCCTCTCCAGCACTTGTCATTTTCTGTTTTGTTGATAATGGCCATTCTGGTGGGTGTGAGATGATATCTCATTGTGGTTTTGATTTGCATTTCTCTAATGGCCAGGGACATTGAGCTTCTCTTCATGTGCCTTTTTGGCCATTTGTATTTCCTCTTCTGATAGGTGTCTGTTCAAGTCTTTTTCCCATTTTGTAATTGGGTTGGCTGTCTTTTTGTTGTTGAGATGAACAATCTCTTTATAAATTCTGGATACTAGACCTTTATCTGATATATCATTTCCAAATATTGTCTCCCATTGTGAAGGCTGTCTTTCTACTTTCTTGATGAAGTTCTTTGATGCACAAAAGTGTTTAATTTTGAGGAGTTCCCATTTATTTATTTCCTTCTTCAGTGCTCTTGCTTTAGGTTTAAGGTCCATAAAACCGCCTCCAGTTGTAAGATCCTTAAGATATCTCCCAACATTTTCCTCTAACTGTTTTATGGTCTTAGACCTAATGTTTAGATCTTTGATCCATTTTGAGTTAACTTTTGTATAGGGTGTGAGAGATGGGTCTTCTTTCATTCTTTTGCATATGGATATCCAGTTCTCTAGGCACCATTTATTGAAGAGACTGCTCTGTCGCAGGTGAGTTGGCTTGACTGCCTTATCAAAGATCAAATGTCCATAGATGAGAGGGTCTATATCTGAGCACTCTATTCAATTCCATTGGTCGATATATCTATCTTTATGCCAATACCATGCTGTTTTGACCACTGTGGCTTCATAATATGCCTTAAAGTCAGGCAGCGCGAGACCTCCAGCTTCGTTTTTTTTCCTCAAGATGCTTTTAGCAATTCGGGGCACCCTGCCCTTCCAGATAAATTTGCTTATTGGTTTTTCTATTTCTGAAAAATAAGTTGTTGGGATTTTGATTGGTATTGCATTGAATCTGTAAATCAATTTAGGTAGGATTGACATCTTAACTATATTTAGTCTTCCAATCCATGAACACGGTATGCCCTTCCATCTATTTAGATCTTCTGTGATTTCTTTTAGCAGTTTTTTGTAGTTTTCTTTATATAGGTTTTTTGTCTCTTTAGTTAAATTTATTCCTAGGTATTTTATTCTTTTAGTTGCAATTGTAAATGGGATCCGTTTCTTGATTTCCCCCTCAGCTTGTTCATTACTAGTGTATAGAAATGCTACAGATTTTTGAATGTTGATCTTGTAACCTGCTACTTTGCTGTACTCATTTATTAGCTCTAGTAGTTTTGTTGTGGATTTTTCCGGGTTTTCAACGTATAGTATCATATCGTCTGCAAACAGTGATAGTTTTACTTCTTCCTTTCCAATTTTGATGCCTTGTATTTCTTTTTCTTGTCTAATTGCTCTGGCTAGAACCTCCAACACAATGTTGAATAATAGTGGTGATAGTGGACATCCTTGTCTTGTTCCTGATCTTAGGGGGAAAGTTTTCAATTTTTCCCCATTGAGGATGATATTAGCTGTGGGTTTTTCATATATTCCCTCTATCATTTTAAGGAAGTTCCCTTGTATTCCTATCTTTTGAAGTGTTTTCAACAGGAAAGGATGTTGAATCTTGTCAAATGCCTTCTCTGCATCAATTGAGATGATCATGTGATTTTTCTGCTTTGATTTGTTGATATGGTGTATTACATTAATTGATTTTCTTATGTTGAACCATCCTTGCATACCTGGGATGAATCCTACTTGGTCATGATGTATAATTCTTTTAATGTGTTGTTGGATACGATTTGCTAGAATTTTATTGAGGATTTTTGCATCTGTATTCATTAGAGAGATTGGTCTGTAGTTTTCTTTTTTTGTAATATCTTTGCCTGGTTTTGGTATGAGGGTGATGTTGGCTTCATAGAATGAATTAGGCAGTTTTCCCTCTACTTCGATTTTTTTGAAGAGTTTGAGGAGAATTGGTACTAATTCTTTCTGGAACGTTTGGTAGAATTCACATGTGAAGCCATCTGGTCCTGGACTTTTCTTTTTAGGAAGCTTTTGAATGAGTAATTCAGTTTCTTTACTTGTGATTGGTTTGTTGAGATCATCTATGTCTTCTTGAGTCAAAGTTGGTTGTTCATGTCTTTCCAGGAACCCGTCCATTTCCTCTAAATTGTTGTATTTATTAGCATAAAGTTGTTCATAGTATCCTGTTATTACCTCCTTTATTTCTGTGAGGTCAGTAGTTATGTCTCCTCTTCCATTTCTGATCTTATTTATTTGCATCCTCTCTCTTCTTCTTTTTGTCAATCTTGATAGGGGCCCATCAATCTTATTGATTTTCTCATAGAACCAACTTCTGGTCTTATTGATTTTCTCTACTGTTTTCATATTTTCAATTTCATTTATTTCTGCTCTGATCTTTGTTATTTCTTTCCTTTTGCTTGCTTTGGGATTAGTTTGCTGTTCTTTCTCCAGTTCTTCCAATTGAACAGTTAATTCCTGCATTTTTGCCTTTTCTTCTTTTCTGATATAGGCATTTAGGGCAATAAATTTCCCTCTTAGCACTGCCTTTGCTGCATCCCATAAGTTTTGATATGTTGTGTTTTCATTTTCATTTGTCTCGAGGTATTTACTAATTTCTCTTGCAATTTCTTCTTTGACCCACTCGTTGTTTAAGAGTGTGTTGTTGAGCCTCCAGGTATTTGTGAATTTTCTGGCATTCCGCCTATTATTGATTTCCAACTTCATTCCTTTATGATCCGAGAAAGTGTTGTGTATGATTTCAATCTTTTTAAATTTGTTAAGACTTGCTTTGTGACCCAGCATATGGTCTATCTTTGAGAATGATCCATGAGCACTTGAGAAGAAGGTGTATCCTGCTGTTGTGGGATGTAATGTCCTATAAATGTCTGTTAAGTCTAGCTCCTTTATAGTAATATTCAGATTCTCTATTTCTTTATTGATCCTCTGTCTAGATGTTCTGTCCATTGATGAGAGTGGGGAATTGAAGTCTCCAACTATTATGGTATTTGTGTCTATTTCCCTTTTCAGTGTTTGCAGTGTATTCCTCACGTATTTTGGGGCATTCTGGTTCGGTGCATAAATATTTATGATTGTTATGTCTTCTTGTTTAATTGTTCCTTTTATTAGTAGATCGTGTCCTTCTTTGTCTCTTTTAACTGTTTTACCTTTGAAGTCTAACTTGTTGGATATTAGTATAGCCACTCCTGCTATTTTCTGGTTGTTATTTGCATGAAATATCTTTTCCCAACCTTTCACTTTCAACCTATGTTTATCTTTGGGTCTAAGATGTGTTTCCTGTAGACAGCATATAGAAGGATCCTGTTTTTTAATCCATTCTGCCAGTCTGTGCCTTTTGATTGGGGAATTCAGTCCATTAACATTTAGTGTTATTACTGTTTGGATAATATTTTCCTCTACCATTTTGCCTTTTGTATTATATATATCATATCTGACTTTCCTTCTTTCTACACTCTTCTCCATACCTCTCTCTTCTGTCTTTTTGGTTCTGACTCTAGTGCTCCCTTTAGTATTTCTTGCAGAGCTGGTCTCTTGGTCACAAATTCTCTCAGTGATTTTTTGTCTGAGAATGTTTTAATTTCTCCCTCATTTTTGAAGGACAATTTTGCTGGATATAGGAGTCTTGGTTGGCAGTTTTTCTCTTTTAGTAATTTAAATATATCATCCCACTGTCTTCTAGCCTCCATGGTTTCTGCTGAGAAATCTACACATAGTCTTATTGGGTTTCCCTTGTATGTGATGGATTGTTTTTCTCTTGCTGCTTTCAAGATCCTCTCTTTCTCTTTGACCTCTGACATTCTAACTAGTAAGTGTCTTGGAGAACGCCTATTTGGGTCTAATCTCTTTGGGGTGCGCTGCACTTCTTGGATCTGTAATTTTAGGTCTTTCATAAGAGTTGGGAAATTTTCAGTGATAATTTCTTCCATTAGTTTTTCTCCTCCTTTTCCCTTCTCTTCTCCTTCTGGGACACCCACAACACGTATATTTGTGCGCTTCATATTGTCCTTGAGTTCCCTGATACCCTGTTCAAATTTTTCCATTCTTTTCCCGATAGTTTCTATTTGTTTTTGGAATTCAGATGTTCCATCCTCCAAATCACTAATTCTATCTTCTGTCTCTTTGAATCTATCATTGTAGGTATCCATTGTTTTTTCTATCTTTTCTACTTTGTCCTTCACTTCCATAAGTTCTGTGATTTGTTTTTTCAGTTTTTCTATTTCTTCTTTATGTTCAGCCCATGTCTTCTTCATGTCCTCCCTCAATTTATCGATTTCGTTTTTGAAGAGGTTTTCCATTTCTGTTCGTATATTTAGCATTAGTTGTCTCAGCTCCTGTATCTCATTTGAACTATTGGTTTGTTCCTTTGACTGGGCCATATTTTCAATTATTTGAGCGTGATCCATTATCTTCTGTTGGCGTCTGCGCATTTAGACAGATTTCCCTGGGTATTGGATCCAAAAGTTTGGAAGATTTTCCTGTGAAATCTCTGGGTTCTGTTTTTCTTATCCTGCCCAGTAGGTGGCGCTCGTGGCACACGTTTGTCTGCGGGTCCCACCAGTAAAAGGTGCTGTGGGACCTTAAACTTTGGAAAACTCTCGCCGTCCGGGGGGTTCGCTAGCCGAAGCCGCTTGAGCCAGCACGGGGTCCGAACGCAGGGAGGGTTGCTGGTCACCGCAGCCCGGGAAAGAGCCCGTCCGAATTTCCTAGTCGACCCTGGGCGACAAGCGTGGCGGGAGGGCACCAGCGGCAGCAGCCCGACCGAGAGAGTGCACGTTCCCCGGGAGTCACAGGTTTGGAAGGGGCCTCCCCCACCCGTCACCGTTCTCCACGCCCTGGGGATTTCCGATCCAATTCTCTCAGTTGGTCCGGGGGGTCGCGCGTGGTGTGGGCGCCAGCCGCCTTGGTTTCAGGGGTCCGCCTCTCCAATTCTCCCAGCCGGCCCGGGAAGGGGGAAGGGAGTAACTCCGGCTGCTTGCCGCCCCACCCGGTAAGGCCCGCGCGCCTCGGCGATCTCACCCGAGCTGCTTCTCTCAGCCAGCCAGACGTTCCAGGATGGGGTACGCTGTCTTTTTTATCTCTGTTGTGGCTTTGGGCGCTTTCTGTATCGTTTCTACTCCCCTAGTAGCTGTCCTGGAGAAGAAACTAAGATCCGCGCGTCTTACTAAGCCGCCATCTTCCAGGAAGTCTCTTTAAGCAATTTTTAAATGACACTGTAACATAATACCTGGTGTATAAGTGCTGCTCAAGAAATATTGATACAATTTTTAAACATGAGTTGAATATAATTATTTTAATAACTTTCTCATTTTCCTTAATATATATATTTCTAATTCAAGGATGAATAAAGACGCCTTTTGTGAACTGAAAACTTCAGTACCAAGTTCTGTTTTCTTATTGACCCTTGTCTTCATTGTCATTTTCAGTAAATTCTCTGTGCAAAGTGATAATTCACTCAAACACTAGCTCATTATTGTAGACTATTTAATTTTACTTTTAAAACCTGACAATAAAAGCTTACTTCCACACTTCTGCGATCACAGCCTGGCCCTACTTATTAATCTAACAAGTTCCTTCTCCAATATCTTTTAATTCAACATTACCTTTTTGGAAACATGACTGTAGCTATCTCTTACATATAATGAGCTCACCTTTTAAATGTTATTAAGACCAATTTCTTAGTCATGCCATTAGGCTATTCCTAAGACAGGAACTCCTGCTGATTCTACTCTTTTTCTTTCTATCCAACCTCCACCCATCCCTTCCTCCCTTCTCTCTTTCCTTTTTTCCTTCTTTCCTACCACTTTGCCTTCCTCTATTCATTTACTTATTTGAAAGACAGAGGTATGGAAATAGCCTCAATGAAAACTAAAATGGTTTGTCTTTTGTTCTGTTTGAGCTCCTTTTTCAAATTTAAACACAACACTGATATGCCGAAAAAAGTACAACATTCTTTAATAATTTCAATTTCTATCTGTTCCGTTTTCAAATTTTCTTTATAAATTGATAAAATTCATTTTCTCCATTTCATTCAAAAATTAACAAAATTCAAGAAAATTTTAAATAAACTCAAATAGTTAATGTCTGAATAAACTACAATTTTCACATTCAACTCACCGAATGTGATAAATTAGGTGCATGGGGACAATACTTTAGTTAGGCTCCAGATGTGTTCCTTTTTAGTGTGGGAAACTGAAGGCTGATTCTACCTTGCCCCAAACTATGCACACAGGAACGTGCTGTGAAAGGTCCTTGCTTGCTCCCAAGCTTATAATTATGGTAGATACATATATGAACATGAATATGCAAATCCCCAGAATGAACATGCACTTATCTTACACCTACAGTTGCCCATAATTGTGAAAAGTCAGCAAGACCAACCATTGCTCTACAGATAGACAGACTGATTCAGGACGTAAAGAAAATCCCCAAGGAAAATCCAGGATTAACTCCTCACATGACCTGATGGGAAACTCATCTTAAGCCAAAAGCCTCCCCAGCATCTGTGTGACCCCTCAGCAGGACACAGTGAGTAGAAAATCTACACTTTTAGTCGAAGCTCTGCTCCCCTGTCCTCTGCTCTCTCTCGTAACCATCTTCCTGCAGATGTTACATTAAGGAGTCTTCTCTTTGCTTGTGTCTGTGGGTATTTTCTTCCAATTGCTGCCATCTTTGCAACAAAGTGATTTGGAATATATTTGTTTATTTACTAAGAAAATTAGTTCAGATTTCTAAAGAGAACTAAATGAATGTTTTTATACTCCATTTTCCTTCCAAATGATGGTGGAAATTGTTTTGCCATCATTAAAAATTTGTGAGACTATTCTCTTTTTTAAGTTAGAACTTTTTCTTGTTGCTTTCAGGAAATAATTAGCATAGTGATTAAACTTGCAAGTTTTATAATTAAATAAACTTGTTCAAATCTAAGTCCTACCACTAATAAACTGTAAAACTTGGACAAGCTACTCGGTTTTTCTGAACCCAAGCTTCCTTATCTCTAAAGGAGTGATGATAGTACATGTCTCTCAAATTGTTATTTAGTTTAAATGGCTCATCATAAGTGTTCACCTGATATATGCTATCAATATTAACATCATTTAATTATTATTACTATAATAATAATATAAATGAGGAATAGCAGTAATATTAATTGCTTAACAAATCTTTTAGTTTAATTCTAAAATACTTGCCAGTCTTCCAA
Source organism: Tamandua tetradactyla (assembly GCF_023851605.1). Classification (NCBI taxonomy): domain Eukaryota; kingdom Metazoa; phylum Chordata; class Mammalia; order Pilosa; family Myrmecophagidae; genus Tamandua; species Tamandua tetradactyla. The sequence goes on along the minus strand of NC_135347.1, from coordinate 44,880,852 downwards.
TAAGGCTGAGTATAGAGGTTGTTGTGTTTATACAGATACAATCAAATATGTAACACCCTTTTTATTTGATAAACCATTATTAGTTGAACAAATATTTGATTAACACAAATCCTCAATTGAGATAATGTGAACCACACACAAATCAGTGCAATCTGTATAATTGCAAGCAAATCTCTATTTTCTCAGAATATATTATGCAAACAATGTAAAGATTGAACAAATAAGACGAACACTAGAAATAGCCTCAGGGATTTTATGCTAGCTACAAAAAGCATGAAAAACTAATTATTTTTCCTTCTCCTTTTTCATGCCTACTCTTTAAAAACTGTCAGAAATGCAATTAGAAAATAAATCAACTTCAAAAAACAGAATAATTGAAAATACACAGAAATATTCATAGCAGCAAATACACATGCACATATATATTGCTTTAGATTTATTTCTTTAAAAGTCATTTTAAATTCTAAGTCTTTTGCAATTTTATATATTATATTAAGGTATTTCTAATTTGTTTTTATAATGCTGCTATTTCAACACTATCATATTGTTTGGATCCAAACTATTTTCCTGTTTGCCTTCACAACATAACAAAGAGAAATATTTTAGGAGAAAAGGGAAAAAGCGTAGAATATGATTATGCTACAAGGCATAAACAAAGCATAAACTTGAAAAGTTGCAATCATGTATAACTAACATCACTCTCCTGTTCAAAATACACTAGAGCAATAGTTTAAAGATGAAATCACATCAGGGTCACAGAATTCCTTATTAAGCATCCATGCCAGGTCATGCATCAGACCCCCTGAATCAAAATCTCTGAAACCAAACATGGAGAAGCTGAATTTTTAACCCAGGTGATTCTATGCACATGAAAGTTTGGAAACCACTAATTACGTCAATTGAACAGAACTCAAATGTATTAGTTCGGAGTCATTCTGTCATCTTAGACTGATTCATCTAATCTGCATCCAAATGCTTCATAAAAAATGATTGGGTGCAGTGGGGGGTGGGTGTGTAAGGAAAGTTCTGTGGTAGAATTCTCTCCTGCCATTCAGGAGACCTGGGTTCAATTCCCGGCCAAAAATGCACTTTCCAAAACACAAAACAAGAAAACAAAAAACAAAGAAAAAAACAAACAAACAGAACATTTAACAAAAGGTGTTGCAATAAGTGGAAAAAGAGAGAAAGGTAACCCCTGCCATACTGCATACAAAAAAAAA